>NC_090269.1:68125855-68483355 GCF_040414725.1 Anabrus simplex
GCCTGGAATATTGTAATAGCCTATCTACGTTTAAGAATTGTATTAACTTACTTGAAACATCGCCAGTTCACTTTGAAATTTGACTGGAGCCTGCGCAAAATGTATAGATGAGGGCGTCAAGCCGCATCTCGTTTACTTTTTTTTTTTTTTTTTTTTTTTACAATTTGCTTTACGTTACACCGACACAGATAAGTCGTATGGCGACGATGGGATAGAAAAGGTCTAGGAGTGGGAAGGAAGTGGGCGTGGCCTTAATTAAGGTACAGACCCAGTATTTGCCTGGTGTGAAGGTGGGAAACCACGGGGAATCATCTTCAGGTCTGCCGACAGTGAGGTTCGAACCCACTATCTCCCGGATGCAAGCTCACAGCTACGCGTCCCTAACCGCATAGCCAACTCGCTCGATCGATATTTTTACACCTTTGTCTAATTGTTTAAATGCTCCATAGTAACTGTCAGTGTTATAATCGGATAAATCACATGGTTTAACCCTTTGGAGCATGGTCGTCACCGTTTGAGTGTCAATTTTTGAGCGAACTACATAGTAGTTTCACCTCATAGCCATCTCGCTGCATTCACCGATCACAGACAACAGTAGGGAAACGTTTTTTAAAAATATTGTAAGTCATTGGCAGCCTGCACAAAATAATATGGCAGTTGATAATGTCTACCATTTGTAGAGTAATGAAAGCACTTTCGCTGTTATTGTTGTTCTGTTATAAATTTTAGAGTCCGGATTATTAGGTACTGATAGGTTAGAATGCAAACATACTTTAGCCAGTAACAAATATACCCTACACTGTACAATGGTTATGCTATGAGATTTGCATAAATATTAGGAGTACAGCCTATAGAACTCCTTGAATTTATGCTACTCTTCCTACATTGTGGTACAACGGGTTGCATGACACTACCTACAAACCAAATTACTTTGGATTCTAAGCTATTACCACCTAAAAATCCGAGGTATAGACTTATAATATATCAGTTCAAGTTTAGTTTCAATACTATGATTGGCACTTATAGTAATTGTAGAACAGATTCAAATGGCAGGAGTAACCCTGTGTCTAATGTTAGTGTCAATACGATCATACACAAGTGGTTTCATCGCACAACCACTATGAGAGTAGACCATGGTAATAATGTAAAATAGTGTATTTTTTTCGTGCAGTATAGATACCGGAAGGTGTATTATTCTTTAACGTAGCATAAGAAACAGTCCACACCGCAGCAAATGGGCTTGAAGCACGGGAGAAGTTGCACTTTGTCTCAGAGAGGCCAAGAAATGCTTTCTTGCATATCACACAAAGTAGTGTCGAAGTTCATTTACGAATAGAGCAGAATGGGGCTGATTTACGTTTTTAAATCTCATTGTTCTTAACAAAATACTAATAACTAAGTAGGCTAACAAGATACATAATCGTGAGCGACCTCGCCGTGCGGTCACGGGCGCACAGCTGCGAATTTGCATTCGGAAGATAGTGGGTTCGAACCCCACTGTCGGCAGCCATGAAGATGGTTTTCCGTGGTTTCACGTTTTCACACCAGGCAAATGCGGGGTATGTACCTTAATTAAAGCCACGACACTTCCTTCCCACTCCTTGGCCTTTCTTATCCCATCGTCGCCATACGACTTAACTGTGCCGGTGCGACGTACAACGAATTGTGAAAAAAAGGAGATACATAATAGCAACAATAAACCCACATTATTGTTAGAATATGTGTAAATAAAATGCGCAAAATGAAATGTATAAAGAGGTTGATAGCTTTATAATCTGACGTGTGATAAATTATTGTACCTTAAAACCACCAATTTTGAGACCTCATTGACCCAGTTTTTCAAAATTTGAACGTGTGTGGTTGTTTCTTAACTGCCAGAGATCCTATTTTATGGTCTTAATAATAAAGGCTTGCTTCAAAACGTTAAACAATGTGAATTATTCAAAATCTTTTTCCTACACAAGTCCTGCTATGAAGGTTCCATCCACAGTCTAATATAACAGTCGCGAAGCTCCGCGTGATTCTTTCCAGCAGACTCGACTGCTGTGCTCCAGGTGGCAAACAAGAGCTTCAGCTGTGCTGTTTAAAACGCAGTCAACATTCATCGAAATGTTTGTAATGCTATAAATTGCATCAATAAGCAGAAAAATGCGCCGGGTGTGCCGTTCTTTAGATTTCCTAAAGATCGTGAGAGCAGTGGAGTATACTGCGTTCAAGACGTGGGCTACCACTAGACTTAGGTTACTCCTTTTCGATAGTTGGTATTGTGAACATCAAGCGTTCCCAAGAGTTTTGAGCCACCGGAGTAACTTGTTGTGCTGTTGATGCTGTTTCAAAACTTACTGCCCTGGTCTCTGCTACTGCCGATACGACACACCTGATAGGTGGAAATGGTAGTTTCGGGTTTAACAAATTAAAGTCCTTTTTTATGGCTGAATGGATAGAATGTTTGCCTTTATTCTGATGGCCTCGGTTCAATTCTCGGAACCAACCTCCTAGTACTCTTAATTCCCCTCGATTCGGAACTGGGTGTTTGACATTTTCATTGGGTCACCACCAAGCCCTTCCACAGGTTATTCACCACATTATTATTCATTCATTCATTATCATTATAGACTGTTATGGCTTTCAGCGTTTAGTCTGCAAGCCTCTGAATTTACTAAACGTCGCCACAATCCTCGTTTTGCAACTAGTGTTGTGCCCTCATTTAGTTATATACCTCTTATCTTTAAATCGTTAGAAACCGAGTCTAACCATCGAATTCCATTTCGTTCGCCAAGTTGTTTCCAAGGAGCCCTTCGCCTGTCAAATGGGAATGGGACTCCGTTACTCCCGTAGGTCCGAGGCTTGCTTAGAATGTTCTGAGCTCGGTAAATTCATGAAGCAGGATGCTACCCTACTTGCACATAGTCGAAGTGAGGATCTCTCCTCTAACGGGTTATGGACCACCGGTGAATTGTATAGTCCTAGCCGCCTGAGCACAAGGAAGGCCAAGACTCAGAATATGTCCGAGATGCCCACTCCCATTCCATAGCAACTGGTATCCCCGACTCTCAGGACCACTTACTAGGCCACTCAGCCGTTGCCCATGGTTCACGAACTAGGACGTGACTACAGTAACCCACAAACATGAACCAATTATTATTATTATTATTATTATTATTATTATTATTATTATTATTATTATTATTATTATTGTTATTATTATCAAATGAACATGCGGTATTTTACAGCGTTACATGCGGTCCTACTCGTCGTTTACTGGTTTATTAGCTTTCTCGGTAGATCAGTGGTGGTGTCCGACATATGATCACGGGTTCGATTCCAAACAACAAAAGAGAATACTAAACCTAAAAGATTAGATTTCATTTTAGTAGATCTACGTATAAAAATAAAATTATATTACTCCTGTAACAGCAGACATTGCAGTGTTTTCCTACAAGGATGTAGAAGTAGCTAGCACTCTGTTGTCTATATAATTGAGTCAGAAGTATAACGTGAGGAAGTATATGTGGTGAGGAACATATGGTTGCTCTCGCTCCCTGGTTGGCAGTGGCGATCTGACGGACCGAAGCTTTGTATACCTATCCCCTCGGTCCCCTCACCTGTATGAAGAAATGAAATTGCGCATGGCTCTTAGTGCCGGGAGATCCCAGGACGGGTTCGGCTCGCCAAGTGCAGGTCTTTTGATTTGATTCCCATAGGCGACCTGCGCGTCGTGATGAGGATGCAATGATGAAGAAGACAACACATACACCCAGCCCCGTGCCAGGGAAATTAACCAATGATGGTTAAAATTCTCGACCCTGCCGGGAATCGAACCCGGGACCCCTGTGGCCAAAGGCCAGCACGCTAACCATTTAGCCATGGAGCCGGACACCTATCTGATAAACAGCAGCAAGCCGCTCGAGGTGAGTCTATGGTAGAGGGACGTACCGCCAGGGCTGCAATGTCGGTATCCGGTGCCTTGCATTCAGAATTACGAGCCACGTTCTTCTCATTGCTTTCAAGTTTTGTAAATGGAACAATGTGTCAGGTGCTTACATTATAATGTGCTTAAGATTTCTATTGTCTCCTTTGATGTTTGGGCTTCACCGATAGCCTTGGTAGCCCTCAGTATACGCCCCTGCGTGAGAGGTAGTGAGTCTAAGCAAATCCATATGAATTTAATTATTATGAAACTCATTGTGATCGTTGGTATTTGGTAGGTTACATACACAGGTACTCAACTTGTATATTTTACTTTCACGAACAGAATATGCCTAATAAATAAGAGAACAGACGACCTTTTATTACTCAATTTTTTCTTCGTTTCCGTGTTTTCCTTCTCATTTCGAAGGTCATATTAATTATTTTCCGAAACAATAGTGGATAAAGACTACGCGATTTGGGTGACGTAAGCGTGAGCTTGAATTCGGAGATAGTAGGATGATGCTTTTCCGTGGTTTCCCATTTTCACACCAGACAGCTGTTTAATTAGTCCATGGTCGCTTCCTTCCCTGCCCTATCACATCGTCGCCATAAGAATTGTTGCGTCGGTGCGACGCACAAACAAAACAATTACAACAAGGAACACCATCATCAGTTATTTTGCTACCGTCATGACATATCAATATTTCCTCATCAGCGATGCTCTGTGTTGATGAACTTGGTTATAAAGGTAAATCCACCGGCCGAGTTCGCCGTGCGGTTAGGGGCACGCGGCTATGAGCTTCCATCCGGGAGATAGTGGGTTCGAACCCCACTGTCGGCAGCCCTGAAGATGGTTTTCCGTGGTTTCCCATTTTCACACCAGGCATATGTTGGGGCTTTACCTTAATTATGACCACGGCCGCTTCCTTCCAACTCCTAGGCCTTTCCTATCCCATCATCGCCATAAGACCTATCCCTGTCGGCGCGACGTAAAGCCACTAGCAAGAAAAAGGAAAGGAGTCGGGCCGTAAAACTGTGCCGAACTCATCTAGAGTACCGACCCCAATACCTTGGGAAGGAGGTCAGAAAGTTTAATATATTACAATTAGACTATATCTAGCGAGGACCGATAGCCTTGATGTAAATCTGCTTATGACAGTCGTCAACACCACAATGCATCCAACATACGATACGAAATAGAGGGTTAATTCATGAGTTGGGACTAATACTTCGTACACTTTTTCTCCCAGTTTATACTGCTTTAAAATTTACAATCCTACAGTTTGAAAACAACTTTTCAATACTTTCCTTCCGGTCTTTTCATCGGTCCTAAACGCTGCTCCTCTTTCGAGGGCTTTTTTCTTTGTTTCCTTCCTTTAGGCTCGGTTGTATAAAGACATCTGAACGGAGATCAGTTTAGAACCTAGTTCTGAAAATGAACCGAGATTACGACTTCGTCGCGTTGTACAAAATTGAACTCTGTTTACACGTGTATTTCAAATGTAATCGAAGTTCAGAAAAGTGGACTTTGCAACACCGCAAAAAATGAAATACGAAATAGTTTTGCCCGTTGGATAATACTTAAATGGTGGGATTGACCTGGCCGTGACTGTCAACAAATGAAATACGAAATTGTTTTGCCCATTGGATAATACTTAAATGGTGGGATTGACCTGGCCGTGACTGTCAACAAATGAAATACGAAATTGTTTTGCCCATTGGATAATACTTAAATGGTGGGATTGACCTGGCCGTGACTGTCAACAAATGAAATACGAAATTGTTTTGCCCATTGGATAATACTTAAATAGTGGGATTGACCTGGCCGTGACTGTCAACAAATGAAATACGAAATTGTTTTGCCCGTTGGATAATACTTAAATGGTGGGATTGACCTGGCCGTGACTGTCAACAAGTGAAATACGAAATTGTTTTGCCCATTGGATAATACTTAAATCATGGGACTGTCCTGGCCGTGACTGTCAACAAATGAAATACGAAATTGTTTTGCCCGTTGGATAATACTTAAATCATGGGACTGTCCTGGCCGTGACTGTCAACAAATGAAATACGAAATTGTTTTGCCTGTTGGATAATAATTACACGTTGAATTGAGCTGACTGTGACCGTCATTTGCAGCATGTGCTGGACTTTTTTCATATGCTCTTCTTGCAGTGAGCACAGATGAAGAAAAAAAGGGATATCCGACTTCCCTCGGTCAACCTTTTGTTTAATCCCCACGGTATTAGTTTTGCGAAGCGTAGTAAGTCATTTTCACGACCTTCGTTGACATTCTCTTTTATTCATTCTTTGAATAAAATCGATTAGTGTTAAGAAGCGGTGATTGCCCAGGTGCACTAAGCTCATTCTGTCTTGTGTGGTTTAATATCACGTCAGGATAAAAATGTTGTCACATAGAGCCCGTCCGTCGCATGTCCTTTATGGTACCTGTCACCTACGGCGATATTAAAAGGTGTTAAATCATACATTTGGTCATAGTGCTTTTATGAGCACAGTGGGGCGAATACGTAGCTGTCAGGAAAAGATGAAGCAACTCTGCATGTCAATAGGTAGCTCATGGTTCGTACATAGCGCGAATCGAACAGGGCAGTCCCCAGCTGGCAAATGAAGCACGTTTGAATACATTACGTTTTCTCGACAAGTAGTGGGATCGATTTTCGTAATATTCACAGTGCTGAGCTTGTAATGCTTGTAGAATTAAGGCTAGGTGTAAAAAAACTGTAGTTCTATTTTAACCCTTTCGCATTCAACTTCTCAGCTGATGGATGTGTGAAAACTGTCAGACATATTTACCCCACTATGCACACATTTCTTTTTAAATTACATGGAAGGCACACCAATAAAGATATCAACATGAAAGTTTGCAAACTTATAAGTATATATCACTTATTATCACTGCATTTAATTCATGTCCCTAAACCAGAAGGGTTCAATTTGAAAAAATAACAGATGCGGAAACAAAGTTACAAGTTTGAAATTTTGAAAGTTTTGACGTAATTCTGAGAAATGTTGTTCAATGTATACATTTGTGATTGATGTTAGTAGATAGGTAAGGGTAAGGCAGTTTTGATGTTAAAAAGTTACATTATTTTAATCTTCTATAACAATCATTCCCAAACGTGCTTTGCGGACCCCTGGGGGGGGGGGGGGGGCACGACGATAATCCAAGGGGTCCGCAATAGTAATGCAAGTTATAAGTACTTAAGGAGTGACGTTAGGCTATTTCTTCTCGACTGGATACGTAACTTCAAAGAGATCCTCAGTGATTTCTTTTAGCTAGCTAGACTTCCTTATTTAGCAGATATATTCAGTCACTTGAATGAATTCAAGTGTGCAAGGAACGAAAGTCACACTCTTCACAGTTCAGGACAACGAAGAAAATGAATATTTGGGCACGCCGAAACAGCAAAAGCAAGTTTGATTCTTTCCTAGCACTTCATGATTTTCTGTCTGAAAATGAAGAAGCACTGCAGGACAGTGTAAATGATGTGATGGTGAAACACTTGTAATTGCTAGGACCCACACTTTGAAATTATTTGCCACCTCTGGTTGAGAAAAATCTTGTGGATCAGAAATCATGTGTCTAACGGCAATGCCTCGTCTATGCAACCATTCTTTCCTGTCCCCAGCTTCTCGTTTCATTTCATAATATGAACCATAATGGAGACTCTGTGCTAAGTCTTGAAGGAATTTTTTCCTTTGTCGTCCTCGGCCTTTCTTCCCCGTGATTTTTCCTTCCAGCAGATTGGTAAGAAAGGTGTTGTGTCGCAAGATGTGACCAGTGAATTTATCTCTTCTTCTTTGTATCGTTCAAATCACTTCTCCCTCCCCATGAATTTCTTCTAGAACACTTTTGTTTGTTCTCTTTTCAATCCATTTATTCCTTAGTATTCTTCTCCAGACCCACATCCCAAACGCTTCCAGTTGTTTCCATCCTGATCTCTGGTTGTCCAAGGTTCACAGCTATACAGTAGCACACTCCATACAAAATAAATTACACATTTCTTTCTAATTGCAAAATCTAAATTTGCACCGATTAAAGGATTTCTCTTATTTTAAACGCCGGTTTGGCAAGTGCTATTCGCCTTTTGATCTCTTTGCTGCACCTGTTGTCATTGGTGATGAAGCCTCCGAGACAAGGGAAACTGGTGACTTGTTCCACTATCTTGCCAAGTTTAATGCCGGTGTGAATTCGTTCAGGATGTTTACTCACAACTAATATCTTGGTCTTGATATTAAAGTTTAAGCGTGAATCTGACAATGCTGATAATACATACAGCATTTTAAACAACTCTTTTTCGGAGTTTGCTACAATTGCTATGCCATCAGCAAATCGAATGCATTGGATATGGTACCCATTTACGTTTACTCCTTTGGTATTTCCTTTAAACTTATTTATGGCTTCTTCAATGAATACATTAACTAGGTATGGTGAGCTACCATGAGCACGAAATGCCCTCCCTTGAGGAATATCAACTAGCCGAAGTATCATTTGTCTCTCCTTTGAAGACCCTGTATCAAAAGTCCACGTCTCCATGAATTCCCCTATACTCTGCAATTTCTAGAAGGGAAATACTGCGGTAAATGCTTTTCATGGCAACATACCTGTGTGAGAGTACATTTTCTCTCACACAAAAATTAAAATGAAGTCCAGAAACAGAGCTAATGAAGAGGCTGATCTTCGACTTTGAGTGACTAAGCTTGTAAAAGGCTTGGTCTTGAAAAACAGCGCCATCCGTCCCAATGTACCAAGTGGGTTTTCTCAAGTAAGTTTCCAGATCCAGACTGTTGTAAATATAAGCCAAATGTCACATTGTTCTATACATTTTATGCAATTGGATAGTATGTTTATATTACTGAAATTATATTGAACTGTAAAGGAAAATTCATATTTGTCCTTTATTACACGAATAAAATCACACATCATAACATTACAGAATTATAGTTTTTGTTCCGAATTCATTATTATGTTCTGTGGTGAGGGAAGATACTAAGTTATAAATGAGTGATTGTGCTAGAAAAAATATGTAGCCTACCTTTAACCAACATTTCTGTCCCTATGTACAGAGCGACAATTTTATTGTAACTGTCGTAGGCCCGGTAATGCGTGCTCGATGTCCTGTTTTCTTTTAGTACAATACATAAACCTGAAATACCACTGACCAGCAGTGCCGAACATACGGCTCGCGGGTCGAATGCGGCCCGCGATATTATTCCCAACGGTCCACTGTAAAATGAGAAATTTCTACTAAGGTTGCTCATAATCTGTTATTTTTTTTGCTTGATGGGTTATAGGAACCAAATACAAATGAATAGCACTGTAGTATATCTCTTCTTTGGTAGCTGTACATTGTATTAGTCTAACTAGCAAATACACCTATGCTTCGCTATGATATTCTACCTTGTTTACGGATTTCTAGGTAAATTACTGTACACGCAGTGAGTAAGATTATATTAAGTTGCATGACTCTTAGCGCTATCCAAGACATACGGCGGGGACCCCAGAAATTGTTTCCGACGTAAGGTGCGTGTAGGGGAGTTTGGTGAAAATAGCAGGCCACGTTTTCTACTGCCATTCACAATTGATTTCGGGAGTTTCGGCTATAACGGCAGACTCATTTTCCTGCTGTCATTCACATTCGAGATCTGGAGTTTTCATTAGGCTATATGGACAGGCCCCTCTTCCTAACGCCAGTCACAATCGAGTTGGAAAGATTTGATTATAATCGAGAAATGCAGCGCTATCTAACGTACAAAGTATCTAGATACGACACAAAGTCATAAGACCAAAGTTGTAGATCTCTCCATACTAAACGATTGCGCTATCTGTTTTGTGATACGAATTACCGTCTAGCCACCAATTACCCCGAAACAAAGGTCTGCGCCGTCATTAAAATTGCCTTCATATGTCGATATTTTCCGGAACCAAAATGTTATACATTTGAACAGCTTGGAATTTTTCCTCAAAGGAAAGAGTGTCCAGGTTTCGGGATTAGCACTGGCATACATACGGAGAAATTATGGAAGAAAGTAATACAGTTAAGAAAGTTGACATTAATAGAAAAAAGGATTATAACTAAGGAGAGCCGGATAGGACAGATATGTAAATACAAAGTGGATGCATTGTAAAATGAAATTTTCCTCACTAAATTGTTATGATATGAGTTACGGATATAGAAAGGCGGTAAGAGAGCAGAAATTTAGGTGCAGCGATTCTTCGGTAAGCAAATAAGATGTCGACTTACGTTGTTATTACTTAATTCTTAAGAGGCAAGGCAGATGCAAGATATTAAAGCGGAAATAGAAGTAGAAGAGAAATACAGTAAAAAATATATAGCAAATGCAGGAAAACGCCTTACGGTGTGAAGTAATGGGCTACACTCCGCATTACTGCTCAAATATTAACAGCCCCCCTTAGTGCTATGCGGGGATGATTGTAACCTCCAACGGTATTCCGCAAAAATTCCGCAGAATGGCAGCGTGACATCTCTCTCGCCTTCTACCCAAGGAGCAACCACAAGTTTACAGGAATGATGACGAAAAGCACATTGCGTTACATTTCTTCTGGCAAGCACTCAGAGACGTTGCCATGGTGACCGGTAGAATTATTGTCGGTCTGTCGATCACTCAATGCAGAGCGTGAAATCCGCAGTAAACAGTAATTTTCTCCGTCATTTGAAGAGTAAGCGAAATTATACATATAACAAAAGTTGTTTAAAATGGGACGTTTCATATACAGTACAGTTAATGTCAATACTGATCTGCATTTAGGGCAATCGGCCAGGTGGCAGATCTGTTGTTTTCCTAGCCTTTTCTTAAATGATCTCAAAGAAACTGGAAATTTATATAACACCTCCCTTGGTAAGTTATTCCAATCCCTAACTCCCTTACCTATAAACGAATATTTGCCCCAAATTGTCCGACTCCTTGGCTGAACGGTCAGCATACTGGCCCTCGGTTCAGAGGGTGCCGGGTTCGATTCCCGGCCGGGTCGGGGTTTTTAACCTTAATTGGTTAATTCCAATGGCACGGGGGCTGGGTGTATGTGTTGTATTCATCATCATTTCATCCTCATCACGACGCGCAGGTCACCTACGGGTGTCAAATAGAAAGAACTGCACCTGGCAAGCCGAACCTGTCCTGGGATATCCCGGCACTAAAAGCCATACGACATTTCATTTCATTTCATTTCATTTCATGCCCCAACTTTATCTTCATATTATGATCTTTCCTACTTTTAAAGACATCACTCAAACACATTCGTCTACTGATGTCATTCCACGCCATTTCTCCACTGTCAGCTCGGGACATACCACTTAGTCGAGCAGCTCGTCTCCTTTCTCCCAATTCTTCCCAGTCCAAACTTTGCAACATTTTTGTAACGCTACTTTTTTGTCTGAAACTATCCAGAATAAATCGAGTTGCTTTTCTTTGAATTTTTTCCAATTCTTGAATTAAGCAATCCTGGTGAGGGTCTCTTACAGTGGAACCACACTCTAGTTTGGGTCTTATCAGAGACTTAGATGCCCTCTCCTTTACATCCTTACGACAACCTCTAAATACCCTCATAACCATGTGCAGAGATCTGTACCCTTTATTATCAATCATATTTATGTGATCATCTCAATGAAAATCTTTCCTTATATTAAAACCTAGTCCACGGATTTTACAGAAAATCAATAGTATAAGAGAAAACGGAAGAAAACTCTTCTAGTTTTCCTGTAAATCCCCAGTCTATAAGGTGATTTTAATTCATATTCATATCTAAACCTTCTTCTGGATGAGTATACTCTAAGTATGAAGTTTGGTGGAGATCTGTCTAGCCGTGATTGTAGAACAAACAGACAAACAGAGCTAAAAACCACTGATACGGTCTTGAGTTGACCTAAATCAGAGAGATATCTGGAACATTGTCAAAACAAACGAAATTACAGGTAGCGGACTTCCAACAACTTTATTTATATAGATACAAAACCAAATTGTCACACAGCTCTGTGATCATGTTCGAGCCTTTCAAACCAAGTTTAGGCTGAGGGAGAATGAAATCTCTAATATTAACATTGTTTACTTCCCATATTGAAGAAAAGTGTTGATAACTAAATAATAATAATAAATTATAATAATGGCGTATGGCCTCCGGAGAGGCCTAATGCAGGTCTTTTTCTAGTAGACGGCCTATTAGGCGACCTGCATGTCTGTGAAGATGAGGGCCCTACCTAGGATGATTTCTAACGTTGAATACGCTACACACACCCAGACCCCCAGCCATTGCAATTAACCAATGAAGGTTAAAGTCCCCGAACTGGCCGGGAATCGAACGCGGGACCCTCTGAACCGAAGGCCAGTACGCTGACCATTCAGCCAACGAGTCAGACTGTTGATAACGAATGAGAGTATATACTGTATCAGTAATTATGTAACACATACATAAGGTCTCTGAAACGAAGTTTATGAGAGATTTAAGGATTTCCAATATTTGACACTTTCATTTTCTTGGTACTCTGTTTCCTTTACACTGTATGTTGAAAATTATAAACTAGCTTGAAGTTATTGATCTCCAGCGTGATTTAGTCCTTCAGTAAGCGTTTAAAAACATGTTTTTACCGTAATTTGCTTCAGAATACGTAGGTGAAAAGTGTCCCACAATAAAAATGAAAGCTGCTAAGCTCAATGTTCGGTATGGCATATATTTTCAAACAGCTTTTCTCCCTATTAATATTGAACAAATCTAAATTACGAAGTCATTTTACAGTTGAAGCCAACGGCCGTAGCCGTGTTGAAACACCGGATCCCGTGAGATCTCCGAAATTAAGCAACATTGGGCGTGGTCAGGAGTTGGATGGGTTGCCACGCGCTGTTGGTGGGGGGTAAGGGAATGGAGGAACGGAAAGGAAATGGCCACCCGACCGCACGTAAACTCCGGCTCAGGAACGCCTCTGCGGAGGTTCGGACCTGCCTTCGGGCAGAATAACCCTTACCTTACCTTACAGTTGAACATTTAAAAATTATTGTGAGAAGCTGTGCCAAGCCAAAATATTTCACCAGATTTTTCCTTTACCCTACCTGGCAAGGAAACTTTTAAACTCCTATGCTCATATATTGTATGTCTGTTCTTGTAATTTGTTCATTAAATGTGATACTTTGTACCATTTTCAGTAATATAAGATTCTAAAATATCAATGTGAATACAGTATAGTACAGTATAGAACTATGATCCAACAATGAACTGATCTTGTATCGATCAGTGGCTCGCTACGCTCTCTTCATTATGTTATATAGCCCGTAGACCATTTTCAGTTTGAAACCCCTTCCATAGGCCCTTTCAAATTCAATTAATATCGAATAGAATAAAGGTGAAACAACCTTCGACTCAGACTTCTCTGGTTTAAATACTCCAGCTATCGACCAAAGAGAGAATAAACGCATTTAGTTCTTACGATGCAGTGACTCGAGGTGAACTTAGTCTCGGTTTAAGTATTTCAGACATCTGCAGCAGTGGCAGCTCGTGGCTGATTTAGGAACTACATGTTGTTTCTGGTTGTTTTGTACTCGTATCTCGTACCTGTGACTGGAGGAGGGTCCAGCACGTGACCAAAAATGTATATAGAGCGGAGCGCTGTGTAACGTCATAACGCGGCAACCATGTGGCTGCATTTGCTCTACAATGTAAAGTACAGATAAGATCTGACCGGGAGACTAACAATTACGGAAGCGCGGCACCCTTGGGAAGAGCTGGACATTTTGCCGTGTTTTCGTTTACGACGCACAGCTGTTTACTGACGCTAGAAACCGAAAAATTGTATCACCAACTGAAGGAAAAGCCTATTTAAACGGACATTTTCATTGAACTGTACAGTATTCAGTCTAGCATTTTCCTTCAGGGCATCAGATATCGTATTTTGGTTTCCCTCCAAAGTCTTCAAATCTAGCTGGCATTTTATATGTTCTGCAGAGTCTGAGGGCTTATGTAAAGAACGTGTTATGTTCAAAAGGGCTGAAAATCCTTCTTTATTCCAAACGTTATTTTTATTGCTAAAAAGCAATCAGGGCCAACAAAACAACTTCTGTAGAGCTGGAGAGGAGCATAACCATGGAAATTCCTTCAACCACGATCGTTTGAAGCTAAGATTGTAATATTTACCGGAATGATTCACTTCTTTTGTAGCACAAATTTGTGGTGATTCAGTAGGGCGACCAAAACGTAGAACTTCATTCTGATCTTCGTTTCTCCAACGTGTAAATGGTGTTTCTAATAAAATACACACTATGTCATAAACAGGATACATTTTTAAATAAAACAGCACAACACTACGAATGAACCACGTTGCGTAAGAACTCGTACTTCACACAGAACGACGCAGGGAAGACAAAACATTCGATCTTCCCGCAACTTCACTTGCACATTTCGCTATGAGTAAAGTACGCGGGTGACGTCACGGTTGTCATGGCAACTACCAAGGCCAAGCGGCACTTGGGAGGTAGAGCCAGCTGCTGAATCTCTCGTCTTCACTCAAGCTCACGCGCCGTACTGTGGTCGACAGCCGGCGCTTTCGTGAGTTCCCCTGGTTCTCATCAAGTGATGCAAGTTCTTGATGCTCCAAACGCCTTACAAAAACATTTTCTTTCCGTAAAACCAACAAATGTCAAAGGAAAATTAAATTTAAAAAATTCATTCTGGTAAAAATAAATGGTGAAGTGACACTTCACCTGAAAAGCCGCCCCTTATCTGAAGTTGCAGTCCTTATGGACGGAAACGTACCCGCACGAAATGCTGAAAACTAACATAAAATTCTAACAACCGAGGACAACGTGGCGAGTTGCTTCCTATGCTAACCGCTAGGCCAAAGAGAGGAGTAAATGTGTAAAGCTGTCCGTGCTTCACACCGGTTCCTCTCGACATTAGTTGGTAGTCATTACACCGTCCTTGACTGTGTATTATATTAGTTTGCCTACAGGGCCCTGTTTCATAAAACATATTTCACTAATATTATTAGTAAAAACCAATAATATTAACTAATAATATTAGTATTGTGTTTCATAAAATTATTAGTTAATAATATTAGTTATTAGTTTATGAGTCTAAATTATTAGTAGATGTTCCTAATAATATTAGTAAATTGTTTCATAGACAACATAACTAATAAAATTTACTCATATTATTGGGATTATTTCTATTAGTGCATTTTGACTCATATTTCATATTATTAGTGAAACCAAAGTGTGTGGTATATTGATATATTGGCATAAAATTGTGAAGATCAGTGAAATGGTTGACTCTGATTCAAATAGTGATGAGGAGAGAGTTTATATTCGCTGTCCAAGAAGTTTTAGGCCAAGAACAGCCTATACGGGTATGGAACAGTCATATGAATACAATGAGAGATTTAGGTTAGATTACAGAACATTTGAATATGTGCTTGATAGGATTGGTAATATCTTAGAATCTCCCACTGTAAAGAAACGAAGCACTAACCTCAAAACAGCAGCTTCAGATTGCACTACACTGGTTAGGTAGTGGTGCACAGTATCAATGTATTTCTGATATGCATGGTGTTTCAAAAGCAACAGTCTGCAGAGTTGTGCACCGAGTTGTGGCTGCGATAAATGACACTCTGCTTCAGAATGTTGTACGTTGGCCAGCTGACTGTGGTGAAGTAGTTGCCAGATTCACTGAACTTGGTGGTATTCCTTTAATTTGTGGAGTACTTGATGGAACACTTATCAAAATTGATGCACCAAGTGCATATGAACCGGCATTTGTTGATCGACATGGGAAACATTCCTTGAATGTTTTGCTAGTATGTGGGTCAAATTTAGAATTCTACTATGTATGTGCAAACTGGCCTGGCAGTGTCAGCGATGCTAGGGTTCTAAGATTAAGTGGCTTGAACAATAGGATGGCTAATGGCTGGAGACCTTTCCCTGGTGCAGTTCTGCTTGGAGACTCCATCTATCCTTTAAAATCTTGGCTCATACCACCAGTAATCCGAGATTTTGCTAGTCAGTCTCAACAAAGATTTTTAAGAGCACATAAAAAAACAAGGAGGGTTATAGGGTGTGCAATAGGACTCCTTAAAGAAAAATTTCCTGTCCTTATCATTGGTATGCGATTAAATCCCACCTTTGCTTGTAAAGTTATCAATGCTTGTGTAGTACTTTGTAACCTCTCAAGACGTCTAGATAACTACATGGCTCCTGAAATGGAAGAGGATCATTTGGAGCAAGAGGATATTCAGGAGGGTGAGGAGGTTCCAGTCCAGGCTCAAGAAAAACTGCAATTCCTTTATGACCACTTCGTGTGAACAGACATTGTGATGAATAAAAGACAAATCATATGAGCACCCAACACAGTAATTTTGTGCTTTTTATGATTTTTATTTACACTTTTTATATCTGAGGCTGAACCACAACAAAGTTACCATCATTGTTTTCTACAATTAAATATTCATTGTTTGGTACAGAAAGTTCCTTTTTTCCACGTTCCTGAACACTACTTGTGAGGGGTGAATGCTCAATATTGAGTAAATTTTCCTTCTCCCACACCTCAGCTCCAGCTTCCGGACTTCAAGTTGAAGCTTCCGTTTTTTGAGGGGCTCTATTTCTTTGCTTTCCTGGGGATGCTGGACGAGTACCCTCTTCTTGACAGTACCTATAAAAAAAAAAGGAGAAAATTAGGTGAAAGTTAAGACTTACAGTTAAGCTAATTTATATTGGCTAATGTTTAATAATTTATTCCCGCTATTGATCTCAGGGTACCCATTTTATGGACAAATTTAATCTTTCAATCTAAGACTGTACCCCAGATGGAACGATCGAGAGAGGCCGATATTAGATGCGACGTGAGTCATACGCAGCGAATAGTAGTTTGAGAGAGAGGGATAGAGACAGATAGAGCGCGCACATGTGGTAGCGAAAGACATTTAATGAAAAAGACATACCGGTACATGTGGTAACCGCTTAAAGGAGGCAGTGCAAGAGACGTGTGATGTATCTAGTATTACATGTGGTGTAGCTTAAAATTCACTCTTAATGAAACGTAATTCCAGACCTTGATAGTAAAATTAAATGTTCATAGATAATAACTTTCCCCCATTGATTTGTGATTGCCTCGGGGGAGCCCGCCAACCTCCAGAGGCTGCATCCGCAAATAAATACGGAGGGTCCCAGCCAGGGTTATGAGTGAAGTCCACAATGGTAGCTACGGTGGAGAAGCTGGTACAGTGTGTCACGCTCCCAGCGGAGCTGGTAGTCGACATGCACACTCCGGGCGGTGTATTCATAACCTCACGCTGACTCGCTGCAGGGCCATGAGGAGGTCAGTTAGTATACGCGAACGTTTTCTTGAGCCCTGAGCTTCCTAGTGCTGAATCGGTAGACCTCGGTTATCTTCGACATTCATATTGGCAACCTTTGAAACACAACTATGCATCGCTGTGCGACACCTGGCGTACACTTTACGAACTAGTACTGATGTTGTTTACACAGCAAAGCCAAACTATATAATTCATGCTAGGAACAAGATTTGCATCGAGAAATGTTATATAATGTTAAATAATGTATGTGTTACAGAGTTGTTGGCGAAAGATAATAAATGTTTAGAAAATTCATATCGATCGATCATATTATCGATTCAATTCAGATTTCATTTCCACCCAGTTGGCAGTATAACCGGAACCGTCGGCGCTCCCTCCTTACCCCTCACCCCATAAAAATCGGGCTCAAGAAAAAGTTCACATATAGTACTCGAGTTTGTGTGTCGTGGGAAGCCGTGAAGCGATACATTTGTTACAAGATCGCGTCGGGCTGAATTACAGTAGAATTAATTAGATTTATTACATTATTACAATATTGAAATGCCAGTGAAATTCATACTTAAACAAAGAATTCTTATGTATGACACATATGTAAAAACCGACTCATAAAGAGGTGAGTAGGCAATTTCAGAAGAGATTTCCCGGGGTTCCTCTTCCAGGTAGAGAAACAAATATCTCGTGAATAAAACAGGATCACTTAATGTTGTGATTCCTAAACTGAAACGAAGGATTCTATTAGAAAAAAAATATCGACATTAACACATCATTCGTACGATCTCCCACTACATCTGTACAATGTGTTGCACAAGAAGTTGGTATCTCAAAAACCTCCGTACATAGTGAAATTAAAGAGGTTAGTATTCATGATGAAGGCTATTGGGTGCATGAGTAAGCAATAAATGTAGTAATAGTGGACACAGAATACGCAGAAGGTTATGAATATACCGCTCAGAACATGCATGTAGTCTCCCGGCCATGCTGGGAGTGGGACACACTGTATTTGGAACAATACGGCTGATGGAACATTTGAGCGGTTCGTGCAAGTATGTCTCTCTTTTTCATTCACTCTTCTTCATTACCGCATGTGTTCACTATCTGTCTCTATCTCTCTCTCAAAATACTACTCACCGCGTTCGGCTCGTGTCGCGCCTAATATCAGTCTCACTCGATCATTACGTTTGGGTACTTTTTTCAGAAAATGGGTACCCTGAGACTAATGACAGGAATAAATTGTTAAACACCAGCCTTTATAAATAATCTGTAATAGAGACATCTTTGGCTATTATGTTTTAGTCTCTATTAGAGACATCTTCAGCTATTTTTTGTCCTAAATATTATCAATACCATGTGTAATGTGTTAGTCCTAAACATATAAAAGCCCACAATAAAATAGGTATTGGAAGGTGGAACACACTCCATTACAGGTGAGCAAAAGTCAATGCGGGTATATATAATGAAGTTAATAAATTGTATAATATGGAAATGCTGTTGATAGGCATCAAACTTGTATCATGTCAAAAATGACACCATTCACTAGCAAATGAGCATTGCACCCATCACTGAGAAAGCACAGGAAAAGCATCTCAAATGGTATGGTCATGTCCTGTGTGCCGCATCTGGAACAGTTTTTTTTTTGCTAGCGGCTTTACGTTGCACCAACACAGATAGGTCTTAAGGCGACGATGGGATAGGAAAGGGTTAGGAGTTGGAAGGAAGCGGTCGTAGCCTTAATTAACGTACAGTCTGGTGTGAAAATGGGAAATCACAGAAAACCATCTTCAGGGCTTCCGCAGTGGGATTCGAAACTACTATCTCCCAGATCCAACCTCACAGCCGCGCACCCCTAACCGCATGGCCAACTCGCCCGGAGCCAATTTAACTCACTCCTTTGAAATTAATGGGCAACGTCCACACGAACGTCCAGAGCAAAGCTGGCATGACACAGTAAATGATACGAAGACTCTCATGTTAAGACCACACGATGCCCAAGATCGTGCAAAATGGCGGACCTTGCACCAACGGGTAAATGCTAGGAATAATAATATAAATTTTTTTTTTTTTTTTTTTTTTTTTTTTGCTAGTTGTTTTACGTCGCACCGACACAGATAGGTCTTACGGCGACGATGGGACAGGAAAGGGCTAGGAGTGGGAAGGAAGCGGCCGTGGCCTTAATTAAGGTATAGCCCCAGCATTTGCCTGGTGTGAAAATGGGAAACCACGGAAAACCATTTTCAGGGCTGCCGACAGTGGGGTTCGAACCTACTATCTCCCGAATACTGGATACTGGCCGCACTTAAGCGACTGCAGCTATCGAGCTCGGTATAATATAAATTTGTAGGCCTAATTGCCTTGTAATCATTGAACCAAAATTTAAATTATAATATTACAGATTAAAAAGACAATAACTCTTATCTTCTTAATGTTTTTTTTTTTTTTTCAAACGCCCAATGTTTTAAAATCTGCCCATATAATTTACATACCGCAGAGGTGCTCAAGTATTGTCAATCAATCAATCACTACTGATCTGCATTTAGGGCAGTCGCCCAGGTGGCAGATTCCCTATCTGTTGTTTTCCTAGCCTTTTCTTAAATGATTGCAAAGAAATTGGAAATTTATTGAACATCTCCCTTGGTAAGTTATTCCAATCCCTAACTCCCCTGCCTATAAACGAATATTTGCCCCAATTTGTCCCAGATTTTCCCTTGCTATTAAGGAGAAAATATTATAGAAAAAGGAAGTTATCACAGAAAAGAATTCCACAAATGAAGGACTGTGTCAGTGTTCTTTTTTTTTTTTTTTTTTTTTTTTTTTTTTACACACTAGTTGACCAGCTTACATATTTAACGACACTTCCATTTGCGACAGGAACTGGGAACGTACCCAAGTTTCTGAACACTAATCCACACATTTCTGTTATGAGCGTGTTTAAAACTGGTATGCTCACTCGTGCCAATTTCAAGAAAGGGTCCCTGATGAGCACAGGCATTAGAAGAATGACTGATGGCTTGCTGTGAGCAATGTAGTCAATTTTTGTTGGTTGTAGTGGCTGTGTACAATGGGATTGCTGATGATCCACTTCACAGATTGATATTTTATGATAAAGTGTAGCTTGTTTTGACATATGATACATTTATTTCAAGTTCTTTATGCCATTAGTGTTCATGCAAAATATGTTTCAAGATGACTATACCAGAGTATGATAAACATGCTCAAGCATCACATTATTATGTACAGTGTTCCACTAAATGTAATCCGGAAAACAGATCTTGGTTACTAGCGGGCAGCCTGAGCCTGTAAGTTTAAAGTCACACAAAGAAGTCGCAGTCAAGAGGTGGAATTAGATACCAGAATACAGTCTTAAGTTAAATCATTTCCAGCTTACCTCTAGCCTTAGGTGTCTCCTGCTGATGCTGGAACTCTCCATTTTGCCAGCTTCCATCAATTTCAGTGGCAGATATAGGCCTACTTTCTTCCAACGCCACTATATAGTCGCTGGTCGAAGCTGAAGTTGGTCCCATTGCAGGAAGAACGATTTCTCCAAGAGAATCTTCTGTTCCGAATCCCTGTAAAACAGGAGATTCTCTTCCGACAATGTCAAGAACCAGGTGGTCTATGACATCTAATTTTTTGCTACTTCCTCCCCCACTTCCAGTCTGATAAGCATTATCAACTTTTGCCTGTAAATAAAAGAAACCATGTAAGTCTAGAAGAAGGACATCCTGTTATAACTGACTATACTAAAGTACTACCTACATCTATTGTATACAATAATTTTTGTATGCTTTTTTGCATATTATAACAAAGATTATAAATATCACTGGAATTCATTTCAGGTTATGTTCTGCTCAGTCACAGCCATAAGAACACAAAGGATGGATGTATGATGCATAATGTTAAATTACTATGGGTAGTATACAGCACAGTAAACTCTACTGCGGAGCTAATAGTCTCCTTATTTCCCCCTCTCCCCCTTTAAAAAATATCGACATCCAGTTGAGAAAAGGGTGGCTTGAAGTTAGTAAATAAACACTAACATAACCTCCAACTAAGAGAAAAACAACAGCTAAAACTTACCACTGTTCTGCTCCTCATGTTAGGCCAAGTAGCATCCCGCACATAAGCGTGATCTTTGTCGGCTGTGACCAGCCCAATAGCCACAGCATAATCCCGCAGTTCCATCCACGCTTGCCTTTTCGAGTCCTTTGTCACGGTTAGTGAAAAGGCTCCGAACAACTGCCCCTTCAACTCCAGCACTTTTCTAAGGATACTTTCTTTCCTGACATTATTGTAGTTTCTTTTACCCATTGTAGCCTATATAAACTGACAAGAATCTGAAACTGCACTGAATAGCTGGTTCCGGTTGTAGTCAAACACAAAAAGCATAGAGTATGAGTGGGTCAAGCGCTAGCCTACTGCAAGGAACGAAAACAAACTACTGTAAGAACATGCAACAAATCGATTCTAACCTCAAACTGTATCAGCTGACTAATGAACTAATATTATTAGTGAAGCCATTTTATTAGTCAGGCATACATCTTTATGAAACAGAATTTTGACAAGTAATAATTTGTTTTATGAGTTCTAATATTATTAGCTAATATTATTAGTTAGTTTTATGAAACAGGCCCCAGGCCATCTACTAGAAAAAGACCTGAACCAGGTCTCTCCGGAGGCCATACGCCATTGTTAATGTTAGTTTACGGGAAAATTCTGTTGCTGAGATAACGAGTTCCATCACAGATAAAATAAGTGGCCTTGAAGGGTGGTTAAATGAGTCAGCTCTTAGCTGTTAGAGAGAAAATCCACTAATGATAGCTGCCCTAATACTGGAGAAACCACTAAGGTTCAGCCTACGGAGTAATCAATAAGGACAATAAGAAATTAAAATCTACCATCACTTAAATTCGATAGCCAATGAAGGAACTAAAACATATTATTATTATTATTATTATTATTATTATTATTATTATTATTATTATTATTATTATTATTATTGTTATTAGGGGTTGCCTGGCCGAGGCGGTAAAGGCGTGCTCGGTTCGCCCGGAAGTACGTGGGTTCGAATCCCCGTCAGGAAGTCGTAAAATTCAAGAAACGAGATTTCCATTTGCGAAGGTGCATATGGACCTGAGGTTCAGTCATCCTACACCAAAAATGAGTAGCTGTCAATTCCTGGGGACAAAGGCGGCCGGGCGTAGAGCTAACCACTCTACCCCATCACGTGCCGAGGTTACGAATAGTGGAAGCCTTTACTTTCCACCACTCCAAGGGCCTTCATCGCCAGTACGGAGATGACTTTGCTTTTATTATTATTATTATTATTATTAGTAGTAGTAGTAGTAGTAGTAGTAGTAGTAGTAGTAGTAGAAACTCTCCAACTGTTCATGTAAGAATTGGTGATGAGGAGATGAATATTTTAGACAACTTCCAGTACTTATGTAGTGTTCTGTCCTCATATAATACCATACATCAAGAGATTAGCAACAAAATACAGAAAGCTTCCTCATTCTATCACATTGTACGTCAAATACTTTGGTATCAAGTATTTCCGTTAGTTTCCACGATCAGTAGAAAATATATCTGCTACCGATATTTATGTATGGCCTGGAAGCAGCAACGTTTACTGGATCAACAAAGATTGTCCTCAGTTCTTGTCTACGAAAACAAACAGGGATAAAGTGGGGAATATGGATATCCGACAAAAGCTTGGATTGGAAAGTAGCTTTCTGGAGAGCCTCGAAGTGAAGAAATTGCAATGGTATGATCACATGAAAAGAATGACACCCCACAGGACTCCTCGAGCATACCTTGACCGCAGAATTCCTGCAAAAAGACTAAGAGGAAGACCTCGTGAAGTCTGGGAGAAGCAGATTTTCAAGGACCTTGAAATCAGTGATATCAACTGGCGTCGCATATATGAAAAACATCTGTGGATGGACAGGAGAAGGCTCGTACACAACCGCACCCGGCTTGCTGGAGCGAGGAAATGATGATGATGATGATGATGATGATGATGATGATGATGATCATTATTATTATTATTATTATTATTATTATTATTATTATTATTATTATTATTATTATTATTATTATTATTGATTTTGCACCAGAGTGACACAACGAACTCCAAAAAAAAGATTTATGAGGGACAGCTCCGAGCCAGACGTCCTGTAGCGTTCATTATTATTTCATGACAAGTTAAGGAATATTTATGGGGTTAATAATAATAATAAATTGTTACTGGTTCTACTTTCTAATAACTACTCTTATGATTTTCTGAGACGTAGGGGTGGCAGGGGTCCCACAGCAGTTCAGGCCGCTAAATTTACCGACAAGAGGCAGAAGCATTTGAACACCGTCAAATACCAACGGACTGAGCCGAGATCGAACCCGCCAGTATGAGCTCAGAAGGCCAGCACTCTTCCGTCTGAGCCATTCATCCCTTAGAAGTTATTTGTTTGTACTTAAACCTTGAGCCAAATCCCACGTCGCAACAGTCCCGAAGTGCCATGACCTACCAAGTGACCGCTGCTCAGCGCAAAGACCTGCAGATTACGAGGTGTCATGTGGTTGGCACGACGAAACCTCTCGGCCGTTATTATTGGCTTTCTGGGGCTATCTCACTGTCAGATCGCTCCTCGAATGTAATCACGTAGGCTGGTTGTACCTCGAAACAGCTCTAATACGAGGTAGAAATCCCTGTCTTCGCTGGGAATCGAACACGGGGACTTCACCCAAGAGGCAGGAACGCCATTACTCCACCACGGTGCCGGCTATTTTTTGTACTTATTTGGTTAAAATTAGAACTTAGTAACGTAAACCGGAAAGCCTTCTATAAATATAAGATTGTAACCATTGAACGAGTACAAAAGGGACGTGTTAAGTGGATATGTTACCACATGACCGCTACTGTAAAGTATACATTATGATCTTCCAGCACTGAGCACATGATCCCCCTGGATGACATGAACTTCCTTTGATGTTCGTTAAGAGTGGAATTGATTCTAGTCGGCGAGGTTTTTCACTTCTAGGACTAGACGGAAGTCAGTGGTCAAAGGAGGTCATACCAGGTTTCAATACACTGTAACATATTCTCGTCCGATGATTAAAGTCTTCAATAAACTCAATAGAATGTTCTATTATTATTATTATTATTATTATTATTATTATTATTATTATTATTATTATTATTATTATTATTATTACACCGGGGGAAAATGATATCCCAACACCAAGAAGGATTTCTGCTAGACAATCTAAATTCGGGAGGCGTGTTTGTACATCTGAAAGATGATGCTTATTCAAATTGGAGTGCTAGTCGACTAAGTAGCGCCACTATCATCTTGTAAAGTAAGTTTGCTTTAAATACGCACTGTGCAATTAGTGAGTTCAGTCAACGTTCGGTGTTGACGTTGTGAGTCAAACATGACATTAATGAGACGAAGAAACCAGTATCAGCCGCCTACTGAGTTTAAACGAGGTCATATAATTGGACTACGAGATGGTGGATGTTCTTTCTGCGGTATCGCAGAAAACTTGGCAAGGGTGTATCCACAATGCATCGGTGCTGGCAACTATGGTCACGGGAAGGCCCTGTTTTAAGAAGACCGGGATACGGCCGCTCACCGGGAACTATGGAGAGGCAAGACTGCCGTATTCGTCACATGGCTGTGGTGGATCGTACTGTATCTGAAGCAGCCATTACAGCTACAGTTGGCACCAGAGTGACACAGTGAACTCTAACAAATCGATTACTTAAGGGTCAGCTACGAGGCTGACGTCCTGTAGCATTCATGCCACTAACTCCGAATCGCTGCCATCTGCGACTTGAGTGGTGTCAAGATAGAGCTCACTCCACTGGAGGGCGGAGTGAAGGCATGTTGTGTTCTCAGAAGAGTGTCGTTTCTGTCTTGGTGGCAGTGATGGCCGTAAGTTGTTTGCGGCGTCGATACACTGGACCTACACCAGGAGTTATGGTCTGGCGAGCGATTGCCTTCGACAGCAAGAGCACACTCATCGTTATCCTAACAACCTTGACAGGGGATTTTAATGTTAGACTTGTGCTGCCATTCATTCACAGTATTGAAGGGGATGTTTTCCAACAGGATAATGCTCGTCCTCGTACCACCGCTGTCACCCAGCGTGCTCTACAGAGTGTCGACCAGGTGCCTTGGCCTGCGAAGTCACCAGACGTTTTGCCCCTTGAGCATGAATGGGATATTATTGGACGAAAAATCCAGCGTCATCCAATACCAGCATTAACCGTTGCTGATTTGAATTTCCAAGTTCAATATGCATGGAACTCCGTACCACAAAATGATATACGGCACTGTACGACACAATGCATGCGGTTTTTCATGCTTGCATTCGAAATAGTGGCATTTATTAGTGTACTACCATGTCACATGTCTTCTCGCGCATAATCATGTTACCTAGACAATTGCATAGTGGGTAACTGTGACGCTGGAGGAGAACTCACCTCACGTAGCTGTTTCGAGTGCTGCGCTTCGCTCAAGATTATACGCTATTTCCACAGCATGGCGGACGTGGGCTCCCTGCGAGATCTGTTCCATCACCACTAAAACGTGGCTGGAAATGAAATGCCGTATGGCTTTTAGTGCCGGGAGTGTCCGAGGACATGTTCGGCTCGCCAAGTGCAGGTCTTTTGATTTGACTCCCGTAGGCGACCTGCGCGTCGTGATGAGGATGAAATGGTGATGAAAACGACACATACACCCAGCCCTCGAGCCAGCGAAATTAACCAATAATGGTTAAAATTCCCGACCCTGCCAGGAATCGAACCCGGGACCCCTGTGACCAAAGGCCAGCACGCTAACCATTTAGCCATGGAGCCGGACAACGTGGCTGGAAACTTGTCTGATCAGATCTAGCCAACGCAGCCTTGAGGCCTCATCAGTTGCAGGACGAGCTATGCATATTCGTTCTAGACTCTATATAAATGTAGGTGTGATGCGTCAACATCAAAGGTGTGTTTTCTGTCAAAATGTATAAGCGTAGAGAATTGAGTGAGTTCGAGTGGTGCGTGATTGTAGCGGTCCACAAGTTCGGGCATTCCGTCAAAGAGATTGCACGGGATTACATGTGCCGACGTCTAGTGGTAGCGATGTTATTGTGAAGTGTCAGAGAAGATCTGAACCCAATTATCGGTCTGGTAGGCCTAATAAATTAACAGATAAGGACCGTGGAACTCTGAAATGTACTGTACGAAGCAATGGTCAGACAACCTTGTTAACTATTGCAGAGGAATTTCGCTGCAGGTAAGGGTCAGAGATCAGTGACATAACTAACCGTCGAAGAGGGGATAGAACTCGGTTTTCCAGATCATGCTGTTGCGCGGAAGTCGCTGACCACACGAACGAGTACACAAAGCCACTTAGAGCATTGAAGAAAACGCCGTCATTCGTTTGTGGAGTTGTGGAAGAAGCTTTTATCGGGTTGAGTCAAGGTATATGTTGTGGCACTCGGATGGGCGTGTGTGGACCTGTAGGATGCCTGGAGAACGTAATGTATGTGAGTGTGTTTGTTGCGACAGTGAAATTCGGTGGAGGTGATGTGATGGTCTGGGGCTGGTATTCCTGGTTTGGGATCGGACCATTTGTTCTGTTCGATGGCACAGTAAATGCAGGTATGTATAGATATTTTTAAGATATCATGTTTCTTACACTGTGGCAACAATTTTGAATCGGACCTTTTCTGTATCAGCATGATAATACTCACGTCCACAAAGCAAGGACCATTTCATCGTGGTTGGAAGAAAATCAGTTGTGTATTTTATTGGTCTGCTCAAACCCCGACATGAACCCCCATCTAACACCTTTGGGATCAGTTCCGTGCAAAATCAATTCGCCCAACATCCCAGCGACAACTATTCATCATGCGTCAGGAAGAATGGAATCAAATTCCTCCTTCAGTGTATCAGAACTTACTGGATAGCCTTCTGCGAAGATTAAACGATGTAATAGAAGCGAAAGGAGATCGTACACGCTATTATTGTATTGCTGGTGTCTTCTGAACGAACAGGAAGAGTTGCCCAAAGACTTTTGGCCTCTGCCTCTGCTAAGATTGATTTGGAAATGAACATTAACAAAACGAAAGCACTAAGCCCAGACAGTCGACCACTTAAAATGGGAAACCAATATATAGAAGCTGTCGATGAGTACATCTATCTTGGACACAAGATAAAACTTGGAAAAGACAACCAACGAGCAGAAATTCCTCGCAGAATAGGTATGAGTTGGACAGCATTCCGAAAACTAAGATTCATCGTCACCAACAAGGGTGTACCAATCAACCTGAAGACCAAGGTTTATAATACGTGCGTGCTGCCAGTTACTACCTGCGGTCTGGAAACGATGATTCTGACGAAGGAAAGTGCTCGCAAGCTTCAGCGAACGCAACGAGCCATGGAGCGACAGATGCTAGGGATCAGCCTTAGGGATAAAATCCGTTCAGAGGACATCAGGATAAGAACTACTAATGTAACAGACATCCTAGAGAGAGTTGATGGACTAAAATGGCAATGGGTAGGACACGTAGCTCGTCAAGACTACAACAGGTGGACCTCTAGGATTGTTCACTGGAGACCATGGGAACACAAGAGAGGCACTGGAAGACCCCAGAAGAGATGGCTCGACGACATAAAGCTGCTGGCTGGAACACGCTGGTTCCAAGTGGCTCAAGACCGAAGACGATGGAAGCAAATGGAAGTGGCCTATATCCAGCAGTGGACTGAAATAGGCTAGAAAAGAAGAAGAAGAAAGACTCATAGTCTCTGGATGACTGAGGCGCTGTAAATTAGTCGTCCTACTGTGGAATTTTTTCCGTAGGTCCCATAAAATTCATCATTTCATAACGTCTGCAACAGGATCGATGGTAATTTCTTGAACAACTCGCTGATTCATTAGATATTCTGCCGTCAGCATTAAGAACAACAACAAAAAAAAATCGTGATTCGAACGCTAATATTGCTTCTTTGGGAGCATGTAGCTGAGCGAAGTAAAGTGGAGGGACTCTGAAGGATATTTTATTTCAATGGCTTCATCAGTCCAGGAACTCAACAATACTACGCATATCTCTTATTACTGTATAACAGTTGGTTATCTTTCGCCTAATGCGCGGTCCTGGTGAAGACACGATCCCTTGATCACTTGAATAACGTTTTATCGGATGTTTCCTGTATATATTTTTTTCCACTTAACACGAATATTACTGACTTTACCAGATCATTATTGCCAGACATTTCAATTTTACTTCGAAGGAATTTTTCCGTTGATATACTTTCTGACCTTATTTTGCAAAGAACAAGACAGGTTCCGGTAGTAAAAGTAAAATGCAAGGCAATCGAGGATTTGAAGACTATTTTAGCGAATGGCTTAGTCAGTGCCAGAATTTTTAAAAGAAATCGCTCTTGTACCTCTTCTGCTAACTTCGTATACCTAACACAGGCGAGGGTATTTCTGTCAATCTTGGTAGTACCCTGTTTAATTTACAAGACAGCAGATTGAGTATTGGAGTGCCTCATCCACCAACTGCACCGTTCCGCCGAAACTGCTGTTAAGTACTTGACCTTAAGCGTGGCAAAGGGGCCCTGCCAGTTGCTATCAGCTGGGCCAGCTGAACCGAGGTTCTTTTAAACATGCGTTACCACACTATCACTTGGCCTTTACCCTGGCGTGTGACCGACACAGCCTGGCTTACAATATACAGTGCCCAGGTTGGTGAGTTTATGTTGATCGTAAGATAATCCATTCATTGATACAGTCCTACGTATCATATATCGGAATTTGCATTAAGACGTCGATTTGAAGTAAAAGAATAAATTTCTACTTTTCGACCTGATACGACTTTGTTCCTAAAGTTCGTTGTGGTACCACCACCTCGGACTCAGGCAACGTTATTATAGTCTTATCAGAAATATCATTGACACAATTCAATTATACATACCGAACTACATAACAAACTATAACACATGAAAATCAAAGCACTTCACGCCAATCTCGACCAGAACCTAGCAACATCAATTGCATTCCGTGTTGCATGAAGAAAACCATCTTCGATGCAGAAAGGTGGTCACAATGAACACAGACACCGTTGTGATGACAGGATGTACAGTGTAGCACTCCCCTTAAAATCAATACCGGAGGAAGGAAGGTTACACAAATAACACTACTTTTTAGGTTATTCACTTTTACTGCTCAATCTCGATTTATCTAATCATATAGAGATATAGATTTTAGGGCTTTCAAATGAAAACGCTGCCGGCCACAGACACCTACTACTTTATCCAGCACAAATCTCACATTGAGTGACCGGGATTTGAACCACGGAATTCAGCGATGAGAGGCCGGTACGGTGCCTCTTGAGCCACGGAGACACGAATCCCGATCTTGTAATCGTGTAATCTTTACTTCTGAGGAAATCCAAAATATAAAGTATATCAATGAAACCACCATAAATTACAATAACTAATACACAAGATTCGACGTGAGATTGAAGGAATTTCTCCAGCAGAGCTCCATCATGTTTTTCACAATGTGTTATCGTTGCGTGATTTGTTTGGGCGAACGAAACTGCCAATTCCAGCACCTTCTGTAAGGAAGACGTACTTTTTGTATCTGTAGTAATGAATCTGAAGTAGTATTCTATGTGTAGTACCATCACTCCAGAAACAGTCTGTACCCCGAGGGTACTCGCTATGTCGATCGGGGGTAGCTTGTTCACTAAGAGGTCTCTGCGGCCGGCAGCGTTTTAAATTGAAAGCTCTATGTTTTTCCTTATCCAAATACAACGATCATATTCTATCAAATTTGCGAAGAGTCCGGCTCCGCGATGTAGGGGGCAACACGTCCGCCTGTCACCCGGCGGCCCCGGGTTCAATAACCCGGCTGGGCTAGGGGTTTTAAATTGTAATGATTAATATCCCTGGCCTGGGGACTGGGTGTTTGTGACGTCCTTAATGTTCCTTTCCTCACTCATAACATTCCACACTAAAGCCATTCCAATAACACGCAGGATCATACAATATGGTGCCAGTAGAGGCAAAAGATCCACATGGATCGACGCCCCGAACAAATAACATTAAAAAAATTGCGTTGAACTGTGTCGTAAGGTTCAGGTTCTCTTGGCTAGGCCTGGGCCCGGTACCCCATCCGGAAGTTCAGAATTTAGATAATTGTATACCATCCTCTATACACAATACTTTGTATACAATTTTATGTAAATCGCTCTTGTACCTCTTCTGCTAACTTGGTATACCTAACACAGGCGTGGTTATATATTTGAAAAATAATGTTAGATATTAAAAGAACTTAAGTGAACATTTTTTTTGGAAGTATTTGTAGTAAAATAGAGCATTTAAAAAAATGTAAATGCTGCAGAAAATTTATGCAATAATTATTCAGGTAAAGAAAATCAAATGCATGGATGGAGAATCGTACCCGGCACACCGTGCTCTTGAATTGGAACAGTGCCGACTCAGCCACTCGACGAGTTGTGAGTTGCTATGAATACGTTGAAGAGTTTTATTTTGAGACTCGCTGGCCAGTGCGTCCTAATATTTTAACATACTGTAATAACCAAAAAACCCGGTGTTTAGGCTGTGTGTAATGGATTAGAATGTACATAAATTTATTGAACGGTGTAGAAAGTATTGCCTAGTATTGGAGTTATGGAGGGAGTGTAACATAAAGTGCAGGGGTTTGAATGTGCTGTACCCCTTATGTTTATGCTACTCTTACTGCACATACACTGAGCGGGCTAGACAATACTTTCTATTCGCTTAGTTTGCATTCTCGCCTATTACAACCTAAAAGTCTGGGCTCTAACATCTTGACGAATCACTACCACTGCACGAAACCTCCTCCCAAAATCAATTTCTCAGGTAGTGCCTTCCCTTTGTTAGACCCACTGTGCAATCTTGCTTAGATTTAAGAAATGGAACTCAAGAATTAATCAAACCCATTCTGACTAGATTCTTTATTTCGACATTGCCTATGTATTCTACGCCAAAACTTGCCGCCGTAACTTCAGTACAGCCCCGTTTTATTTAAAACAAATATTTTTACTTAAAATGATTATTCGTGATTTACTCCCAAAATTATCTGACTTTTCTACAGCATAAAATGTCAATCACCAAACCAGCAATGCTCAAATAATCAGCAGATTTTGCTGCAGTGTATAAAGCAAACGGCTTCACAAAAGGAAGTTTTACGTTGCGGACACATTTGGCTTGGCCCATGTCAAACACAACATTTCGAGATAAAATACTTCCGTTTCTACGGCATTGAAAGGGGGGATAGCTAAAACCACAATCATTTGCACACTATCTATCAGTTCCCGTCATTTCCCCTGATCAAATACTCGCGGTATGCCACAAAATGCGCAAACCCAACTTCAACCTGCAGCGTCAGTATTCTGTTTATGCAGTATCACCCGTTATTTCGAGGACAGGGTAATTACCCTCTGTTTATGAAGCAATCCCAACTCATATTTGAAATACGCTCTTGAAAATGCATCCATTTGTAAAAACTACTGCAATGAATGATTTTACTTATAAATTTTTCGCGTTGTATGTGTAAATGTGGAAATAGTATTTATTCATTAAAGAAAGATGGATATCGGTGCATTGTACATGGTCCATGGTAAATGTAAAGAGTCTGTCATTGATGGACGTGGTTTTTGAATTTAGAACATATTTTCAGACGATTAATCGAAGATACTAGGTACGAAAAACCTGACAAAGACAAAGTCACCTCCGTACAAGCCATGGAGGCCCTTGGAAGAGTGGAAGGTAAAGGCTTCCACCATTGTTAACCGCGGCACGTGATGGGGTAGAGTGGCTAGCTCTACGCCCGGCCGCCTTTGCCCCCAGGAATTAACCTGGTACTCATTTCTGGTGTAGGCTGAGTGAACCTCAGGGCCATATGCACCTCCGGAAGTAGAAATCTCGTTTCTTAAATTTTACGACTTCCTGACGGAGATTCGAACCCACCTCCTTCCGGGCGAACCGAGCACGCCTTTACCACCTCGGCCAGGCAGCCCCTACGAAAAACCCGGCTACGTTGAAAAATATCGAAATTGAACTTTTGGGCGTTTTTAGATATTTACAATGTAGAGATCACAAATACGTTGAAAAATCATTATTAGGAAAAATGTATTTAAGGAGGCTTTACTACGAAGGTGCACTTTGGTAGAGTACTCCCACCTTCATAGAGTTTTACATATAAACCTACAATTTCTAAGCTAGAGACAGATTTATGAACTCACTTCCATGCTACTAAGTGAAGCGCAATCTGTATGTTGGTAAATATGAAAAGTTCTGATATCGTTCGTTTGTATTTACTTACTTACTTACTGGTCGGCGCTACAGTCCTTGTAGGTCCTTGGCCTCCTTTATCACCTGTCTCCATTCATCTCGGTCCTCAGCTTTTCTTCTCCTACGTTTAACTCCTAACTTTCTAAGGTCATCCTCAACATCATCAATCCATCTCTTCCTGGGTCTTCCTCTCCTCCTCCTTCCATCAAGTTTTCCTATAAACACCTTTTTAACGGTGCAGGTTTAATATCCTTTTTCCTTCTCTTTAGCCGTTTTTCTCGCCGGTTCGTCACCAAGCTTTCCGGTCCTGCTTTATTCATTCTTAAGGTATCCGTAACAGTTGCTTTTTTTCTACGAGGTAGGGGAGTTAACCCTACGCTCAACCCCCAACCTGGAGGACCAGGGTATCACTCTTAGTCTGGATCATCACCTTAGACTTGTCCGGCTTGGGTGGCCCTACCAGGAGCAGATGATCCCGCCGGCATAGCTCCAAGGATCATTTGACCACGCAAGCCTCCAATAAACACCCGGCAAAATATATTTTGCCTTCGTCAAGGTGGTGATACATTCGGGAGGTTCGTTTTTATTTACAAAACCTTATTGTACACCGCCTGACCAAAAATGGAAGCATTCGAAAGAAATTCTCGGGTGTCAGTGTAACTTCGTACACGTACATACCATCAGGGGGTATGCAAATGACTATAGAGATTGGAATTCTCTGTGGCAAGTAGAACGTCCACCAGAGCGCATTAATGTTGTTTAGATTTGTTGCCAGACCTGGTACGGTATATAAGGGGCGTGAACATCATCGTCAAATGTTGAGTGATCACTGTGAAGAGTACGGATATGCCACGTACTGGTGTGAGACAGCGTTATGAGCACCTGACAGAGTTTGAAAGAGGCCTCATTGTGCATCTCCATTTAGCCTGCTGGTCAAATCCTGCAATATCCAGATTTGTGGGGCATTTATATGTGACAGTGGCCCGATGCTGGACTGCATGAGGACGTGAGGGGAGGCATACTCGAAGTTAAGTTTCCAGTTAATCACGCCTGACCATCACAAGGGAGGATCGCCGTAATGGTTACCAAACACATCGTACCTAACCCCTTCATATCTGCGCCTGCCATCCGAGAACAAGTAATGAACTCCCTGAAAAATTCTGTGTCATCCCGCACCATTCGTGGTAGATTAGCAGCAACCAGACTAGGGAATTACCATCCCATGCGCAGGCTGCCGTTAATACCACAACACAAACGGTTGCGTTTGGAGTGGTGCCATGAATGGGAAGCATGGACTGCTGATGAATGGCGTCGCATTGTATTCAGCGATGAATCACGGTTCTGCACCACCCGGGATGACCATCTTCTGTGAGTATGGCGGCGACATGGGGAGAAGTCCCATTCTTCCAGTGATTTGGAGAGGCACAGCAAGTGTTACTTCTGGCGTCATGGTATGGGGAGCCATCGGATATGACTTCAGGTCACGGCTGGTAGTGATTGTGGGAACTGTGACGACACAATGCTACGTCACGAACATCCTGCGTCCACATGTGTTACCTCTCATACGCGGTGCCATTTTTCATCAGGACAATGCTCGTCCACACACGGCACGTGTCTCTATGAACTTTCTGCGTGATATTGAGGTACTTCCGTGGCCATCAAGATACCCACATCTGTCCCCGATAGAACATGTATGGCTCCAGCTCGGTCATCAACACCGTTCCGGTGCCAGTATGAGATTAGTTTGGATGACAATGTGAATGATTCAAATGTGGTAGAGGTTAAAGTTACAAAAAAACACCACCGCGTGCTCACCACATGTTGGTCTTGATCTTAACACTAGTATTTCTCCTCCATCAAGGTCTTCAAAGACAATGTTTAATTCTCAGCAAAGATGGGAGAGATGAAAATTAGAGTCAGAAGAACGAGAAGGAACCTATAAGTGACCAAGGAGGACGAACGGAGTATGAGGTAGGAATATTCTAAGAATTGTCTGAAGTGAAAAAGTGTGTTTTAAATCTTTAGAATAGTTTTTCTCAGTTACATATTTTTTGTACTTTGGTACCATTTACAGGTCCCAGAATTATTTGTGCACATCAGCATGACTTTGATAAAGAGCAATATTTTTGGCACATTTCAGGTAAAAAACTGCACCTCCTAAAATTCATACCAAAAAGATGTTTAGTTCCGGCAAATAATCCTTATTACAGCTAATGGTTGTAATATTGAGCCTTAAAAGTTTCAATTGACCAACCGGAATAAAATTTATTGAGAATATAATATAGTTAGGTGAAGAAATATCCTATGCCTAGTATTGGAAGGTGAGGAATATAGAAGGCGTCAAAACTCACAGCTCTACTTTCAGATAAGGAGTCTCTCAGACTTGTGCCGGTAAAAAACGGTAGAGTTCTAAGATAATTTGGTAATATTTCCTTCCTACCAGCTCACCAACAGCCAGTTCACTTTCTGGAGAAACAAGAAAGTCCGCACCACCTGGCTGAAGGAGACTGAGAAGGTCATTTAAAAAATTGGGGCTGAAAGATAAACTAGACAGGCGGCGAGACAGATGCTGAATAAAGTCCGTGCTTTGTAGAGAAAAGCCTCTGAAGATGAAAAGTAAACGTCTGGCAAGAGGGAAGAATAGAGCTACACCGGTAGAACATTTGACAGTACTAGACAAAGATCAAAGCCCAACCGTTGGACAAGCGTGCTCCCAAGTAGACCAATTCGGAAGAAGGCGGAGAAGACGAAGAATGATTTGGATAAACTGTTACATCTCTGTCCGGTGAGACTGAATGGTGTAAAGTCCATCATGCTTTTCCTTATGTTGTCAGTCACTTTTTAAATGAAATGAATGGTTCTCTGAGAGTCGATTAGTGTGCGTATTTCAATAGGCTTGGGAAATTGATATTTAATGCCATATTCCGGCTTAAGTAGGAAAGCAACGGTAAACTACATCGTTCCTCTTGTCCCTGGCATGTCTCTTCGAAGACGTTTACGCTATCTGTGTGAATCTGCTGAGGATCCAACCAGCCTTCGGGGTGAGAAATGGTTAACAAATTTGTCCTAGTAAGTGAAGATCACAGTGCACAGGCAATGTTACGCTCGGCGTTCATAGTTTTTCTTTTTTTTTAAAGTGGAATTAAATCCTGGAGAATTATATTCCCCATCGGCCTGTTCCTTGGTAAAATTACAGGAACACTCTCCTCCAGAGGAGTAGGCATAGTATCCCCTCCTCCCCACCACGATGGTCCAGGTTCGATTGTCGGCTGTCAAGAATTTAAAAGAAAGCAGAACGGGTCTTATTCACTCAAGGGGAAATCCACTTTGAGTAAAAATCCATAGTCCCAGCCCTTCAGGAAAGCAAAACAATGTTGAAAACATCCTAGGGATATGAGCTACTAATTCTAGGTAAATAAAATATATTAAAGTACGAGAATATATTCTTTATTTATTCCCAAACATTACAATCCTTTTCTTAATCATCGTTATCCGATCAATGAGATAAGCAGTTTGACGAGCACTAATGCATTATTCAACTTACATGTAAGCACCACTACGAGCGCTAATGTGAGTCAGTGCAGAGTTTCAGTTAAGCCCTTAAAACTATATTTGGTATGGACAGTTTTCAAAAATTAAAAAAAAACCTGATGTTATTGAACCAAAGAACACATTACAGAAACAATTACGTAAAATAGTCAATTTGGCAAGGATTTGAATAAAAAAGAAAACGACTAAAGAATTTAGGCTGTTTTTTCCGAAATGCATTTAGGCGGGAGGTGATTTTTGAAATTTGTTGTTTTGGTTTGATAGAGCTATCCAAGACTTGCAATTTGAAATCTTTGCGGGCCCTTTAGCCTTTCGACATTCGGCATAATTGAGGAAAAATCTTAATGTTACGTTTTTCGTACTTTGGGGGCCCCCTAATTTGTCTCCTGAGAAATGTTTTCAACTTTAAAATACCTTCTTCGCTGCTCCATATCAACGTTGTCTATCAATCTGCCAGGATTACATTAATTTTACAGATACACCAAACGACTGTTCAGTTGTTAGAATGCCTGTTCATTCCTTTTTTTGTATTACAGCCAGGATGTTTGTCTGATCGCCCACTCGGCCTTGAAGGGTAAAATACAGCAGCTGATATTTTCACCCCTTAGTAGAAAAAATTATGGTATGACCTCAAATACAATGCTCATGCATTTTAATTTGACATTATTTAGTCTGAGTGCATATGCATTTCGACGTTCCACAGTTTTTTAACAGGTGGAAGAGAAATGGAGCTCTGCCGAGCGATCCATAGCTGGCTGACATTTAATTCATTTTGTCGGATAAACATAAAATCCGTCCCAAGGTATCTTTAACATATCGACATAGTAGGTACGATATGAAATTCCAAATGGACATTTTCCCGACTACCTCTGTCAGGTCTGAACACGTAATCTTGGGATCTGGAGCTTGACACTCTACTACTATTCCACAGATGGAGCTCACAAAGTGACCCAAGTAATAGCATTATTCTGTATTTCACGGTCCTTGGAAGAGAGTATAGCCTTAGCACGACTTAAGGGGAGTGGGAAAGCATTTTAAAAGGCTGTTTTCATATTCTGTCTCATAAAATTATTTGGACTCTGCTGAATGAAATGGTGTATAATTTATTAAGATACGCTACCCGTAAACATTTTACAAAATATTTTAGAATATTAATGCACAAGAGAGAAATGTTACAACTTCGGACATGCTTCCCTTTGAAGTTATATATTTCTGTAACCATTTAATTTAGAAGGCTGTGGTTTTCACTTATCTGTTCCAGAATTATCGTTAGCTGTGAACGATAGTGACCTAACTCAAAATTAGTAGTTCTGAAAAAATTGCCTTCGAAGTTTTGGGTTCAGTCTTTCATTCTGCCGTCACCATTCAATATTTTTCAAAATTTGTTATTTACAGAGAGTACTCATCAAGTTAACATAATATGAACGTATTTTTACATTTCAGTAAATATTGGTTTTCTTACTTACGTCGCTAATGAGTTGTCATATCCCGAGAAAATATGGATTCAATAATGACGTAATGAATGTTATTTGCTCTTACGAACTGTTTACTCCACAAAAAGGCCACAAATATTGACGGGATTATACAGCTAATTAATGAGAAACAAATATATATTAGTTAAAGCAGGAAAATATAACATTATTTATTATACTTTAGATTTCTCACGGAAAAAATCAGAAAACAATTATCATACAGGAAGTTAAAAAGAAATACAGGGAGTCACATCAAACCAAACGAAGAAACTGAATTATAATTATAATGCTTGTATTGTCCATCAGTCCACATTGATGAATCAGATATTCGTATCCTACTCGCTTCTAGGCTTGCTAAAAAACAGCCTGGAGAAACAGTAGGGATCTGTTACGAATGAGACTCTGTAAGTCATCATATTTCTTCTAGTGGATTGGCAAAGGTCCCAGATAATCTGTGGTTAATCCATAACTTTCAATATGATTCGCTTCTTTCCTTAAATTCATCTTCAGTTTAAGAGCCTTAGAACGAGCGGTCTATAGGGTCCTTGGTGACTTTCATCACTACAATGCTGCTGAATTGGATTTTCTCTGCATCAGTGTTTTCATTGAAGCGAGAGTTGGTCAAATCAGATGTAATTTTCTTCACATCAACAAAATCTGTGGGTGCCATTTCGTTTACTCTAAACGCACTTCCACTTTTCCTTTGCACTACTGATTATAGCTGAATAGTGGGCTGGTACAGAGATGGGTCCAGATTTCAAGGCTCTTTTAACATTTCTATAACGGAATGGCAGGAGTCACCTTCATTTTGACTGTGCCTAACTTCAAAGAACTTCAGGGTAATGCTTTTTATATTGTAATAGGCTTCCACGTACAAAGATGCGGAGACTATAAACTCACTCTTCTCCTGTCCCCCACAGTTTCTGAATAGATAAATATTTTAAAATCCAGAGTGTTAACTCGGTTAGTGCGTTGCTAGCTTATGTGCTCTTCCGTCACTAGTAAAGCGAATTCATTTCTTTTCACACGGCGACAGATTGCCACACACTGACATGCGTGTCTCATGCACGAAGAGAGGGATGAATGCCCTCGCTGCAATACTGAACTTTGAGCGCTCCGTAGCGGCGCAAGGCCACGTAAAATTTCCTCGGCTTATGCATCATAGATAGGACTATGTTACGAGGACTTTCATCGACTTAACTCATAATCGGAAATTTTTGACTTACGTCACTATTTTTCTCAGCCAGCAATATGAGGTATTCATTTCCAAATGGTTCATTGTCTACAATTATGAAAAATTGACGTTTTGGTGCATCCTTTGTACATCAACTGCTGATTTATGAAATGTAATGTCGTATGGCTTTTAGTGCCGGGATATCCCAGGACGGGTTCGGCTCGCCAGGTGCAGGTCTTTCTATTCGACTCCCGTAGGCGACCTGCGCGTCGTGATGAGGATGAAATGATGATGAATACAACACATACACCCAGACCCAGACCAATTAAGGTTAAAATCCCCGATCCGGCCGGGAATAGAACCCGGGACCCTCGGAACCGAAGGCCAGTACGCTGACCGTTCAGCCAACGAGTCGGACTGCTGATTTATATTTGTCTTACAGTATCATAACACTTGAAATGAGCATTTGAATATCCTTTGCAGTTCCAAGGTGGCCCTTGTCCAATGTCACGAATCCAGTGTGGCAGAGATAATAACATACAACAACAAACGGTTGATTGTTCCATTAGGAGGATATACACGCTACAGTACTGAGTTTCAAAGTGGCGCTTCTCCATGTGTTCAATATCATGTTACCATACCTTGTGAAAAATAGAGTTATATACCTTTAACTATATTTGAATCATATTCAGTATAGTAACAGCCAATAATTGTAAGAGGGTATTGTAAGTCATGTATCATAATTCAAGGAATTGCAATAAACGAATGCTCTCTCCCCAGCTTCAGGCGATCCGGAATTGGGGGACGGGAGTATTCTATTCTATTCTATTCTATTCTATTCTATTCTATTCTATTCTATTCTATTCTATTCTATTCTATTCTAACTATATTTGAATGAACTAATACATATTTTCCGTTTCTAACCATTCCTTTCGCAGAGAAATAAAATTGAAACATTAGAATTTCAACGTATAGGAAGTTTGTAATGTTTATATGAACTATTAGTTCTAACTGGACCGGGCGAGTTGGCCGTGCGCGTAGAGGCGCGCGGCTGTGAGCTTGCATCCGGGAGATAGTAGGTTCGAATCCCATTATCGGCAGCCCTGAAAATGGTTTTCCGTGGTTTCCCATTTTCACTCCAGGCAAATGCTGGGGCTGGTACCTTAATTAAGGCCACGGCCGCTTCCTTCCAACTCCTAGGCCTTTCCTATCCCATCGTCGCCATAAGACCTATCTGTATCGGCGCGACGTAAAGCCCCTAGCAAAAAAAAAGTTCTAACTGGATGAGTAAGTACTATGTTTTTTATACTTCAGTAATTAACATAATTAATTATATAGTGCACATTATGGGTTTCGTGACGAGGTTTGTGGTTTTCCAGCATAAGTCAATGTCAATTGCATACATGATACAAGAATCTACACTTAGTGAAAATGGTGTTAGGCGAGAAGGAACAGTGACACCGTGTCCTAAAGAAAAGGATAGAAAAAAGAATAAAATCCATTGTGGAAGAAACATGTGCATAAAAATCTTTATTCCTCCAGGTGCCTCCCTAAATTACCAGATTGCCAATGCAAGGACCGAAAGGATCTCTACCACTCAAATCTCATGCTTGAAGATGTTCGTGAGTTCCACAATAAGTTTTGTCCCAGAAAAATGGATTATAGGTCAGATAAAATAGATCCAGATAACATTATTTTGAAACATACCACAACCCAATCTCCTAAACGTAAACCTACCAAAGGGGAACGTAATCAAATCACCAAAAACTGACGTAAGTCTGCTGTAAGGTATTGATGATGCACTACAATAATATTGCGGAAATAGTTGGTTTTAATTAACAAATATTTTTTAAAATTTTTGTGCATAAATGATCTAATATTACGTCATGAATATTGGTTGTACTTGTCCTTTAAAAAGGAATTTTAATCCTTACAGAACCGAAGTCTCCCATGTCTATTCGATACTGTTCCAGAATAAATCTTGTCCACCATGCAGTTTCAAACGGCACCTTGTCCGACTTGTTTTATGAAGAAATTGTACGTAAGCCTGTCTTCGATAGTCGAAATTACTATCTATAAAGTAATTGGAAATTCTAATAGGACTTTTATTATATCTTATAATTAACGTTACACATTCCAGGTTTTATGCCGCATTCGAATGGAATCAAAACAGGTATTGTAGTATTTCCTTTCAAACCATATTGCGTGCAGTTATAGCTCGGAGTTATACTTTGCCATCTATGGATCTGCGTACTCTTGGAAAAACAGCATACAACTGTCCAAAACACTGGAATGGGGAGATATATCCCAACTTTAATGTTTATGCTGGTGTCTTAATCATTGTGACTAAGTGCGGCCAGTATTCAGTATTCGGGAGATAGTAGGTTCGAACCGCACTGTCGGCAGCCCTGAAAATGGTTTTCCGTGGTTTCCCATTTTCACACCAGGCAAATGCTGGGGCTGTACCTTAATTAAGGCCACGGCCACTTCCTTCACACTCCTAGCCCTTTCCTGTCCCATCGTCGCCATAAGACCTATCTGTGTCGGTGCGACGTAAAACAACTAGCAAAAGAAAAAAAAAAAAGAAAAAATCATTGTGACACAGAAGTCTAAATTTAGGGGAAATTACCTCCATTTAAGAACGAATGGTATACACAGGTCCCAAAGTCTATTCTTGAATTAAAACACTTTCTCCATGAAGATGAGTCCTTCTGATATTCTTCATGAACGATATTTTTGTCTAGCTTCTGTAAGTTTAATCTCGTTCCATTGCACAAAGCAGATTTATTAACTTCATTAACATTATGGAGTCAGTGATAATGTACGCTATCAGTCTGTTCAGAACCTATCGATTAATGTTAAATTGTTCGTTTCTTGCGCAAAGGAATTGCTACTTTGGAAAAATTGAACTCTGACTTGGACGAAAAGAAGAACCAAGTGGATCTCGTAAAATATTTTGTGAAATACTGTTTTGAAGAATCTCAATATTGCCATTTAAGTGATTTCTCAATTTTCGAGTTTTAGAAGCCATTCACTGGAGTCCGTCTCCGTGGCTAAATGGTTAGCGTGCTGGCCTTTGGCCACAGGAGTCCCGGGTTCGATTCCCGGCGGGGTCGGGAATTTTTACCATAATTGGTTAATTTCGCTGACACGGGGGCTGGGTGTATGTTTCGTCTTCATCATCATTTCATCCTCAACACGACGCGGGGCAGGTCGTCTACGGGCGTCAAATCAAAGAAAGACCTGCATCTGGCGAGCCGAACTTGTCCTCGGGCACTCCCGGTACTAAAAGCCATACGCCATTTCATACTGAGTTTAATTCTTCATTTTGGGCGATAAAGTAGAATTTAAAACTTGACTGGTTAATACCTGTACTGTAACTGAGGAATTACTGCCAGACACTGTCTGAAGCCTGAACCAAGCAAGATTACATTTCTAGCGAAAAGTGATTTGTTTTACATTGTAAGTAGCTGGCCTAGTCTTGAAAGAGTGTGAAAGGGAGCCATTCTCCCTCGTCCCATATGGTTAACTCGTACTATCTCAGTTACTCAGCGCCGTTTGACATGCTTATGTTACACGTACAGACTTGCGAATTTATAGCCACATCTCGGTTTTTCCTTTAACTTTACTCAAATTATCTTTCTTCAAACGCATCGTTTTAGCTTCAAATTTTTGTCTATTTAACTGCATATTTTATCTTAAACAATTTTGCCTTTGTTTACTCTTTTCGTCTTCCTTGTGGAATTTTAGTGCATTCCATTTAAAAAATGAAGTTCATATAGCCGTTGATGATCGATGATTGAAATGAGTGACGTAATCGATACTAGTAGGAATGGTGAGGGTGAAGCCCGGTGCTGGCGCAGAGCCTACTTTTGTCGAAGAGCACCAAGGGGTCTACGGAAGGACTCACCATCAACAGCGCCATATGTCCTCACTCTATATGAGCACTGCGTACAGGTTCGGAATTTAATCCAGGCTTATGGCACGCAATGTATACCATCACCTACTCTACCCTGCCAGCCAACATTCTGATGGTAAAATAATTCCCGACGAATGGGACTCGAACCGTCGAAGGATGGTCTGAGACAATAACTGCATGCTTTCACGCTCACGGCTATCTGACAAGTTGCTTTATTTCATGCTTATAGATAGAGATACTCTGCTTCCATACTCCAGAATGGAAGAAAATTATTCATCCAATTCACTGGAAGAGAGTATTTTTCAGTAAACAGTTCAGGAAAGATGGTCATTCTTGCGTTGTTCTTTTAACTCATACCTTGTACCAGTTTAGGTCTGACAAATGTTATCCGTCTCTGTGGTGTAGTGGTTAGTGTGATTAGCTGCCACCCCCGGAGGTCCGGGTTCGATTCCCGGCTCTGCGACGAAATTTGAAAAGTGGTACGAGGGCTGGAACAGGGTCCACTCAGCCTCGAGAGGTCAACTGAGTAGAGGTGGGTTCGATTTCCACCTCAGCAATCCTGGAAGTGGTTTTCCGTGGTTTCCCACTTCTCCTCCAGGAAAATGCCGGGATGGTACCTAACTTAAGGCCACGGCCGCTTCCTTCCCTCTTCCTTGTCTATCCCTTCCAATCTCGCCCCATAATCCCCACAGGGCACCTGTTCAGCATAGAAGGTGAGGCCGCCTGGGCGAAGTACTGCTCCCACTTCCCAGTTGTATCCCCCGACCCAAAGTCTCACGCTCCAGGACACTGCACTTGAGGTGGTATAGGCTGGATCCCTCGCTGAGTCCGAGGGAAAAGCCAACCCTGGAGGGTAAGCAGATTAAGAAGGCAAGAAAAAGACGCCTAACGCAGTTCGACAACATGCCGATAGATATAGCTGTGTACCAACGTCATCATGGCGATGAGACAATCATTTCGCTAATGGAAATATATTTTTCTTTAAAGAAGTACAAAAGTCGTGTTCGTGAGAGGTTTATTGTATTTTTTTCGTAATGAAGACGTAGAAATCTATAACGGATGCCAATTTCAGCTGTGAATCCTTCTCGTTTTCTCAATATCGCTTTGAATGACAGACAGAGTTAGGCTTTATAAGCTGTGTTTCCTCCAAACGTCTTCCATGGTTAATAGTAATTATGTGTGCAAAATATTATTAGAATACAATGAGCGGTATGGCTGAAAAATACTTAGAGCGCTTTTTTTTTCAAAAAGTTACTTCTTGGCTAAAGAACCGTTTGGAAATGGATGCCTCATGTAATATTTTACCATTGTTATGCGTAGATACGATTTCCTGTGATTTTCCGCTGTACTCCTCACGGTTCCGGGATGCTTGTTTCCTTCAAAGCTGGTACTAAAGTACACTCAAATTTAAATTATATCTCATGTCCATGTGAGTCGCATTCCACATGAAACTGGAGGTCCTGTGTCTATGATCACGATAACACCACTGTCGGCAGCCGTGAAGATGGGTTTCCGTGGTTTTCTATTTTTCATCAGGAAAATGCTCGGGCTGTACCTTAATTTAGGCCACGGTCGCTCTTTCCCTCTCCCAGCCCTTTCTTGTCCCATCGTCGCCATAAGACCTATCTGTGTCGGTGAGATGTAAAATAACTTGTAATATATAAGTTATGTGAAATTTCTGGAGGCATACGGTAACGACATGAGGGCAACAACACACGGCCTGTTCGTTGATTATTGTTTGAGAACCCAAGATGCCTCCGGAATGAAGATTTAACAGCTTTGACCAATAAAAGCCATGCCATTTGTTTGTCCGCCTAGATGGCTGAATGGTCAGCGTACTGACCTGTGATTCAGAGAGTCCCGCATTCGATTCCGGGCCGGGTCAGGGATTTTAACCTTCATTGGTTAATTCCAATGGCCCGGGGACTGGGTGTTTGTGCTGTCCCCAACATCCCTGCAACTCACACACCAAATAACACTATCCTCCACCACAATAGCACGCAGTTACCTACACATGGCAGATGCCGTCCACCCTCATCGTAGGGTCTGCCTTAGAAGGGCTGCACTCGGCTGGAAATAGCTACACGAAATTAAAATTATTGTGTGTTTAAAAGCTATAAATATGTTTAATTTCACTTGTGTGTAAAAAGAGCTTAGGATAAAAATACGACACTTCAGTGCTTTTTTTTTTTTACAAGTTGGGACAGGTAGGGCTAGGAGTGGGACGGAAGCGATCGTGTCTTAATTAAGGTACAGCCACAGCATTTGTCTGGTGTGAAATAGGAAACCACGGAGAACCATCTTCAGGGCTGCCGACAGCGGAATTCGAACCCACTATCTCCCGAATGATGGATTCTGGTCGCTCTTAAGCGACTACAGCTACCGAGCTTGGCCCACATTTTAGTGAAATCTGAGCCCTTGAGATAACTCTGTAGGTTTAAGGAGCTTATGTCTTGCCCTCAACATAACTCCAGATTTTGATAGTTTGGTTCGAAATATATCGACTATGCCCAATGGAGTGTATGTATCTTTGGTCTATTAAGTCGCCAGGTACCGTTTCTCTCTGCTATACTGGGGGCCAGGTATGTTCGGAACGTTAACCATTATGAACCCTCCAGTTGCCGTGAGGAATTCTAATTGCTAATATCGGCTAAACATTTAGGAGTAGGCGAGTGCTTGTTACCCTTTGAGTACTCTAGCGAGGAGGAGTCGTTAGTGATTCCTAGTAGGCTTTTACCCTAAGATTTTGGAATAAATGGTGAAGAGAGGTGTGGCGGGACTATGCTTTCGACAAAGAACTATGTTTTAATCCATTGGCATACGGTTTTCTTCTTTCAAGCGTATGGCTCTCAGTAAGTCAAGAATAACGGCCGAGAGGATTTGTCGTGCCGACCACACGACACCTCGTAACTCCTAGCCTTCTAGTTCAGTCACTTGCTAGGCCATGGCCTTTCGGGGCTCTTACACCATGGGGTTTGGTTTGTATGGGTTTCAGTGTCATGAGTGTCTGAATACATCTTCGGCTCGCCGCTTTTGTAAATTCTTTTCTTGGTACCTCCCATGGGGTTGTTATCTGTGGGTGTAATTTTAATGGCTAGTAATCGGAAGAAATCCACACTGGCGTTGAGAAGGTACCATCCCGGCATTTACCTGGTGTTGAAAATGGGAACCCGCGGAAAGCCATGTCGAGAATGGCCGATGAGGGATTCGAACCCTCCTATCACCCGAGTAGGTAGCAACCACAACAATAGCAACACACTGAGCTAAGCTGTCCGGTAACATGCGGTTATTTCGCTCGAAAAAGGTGCCAGTAAACCTGTTAAGTTTATGAATACAATACAAAGGAAAGATAATTATTTCTTTTCGAATCGCGAAAGCTGCCATACCTTCAACATCCCTCGTAGCCATAATTGCTTAACACATTATCAGATATTTTTGAGTTGCCGTCTTCTCCACCATCAAGGAGAAATTGGATATTCCTTTCCTCTTCATCGCTATAATATCTAGCGTAGTATATCATCATCATCATCATCATCATCATCATCATCATCATCATCATCATCATCATCATCATCATCATCATATTTATCCCAAAAGAGTGATACAAGTTAAAAAGGGCATTGTGTGGGCTAGATGACCAATGTTATAGCACGAGGTATAGTTTAGACAGTCTTATGTCCATAGATTTTTCTTCTTCTAAGTTGGTAACTCCGTTGGAGTATCGTGAACTCGTTGAGTGTTCTGTGAAAATGAAAACCTACAACCTGTTTTCCAGTCATTGACCGGGTCAGGGATGGAATGAATGAACCAGATATAGGCTATTAGTACGATGGGGTCGCCACTCCCAAAGTGATTTATTAATGACTGATAGATGCTATGAGATGAGAATGGAGAGTGTTGCTGGAATGAAAGATGACAGGGAAAACCTTAGTACCCGGAAAAAAATCTGTCCCGCCTCCGCTTTGTCCAGCACAAATATCACATGGAGTGACCGGGATTTGAACCACGGTATCCAGCGGTGAGAGGCCGACGCGCTGCCGTCTGAGCCACGGAGGCTCCTGAGTGCTTTGTAATGGCGTTAATTATTTCTCGCCATAAAGTCCTGTTTTCTGCCATCTTCATGCACCACTGAAGTTCTGAACCACGTCTCTTTTTGAAGCTCAACCCCGGCTGTTTTGGCCTTCAAGTAACTCATGAAATACACATTTTTCTAGGCCATCTTGTCTGAGAATGTGCCGAAGTACTTGAAAATTCGCTGCTCTACTGTACATCTGTACTTAAGCGTACTGCCACTTTGAGCTCGTTTATTATCGACTGATTATTTCTCATATCAGGCAACGGGATTCTCAGCATACGCCTCAACATTATATTTCGAAGGTATCAATGCATTTCAGGCCTATCATCTTGAAGGTCCTGTATTCTCATGCGTACAGGAATACGGAGAACATTAGGATCTGGATTTCCGTTGTTTCCGATTTCTCACACCAGGAAAATGCTGGGGCTGTATTTTAATTAAGGCTACGACAGCTTAATTTCCAGTCCTAACCCTATGCTACCCTTGCGTTGCTGAAAACCTTCCATGTGTTACTGTGACGTTAAACCAAAAATTATACCAAAGTAATAATAAAATGGGGTTCGCCTCTCTGGTGTAGTGGTTAGTGTGCTTAGCTGCCACCCCTGGAGGGCTGGGTTCGATTCCCGTCCTCTGCCGCGAAATTTGAAAAGTGGAACGAGGGCTGGAACCGGGTCCACTCAGCCTCGGGAAGTCAGATGATTAGAGATGGGTTCGATTCCCACATCAGCCATCCTCGAAGTGGTTTTCCGTGGTTTCCCGCTTCTCCTACAGGCAAATGCCGGGATGATACCCAACTTAAGGCGACGGCATCTCCCTTCCCTCTTCCTTGTCTATCCTTTCCAATCTTTCCATCCCCCCCTCCACAAGCCACTGTTCAGCGTAACAAGTGAGGCCGCCTGGGCGAGGTACCGCTCATCCTCCCCAGTTGTATCCCCGACCCAGGGTCTGAAGCTCCAGGACACTGCTCTTGAGGCGGTGGAGGTGGGATCCCTCGCTGAGTCCGAGGGAAAAACCAACCCTGGAGGTTTAAACAGATTAATAAGGAAGAAAGAAAGAAAAGTAAAAGGGGAACTTAAATAACAGTATTTTGGTGTCTGTGGTTAAAAAAAAAATGAAATGGCGTATGGCTTTTAGTGCCGGTATGTGTCCGAGAACTTCGGCTCGCCAGGTGCAGGTCTTTTGATTCGACGGCCATAGGCAACCTGCGCGTCGTGATGAAGATGAAATTATGATGAAGACGACACATACACCCAGTCTCCGTGCCAGGGGAATTAACCAATTATGGTTAAAATTCCCGACACTGCTGGGAATCGAACCCGGGACCCCTGTGGCCAAAGGCCAACACGCTAACCATGGGGGCTGATATCATGACTCTTACAGACCTTAGTCAGTTGAGCTGTCCCATTTGTAGCTACCCCAGCTCTCCTTTCATCTCATCAGTGCATCTACCCACATTTGTTATTAAGGATGCCAAGTATCATCTGTAACTTTTTACAATGTGCTTTACGTCACACTGACGCAAGTAGGTATTATGGTGGCGGTGGAGTAAGGAAAGGCTAGGGGTGGGAACGAAGCGATCGTGGTTAAAACGATTATGATTAGCTTCTGTTTATAATTATATCAAGCTACGAGATGTAGTAGAACTGTTAGTAGCAAGTAGGAAATTGTGGTGTGGTGGTGGTGATGATAGATTTAAGAGCAAGTAAAACTGGGTAGCTATCATCTCCTTACATTAATCATAAGAAGGGTGAAGGTATCGACAAAGAAAAGGGCGAAGGGAAAGGGGAAACCATGGAAATCCATTTTCAGGAGTGATGATAGAGAGGTTCGAACCCACTATATCCCGAATGCAAGGTGGTATCTACGTGACTCAAACCGTGATGCCATTTGCTCGGTAACCTTCTCTTATTAATGCCTGATTTGCATAATGTGACGAAAATTGAGAGGAATAGTTTCACCTGCGCCATCCAACCATTAATCCCATGACTTCCTTATCGTTCAACTAGTGCTTTTTTGATAGAATGGGGTTGTTGCTCCGTATGTTGCTTTCTTTTTCCTGGTGAACCTCATTGGGTTGTGTTGCAGAATTTTCAGATCTCATCGTCGGATCTATTTTAAAGTCCTTTTGATGGTTTTTGTAGACTATCATTTCAATTCGACGTGTGCTGTCTGCAACAGGCAGACCATGAATCTCCTGGTAGACTCTATAATAATAATAATAATAATAATAATAATAATAATAATAATAATAATAATAATTCAAATTTCGTGTGACTATATCTAGCCGAGTGAAGCCCTTGTAAGGCAGACCCTCCGATAAGGGTGGGCGGCATCTGAAATGTGTAGATAACTGCGTGTTATTGTGGTGGAGGATAGTGTTATGTGTTGTGTGTGAGTTGCAGGGATGTTGGGGACAGCACAAACACCTAGCTCCCGGGCCATTGGAATTAACCAATGAAGGTTAAAATCCCCGACCCGGCCGGGGATCGAACCCGGGACCCTCTGAACCGAACGCCAGTACGCTGACCATTCAGCCAACGAGTCGGAAATAATAATAATAATAATAATAATAATAATAATAATAATAATAATAATAATAATAATTGTTACGGGGTTACCCGTGGAACACAGAGGTAAAAGAAGGTGCCGGGGTGAATGGGTAGTGGAACTGTTAACAGGACACTACTATCTGAAAAACCACCTATATAGAATTGGAGTAATAAGAGACATTATACTGAACCCATGACCTTTGTGCCCTAAGAAATTTAAGTATTAAAGTTACCAGCTGAGGCCCCATGATAATTGTAATAAGAATCTCGAACATATTTTTTATATCGTAGAGGCGACACGAGGCAAGAAAGTTGCTGCTGTGTTTCACACGCTATGAGATGTGACGTCATCCGCACGTGTCGAATGTGAATGGATACAGAAGAAAGTTTAGGTTGAATAAGTATATTTAAATGAAAGAATTAGTCGTGAACGCAGTATAATGAGGGTCCTGTATTTACCTATAAGACAATTGGTCTTTAGTAAGACAGATTTGAGAATGCTAAGCCATTTCTGTGGATTTTCCAGGAAGGACGCGCGTGTCTGTTTTACCCACGCCGAGCCTTCGGAAAATAGTGCCTATCAAATGAGGTCATTTAACCAGTTAATTTGGTAAGAATAATTTTTAAATATCCATGAACACTGCCGCTGGCAAGTTAGCAAGTACGTGATTACAGCAAAAACTCTTTTAAATACAGTTCCACTAAGTCGGAAAAAGTATGCAAATTTCTTGGCGGCAAGGAAGAAATGCCTGGAGAGAAGAGAAGCCATATTGAAACCCCTGCATTTATATCATTGAAGCGTGAGAGAGAGGGTTGAACTGTTCAGCAAATCGATCGTCAAGAAGTAGACTAAGTCCTACAAACACAGAGTTTTACCGATGTGGCTGGGTTTTGACTCCAAATGGAGGTAGTTGTTAATCACAAGATTAATCTAATGTAAAGACGGTCCAGATACCGAAATAGTATTTGTAAATTTTTAATATTGTGTTGTAAAGAGAAGTAATTCGTGTGCGGACAACAAATACAGTCAGTCGAGTTCGATCAACGAAACACCAAGTGAAGGGCATTTCTTTTTGTTATGCTTTATTTTTCAGGAAACATGAGTAAAACCAACTTCGAAGCCCGAAGTGTAACAATGAATAAATAAATATAGGAGGGTTACTGGTGAGCCCAAAAATGGAAGCTGACGTACAATTAAGGTAGGTGAAAATGCTATCTCACCGCCTATTATATCTTGATTCATGATAACACACTTGTATGTATTTGTAAAGGGTATTTATGACGCAGTTGGTCACCCGTATGTTTTCGTGAATGTCACAAATATGACGAAAGTTCATTTGATTATTTTCTGCTTGGATAAATGTTTAAAGTATTGCGAGTGCCGTGTAACATGTTGTAAAAAGTTATTAGTGAGGGTTTTGAAGTGATATCACGTCCAAAGTAGATCGTCATTTCCGTGAATATATTACCTATAGGTTTGTGATGTCAGGATGTTTTATTTGACGTAAAAAATTTCTGTTGTGTTGAATTGGTGCAAAAGATCTGTGGTTACCCATTTTCAATCGGGTGGGAGCGCGCTGTAATGTTGAGTAATGTAGATCAGGGAATACCTGTCACGAAGTGTAATGCTATTCTATGTCCGTTTAAACCGTGTCTATGTGACAATAAATAACAGTAAATTTTGTCAGTCATTTTTGTGAAAATCGAAGTTTTAAAATATGAGAGAGTTTTATGCGAAGTTGTTCATTATTAAAGTACTTGTGCGTGATTATGCGTCGTGGATTCTAAGGATTTTTAATTCCAGTTCTTCTGTCAGTGAGAGTCGTCAAGTCTGAGGCAAGAGGTTAGTTTTCTCGTATGAGTTGAGATAGGATTTGTGAATCGGGTGATTGGAAGCCTGTAGTGAAGCCGGGACTTTTGCGTGAGCCCGAGGGGATATTTTGTATAATGTTTGGGATGAGAATGTGCGAGAGAATCCACACGAGTGTTAATTTGCGACGTGTACAATTATTGAAGGACATTTAAAGGTAAACATCCATGTGCATATCGGTTTGGGCAGGAATATCGTATTTTAATTCTATTTGCGAAGTCGAAGGTTTCATTCTTAGAGGCCAGTCAAGCATGACCTGAACACGTGTTTCATATCAAAGCTGAGAGCGAGGGTCGTTCGTTTCCTATGCCGTCAGCTGATCGAGAGGGGGCAGTTCGAATAACGGGGGTTGCGCTGCTTGTTACGTGTAAGACTGAGATTGCATTCCTTGGAACGATGATCATTAATTTGCGAGATCTAGTTGAAATTTCATCCGGGAGTAACGTGTAGGTTATTAGGTACTATTATTTTGTTCAAGTGAGATCGTAATGTATATTTGAAACCACAAAGTTAGAGTATAATGAATGAAAGTTAGCCAAGTCCAGGGTTGTCCAAAATATAGAGTGATGGTAATGATGATTCATTTGTTTGTGAGGGGTACACACAGCTTCATGGAAATGTTATGATGAGATATGACATCGTAATTGGCTTACATTGTACGGCGAGTTACTTATGCAGATTTTGTTTGTGTATTTAATTATTAGGGTTATCCAAGTATTAATAATTGTTAGCATTAGATTAAAATTAAAGTGTAATGACATGAAAAGAGATATAATACTGGAAATAAATGATGTCATTTCTTCCAGCTGCACGATTCTAAAGACGATAAACAGGATCAAAGAAATTGAAATTAATTACGTCAGAATTTGAGTAGGGACTTGTTAAAGAAACCATTCGTCCTCGGAGATAGAATTAATTGTTCATTAAGATTCATTAAACCATTTAAATTTATTAAATTAGTATATTCAGTGGAAACCGTATTTGTGAAAGAACTTTAAACCAAGTGAATAACTTGAAGATGCATTCTGGAAATCTTAGTTTATTTTTCTGGGAAAGTTCAAATATTTACGTAACGCTTAAGGGGACATATCCGAAGGTAATGGATATTTCTGACACAAAGTATTGTGAGCGTTGTTGGTGTTGTATTAGTTGACTTTGATTGATTGAGCATTAAATGTGCTGGGATTAGTAAAGTGGAAACTTTGGTCATAACCGATGTAACTTAATTGTATTTTAGCCTTCAGCTTAGAAACTGGGATGGTCATGGGGTCATGAACCTCAGTGACATAGATTAAGGCCATATGCCATTGTAGCATTATTTCCCTTGCGGTCTTCATCCACAATGATTTTAAAGTAACTCAGATGTTTAGAGTTTGGTCCATGACACATCGATTCAATTAAGGGTCCATGCCGTACAACCAGTGTGTGGCACACACCGATTGGACTGCCTTAATTATACCCAGAGTCCAGTGTTCGTGTTACGAGGGCTGGACCATCAAGAATCATTATGATGGTACATCGAGTCTCATATGGAAGCCGAATTTAAGGATCTCCAGACTATCTTTTCTTTATTTAATAATTGAGACAATAGTTTCTAGTAAGGATGCCCATCAGGCAGTTAAGTCAAAGGCTCAAACTAGTATTCTGCTCCTCTGTGTTAAATTACTGTGTCGTCAAGTGGACAAGATAGAGTCCAAATTATATTGAGTTTCAAATTATTATTTTCCTCAGTAATTTCATAAATAAAATACAAATATTTTGTGAATAGACCTTTCATTTAAGTAGATAGATTAGGATTACGGAATCCTGCCTTTACCTCAACAAGTGACGAAGAACCCGAAACGACCCAAGAGACAGATCTAATGAAAATTTCTGATAGGTAAGGAAGGTAGGTATCCTTCATAGTGGCCCAAGTGTTCAGTATGTAGGAAATGAAATGGAGCAGAGGAATCAGCTGAACACATATTTTTCGAATGTGAGGCGTTGGGTAGAATCAGACTCTCCACTCTAGGACTACCAGGTGAAGAGAGGGAAAAATCCCAGAGACCCAATAAGAACAACCTACAGCTTTTTGAAGGGAGCAGGTATATCTAGGTGGGAATGAACAAAAAAACATGGTAGCAAGTGATCTTAGACGCTAATTAGGAACTAATACTTAGAGTCCCGATGAAGAAAAGAAGCTACACACCCAAAGTACTTTTTCAGAGCGTACCTTCAACGGACTACTTCGTTGGAGGGTTAACGCAGGTGACTCGAACACTGGATTGGACAGCACTTATCCTCGCTGTGTACGTCATGACAAGTTGGAGAACTGTATCAAGCTTGTGTTTGACAAAAACTAAAAACAAAAACCAGCGTCATCAAACAAGTGTCACTGATTGCATTATCTATTATTTGTTGTCTGTAGCATGGTGTTCATGGGCTACCTGTGGTACAATATACAGGGTGTAACAAAAATGTACGGCACAAATTACAGAACACATTCCTCAAACGTAGACGAAGAAACTATGTTATATGAACATAGGTTCGGAAACGCTTTGTTTCCATTTTACACCTCATTTTCTCCATCTCATTAATCATGGGGAACATGCACTCTTTCTTGCGTCTAGTAACGGTGACAACATCGTAGGTGCACTGCTAGCGTTTTGTTTTACACGTCCCTCTTGCCATGCGACTTACGTCATTGCTTATTTACAGGTAACATCAACGTTCCAGTGATCAGTACGACCTTGGCAAGCATGTATCAAAGCCCACGGAGGCTGTAATGAATATCTCCTGTGAGAAAGTGTTGCATGTAGTATGCTGGTACGTTCTGTTCTTGTGTATTCCCATGATTAATGAGTTGAAGACAATGAGGTGTAACATGGAAACAATGCGTTTCTGGACCTATCTTCATACAGCATAATTTCTTCAGCTATGTGGAAGGAATGTGTCCTACAATTTGTGCTGAACATTTTCGGTACTGTCTACGGCCTGTTGGCTGATAGCTTTTAAAGTATGTAGCGTTGAACTGCTACAGTCTACAGCCTGGTTTCAAGGCGTAGGTGATTCTTATGAAGGAGACATGTGATTTTTGGAAAGTGAACAGTATAATTACACCTATGCTAAAATCAGAGAATGACTACAAAAGGGGCAGTATAAGGAAGGTAATCTAAATTAGGATACCACGATTCGATGGAGCAATGCATGGAAAAGTCTATACAGTAGGGTAGCTTGGTAAATATGGGCACCAGAAGATGTATCTAGAAAAAAGGAGCACTAAAACAACTTCCATTTTCCTGGTAAAAAAATCCTTGAAAACTTACAACCATTCCCGTTCTAATAAGCTTTGAACCACCCTGCAATCCACAGTGGTTTACGTACTGCGCAGCTTCGCAGCAAACCCTGCAACTGCCCGTATTTGCCAAACTCTTAAGGTAATATGGGCATATTTGTAGGGAATATGGGCACAAGTTCTTAAAAGATAATTAGAGTAACTGACATGATTACATTAATTTTGTATTATAACAAGGCGGTTGTATTGAACATGCATATATGAAAAAAGGGGTAAATATATATTATAATTAAGCACTGATCATGAACAAATGCTAGCAAGGGAGAAGAACTAATACCATTATTAAGTTATCAACTAGGAATCACTTGTACTGTACTAGAAAATGTAAATAACATAAAACTGGCCCAAACTGTGTGTAATATACAAATAAAAGGTGTTAAGCTAACAAAACTAATCACACGAGAGCATTATGAGTCATAAATATTGACAAAGTTTTATTAGCTACACTCGTCACAATAGAAAGAATCACCTTCCATCTCTACGCTGTCCTCATGGAACCACTTACCACATGAACCACAACACTTAGTCAACTTCTGCACTTCATTTTCATCATAATAATTCCCCTAATTCACAGGACAAATGCAGGGAACTGTATTGCTCCTTATGGCTTTACTCTTTGCCGCTATACCTTCTTTAATGGCTCCCGCGATAGGCCTGCGCTTCCAGCCAGACTTCTTCACTAGTAATTTCTCTTGCAGAACACTTACGTCTTCCCCAGTTGCTAGTCGTCATCTTCAGTTCTCGTACTGGACTAATTTCCTTAAAAATGGCTAGGTACTGCTACCATTGCGTGAAATATGACATATTTGCCAAGTTTACCCTATATTGCACAAAATATTGAAATGTGTTGCCGGTGTCATTATTCGCGTTGCTTACCCGATTACTGCAGGTGCTAGTAGATCGTAGTGCCCGTCTTCCCATTTATTTATTTATTTATTTATTTATTTATTTATTTATTTATTTATTTATTTATTTATTTATTTCACACTTTGTTAAGTGTTTAAATGAACGTGCTACGATGAAACTTTCCATTCTTCCGTTTGTTCATTTTGGATTGGTATGTGTTTGTTACTAGAATCTGATGAAGGGTGATCTCCAAAGGTTATGTCATGAAGAACATCGTTAGTTTATTGCAAGTCATTGTGTACGTTTTATTTGAGGTAGTAACCATGGTGCAGTTCCCACCCATATAATCATTTTCAGAGGGATAGGTAAGACCCGTACGGGGTGTACCAGTACACAGCTTCATATTCACGCCCAGGGAGAGGGAAGAAATAATCTAAACTCGAGGGATCCATTTGGTGAAATCTGTCGGCCAAATTTCGGCCATTTCCGATCATAATTAATTTCAAGTAAGTTGAGTGTGTAGATGCAGGAATATTATAAATCGAAACCAAAGTTGTCGCAGTTATATTACAGTATTATTATCTTGTAGAACAGCTTTATTGAGTCTATTGTAGGATTCGAGCACGATATAGCAGATAATTTAGTTTTACGTCTACTTGACTGCATCGCTATTGACCTAACCAAGGTCTTTGACAGGGTATATTGTGCAAGATTGTTGATAAAAATGATGGCTACTGGAATAGACGAAATGTGACTGAATGTGTGGCACAATTTCTGGAGGATATAACTTGGAGAATTAGAGTAGGTGAAATGTTATCTGAACCTGTCATGATTAATAGGGGAGTCCCGCAAGGCGGTTGTGTTGGACCTATGAATTTTCTTATATATATATATATAAGGAACTGGAATCACAGAAACGGCTTTTTGCGGATGATCGTGTACTGTATGGAATAATAAATAGATTACGGGATTGTGAGAGACTGCAAAAAGACCTCGACAATATTTTGGGATGGACAGCTGATGACGGTATGACGGTTAACGGGGTGAAAATTCAGGTTGTAAATTTCATGAAGAGGAGGAGTACTAACTACTGTGTTGATAGGATGACAGTAACTCGTGGGAAACAGTGTAAGAACCTAGTTGTCAATATAAGGAAAGATCTTTAATAGGGAAATCACAGAAACAGGATTGTAAATGAAGGTTACAGTTCTCCTCAGATAGCTACAGGAGTATTTAGGGGTTGCAGTAAGGATGTAAAGGAGAAGGCTTGTAAGTCACTGGTCACGGAATGGCGTATGGCTTTTAGTGCCGGGAGTGTCCAAGGACATGTTCGGCTCGCCAGATGCGGGTCTTTTGATTTGACGGCCGGAGGCGACGTGCGCGTCATGATGAGGATAAAATGATTATGTAGATGGCACATACACCTAGCCTCCGTACCAGCGAAATTAACCAATTAAGGTTAAAATTCCCGACCCTGCCGCGAATCGAACCCGGCACCCCTATGACCAAAGGCCAGCACGCTAACCATTTTTTTGCTATTGGCTTTACGTCGCACCGACACAGATATGTCTTATGGCGACGATGGGACAGGAAAGGGCTGAGAGTGGGTAGGAAGCAGCCGTGGCCTTATTTAAGGTACAGCCCCCAGCATTTGCCTGGTGTGAAAACGGGAAACCACGGAAAACCATCTTCAGTGCTACCGACAGTGGGGTTCGAACCCACTATCTCCCGAATACTGGGTACTGGCCGCACTTAAGCGACTGGAGCTATCGAGCTCGGTTGCTAACCATTTAGCCATGGAGCCGGACAAGACTCTAATTAGTGTATGGTTGTACTGTACGAGACCCTCGCCAGGAATACTTTATATGAGAACTGGAAAGGATATAAAGGACATCAGCATGGTTTGTTCTGGTGATTTCCAACAAAAGAGTATTGTTAACGAAAATGTTGCAAATTTTAGACTGGGAAGATTTAGAATTAAGGAGGATAGCTGCTCGACTAAGCGAAATATTTCGAGCTGTCAGCTGTCAGTTGAGAGATGGTTTGGAATAACATCACTTGACAAATAAGCTTGAGTAATTTTCAGCTGGATACAGAGCACTGTACAGTAAGCTGCTGTAATAGGTAAACAAACTAATAATAATAATAATAATAATAATAATAATAATAATAATAATAATAATAATACTGAGTTATTTGGTCAAGCAGTTCAGATCGTTATTCGGGTGATGTTGAGCTCGAATTTAGCCATCAGCAGCCCTAAAAACAGCTTCCCCTGGATTTTCATTTTCACACAATACAATTTCTGTGACTTTACCTCATTAAGTTCACGGAAAGTATCTTTCGAATACTAGCCCTTTGCCCTCTTTCCTTACCGAAAATCTTTGAAGTGTTAGTGCTATTAGACAGCCGTGCTGCTAGCCAATAATGTTATTGGTGTAACACCAACTATTTTTCCTGTTTCCGGATACGCCGAGATGCCAGCAATTAGTCTGGCAAGAGTTTAATTACGTACCGATAAATCTAAGGACATGAGGCTGGAATATTTGAGCACCTTCAGATACCAACGAGTTGAGTCGGGATCGAACGCGTACACTTTAGTTCAGAAAGCCAGTGCTCTTCTATGTGAGCTGTTCAACCCGTCAGTAAGAGAATTAGGAAGTAGGTTTGGAAAACAGTACATCTAGGATGTAGTGAAGGTCCTCCACCAAGAGGGAAATGACCGTGCACGGCTCAGCTAATGTTTATTGTTTCTGGTATGTCAACTCTGCTTTGAACCAGTTCTCAGAGCAGCTCCCACACGGGCCCTTTAAACTCTCTGCGAGTTGTGCGTCACAACTTCCTCGTCTGACCTATTGGGCTCGTCGTTCACGCATTCCATTACATTTAATGTTAAATGAAGTATGTGGGAAGCTCAAAAGATAGTCGTGGCTTTTATGTTACGTACGATCGCGGCTTGCTCACCTTTCGCACGATGCACGTCGGACATTGGGTGTAGTGAAAGACACTTTCAATCAGTTACCGCTGATCTGCATTTAGGGCAGTTACCCAGGTGGCAGATTATCTACTAGTTATTGACCTAGTTTTTCTTAAATAATTCCGAAGAATCTCTAAATTTATCGAACATCTTCGTTGGTATATTATTCCAATCAATTACTCCTCTTTCTATAACCGAACATTTCCCCCAATGTGTCCTCTTGAATTCCAACTTAATCTTCATATTGTGATCTTTCCTACTTTTAAAAGCACCACTAGAACTTATTCTTCTACTAGTGTCATTTCACGCCATCCCTCCACGGATATCTCGGAAGATACCGCTTAGTCGAGCAGCTCGACTCCATACTCAGAAGTCGTACTTGTCCAATCTTTGCAACATTTTCGCAACGATACACTTTCGTCGGAAATCTCCCAGAACAAAAACAGTTGCATTTATTTGGATTTCTTCCAGTTCTCGAATCGAGCAATCCTGGTTTAATAATAATATTATTTGCTTTACGTCCCACTAACTACTTTTTAAGGTCTTCGGAGACGCCGAGGTGCCGGAATTTAGTCACGCAAGAGTTCTTTAACGTGCCAGTAAATCTACCGACACGGGGCTGTCGTATTTGAGCACCTTCAAATACCACCGGACTGAGCTAGGATCGAACCTGCCAAGTTGGGGTTAGAAAGCCAGCGCCTTAACCGTCTGAGCCACTCAACCCGGCAAATCCTGGTTTAAGTTCCATATACTACAACCATACTCTAGTTGGGGTCTTACCAAAGACTTACATGCCCTCTCCTTTACATACTATCGTCATAACCTTGTGAATAGGTCTGTAACCTTCATTTACAATCCCATTTATGCCATTAAACAATGAAGATCCTCCTTGTTCGCCATTGTGTGTAGTGGTTAGTGTGATTAGCTGCAATACCCGGATGTCCGGGTTCGATTCAAGGCTCTGCCACAAAGCTTGAAAAGTGATACGAGGGCTGGTGCGGGGTCCACTCAGCGTCGGGAGGTCAACTGAGTAGAGGGGAGTTCGATTCCCACCTCAGCCAACCTCGAAGTGGTTTTCCGTGTTTTACCACTTCTCCTCCAGGCAAATGCCGGGAAGGTACTTAACATAAAGCCACAGAAGCTTCCTTTCATCTTCCTCGTCTATCCCTTCCGATTTTCCCATTCCCCCACTAGGCCCCTGTTAAGCATAGCAGCCGAGCCCGCCTGGGCGAGGTACTGGTCCTCCTCTCCTGGTGTATACCCCCGTCCCGAACTCTAATGTTCCAGGACACTGCCTTTGAGGTGGTAGACGAGGGATCCCTGGCTGAGTCCGAGAGAAAAAACAATCCGGGAGGGTAAACGGATTAAGAAAGAAGGAAAGAAAGAAAAAGAAAGAGAGAAAGAAATGTATTTTTGTATTAACACGTAGGTGCTTCATATGATCCCCACGACGAACTTTCACCTCGTCAACGCAGTAATACATATTAAAAGGACTTTTCCCCATTGTGAAACTCGCAACCTGACTTCATCAGATTATCATCATACCATTAGATATTAGCTAGATATTCAGTTTAAAAAAAATCCATTATATTTGCAACAGTAAGAAACGAATGACATCGTTGAGGCAAGATGTTCCTTGCGATGTGGTCATGTAAAATGATAACATATTCGGTGTTTGTCCAACAGAATTAATTACAATTCATCGATTTGGTTAGCTTAGTGTGTAGCTGCAAGTTCAGTTATGTTTGCTAGCTCTGTACTCAGGGGATGGTAGGTACGAATAGTTCGTTGGCCATCTTCGAACTAGTTATCTACGGTTTCCCATTTCGTACCAAACCACATGGCACAACAGCTTCGAACGTCCTTTGCCTACCAAGCGACAGCTGCTCAGCCTCAAGGCCTGCAGATTACGAAGTGTCGTGTGGTCGGCACAACGAATCCTCTCGACCATTATTCTTGCCCCGCTGAGTGGACCTAAAACCAGCACTCATATCCAACTAAAATTCCCTGATCTAGCCAGGAATTGAACCCGGCAGCCTCCGGGTAAGAACGAGGCATATTACCCTACAACTTGTACGGTTTCCTATTTTACCTACAAGCAAATGCCAGGATAGTAACTTTCTGAAGCCCACGACAGATTCCTTCCCATTCCTTGCCCGTACAAGTTCACCTATACCCCCAGTCAACAACCTCACTCAGCGGTACATTTGGCTCACCCTCATGTGGCGGACCGAGAAGGCAGCTACAGAACTGTCGAGACGAAAATGTCCTCGGACACTCCTGGCCCTAAAGCCATACGCTATAAACAATTAAAACTCACCCATAGATTGTCCAACAGAGATAAATTTTACCCTGCCATCTGCTGGAGTAAAACTGAAAGTCGAAATCAATGCTCAGGCAGCCCACACGGCATCAAATTAAAAATGCCTGCACACCGCAGCTGAGACCATACGACGATGAGGAAGATTAACGAGGGTAAACACTCGTGCTTCCTTACATTTCAACTATCTTCGCAGGGGAAAAGGAAATATAAACATCGAAAGACGAAAGTTACATTTGTTCTAAAAAGAGAAAACCCTACATTTAATTTGGGACATGAGTAATGCCTCCCGGTGAATTTTAAACTATGCATTCTACGACTGTGCATCCATCTCTAGAAAAGAATTGTGAACTCTTGGACATCGTAGGACTAGATGTCTCTGACATCAAAATGTTACCTAATCTGGAGTACTTTAATTAGGGCCACGACCGCTTCCTTCCAACTCCTAGGCCTTTTCTATCTCATCGTCGCCATAAGACCTATCTGTGTCGCTGCGACGTAAAACCACTAACAAAAGAATCTAGAGTTTAGATGTCATTACTTGTCAGGGAGAATATTTGTATTTAAATGTTATTCATACTGTTGTTTATTTTTAATTTTCTGAAGTTACCTAAACTCCATTTTTTCAATCCGCCACTGTAGAGGTGTGATATGAAGTTAATTCACCTATCAGAATATCAGATATGAATTTCATTTAATCCAGTCAAAATAATTTTCACTAAAGCGTCTAGATAGTTCTGCCAAAACTCCTATTTAAGATGCGAGCTTTGAGGATGGTCTGTCTGATCTTGCGGGAGCTTTCGTGTGTGTACTACAAACTAAGGTGAGAGGATATCTCCTTCGGGAGACAAAGAGGCGGGGTTCCGTCATCTTGACATCATAATAACAAGGTATGACATTCTATTTTATTACGTAAACTATTGCGTGTGAAGCTAGGGAAGATTTCTACGTCCCCCTTAGTATGTAACTGCTACGTCGCCGACTCCGTTCCCAAATTAAATGTAGGGTTTTTTTCTTTTTAGAACAAATGTAACTCTCGTCTTTGGATATTTATATTTTTCTCCTGCGGAAATAGTTGAAATGTAAGGAAGCACGAGTGCTTACCCTCGTTAACCTTCCTCCAAGTTTGTGTAGGGTGACTAAGCTCCCAACCATCTAAATTTTCTTTCGGTTTTTCGGCTTTAAACATTCTAATACTGAGTCACCCGGTAGTATGGGATTAGCCTCTGTATCATAGGGCTGGACGCTCACTTAGGAATCTTACTTCTTAAATTGATTTGGAGTGCTTAAATTTCTGCCTCCATTTCACTGTGTACTTTGGCTTTGAAAATTTAAACCTTACTTTCTCTTTCTTCGGCCGAGTATTGTGGGTCATATACCTCTGTAAATCATTTCTATTTACGAGGCTAGCATTAATATTATTTGTGCAGGGGTATTTGTACACCATTGTACTACTGATTTATACTGTGATGATGACCGCCGCGGTCACGAGTGTGATTTTTTTTTGCAAGTTGCTTTACGTCGCACCGACACAGATAGGTCTTATGGTGACGATGGGACAGGGAGGGGCTAGGAGTAGGAAGGAAGCGGCCGTGGCCTTAATTACGGTACAGCCCCAAAATTTGCCTGGTGTGAAAATGGGAAACCACGGAAAAACATCTTCAGGGCTGCCGACAGTGGGGCTCGAACCCACGATCTCCCGAATGCTGGATTCTATCGAGCTCGGTCGAGTGTAATTTAGTAGCCCACTAGGGGCAAACTGTACTCTGATGATGTAAATCGAACTCTCGGGGGGTTAGAAACCCTGTGAATTGTTAATATTACCGAGCTCGATAGCTGCAGTCGCTTAAGCGCGGCCAGTATCCAGTAATCGGGAGATAGTGGGTTCGAGCCCCACTATCGGCAGCCCTGAAGATGGTTTTCTGTGGTTTCCCATTTTCACACCAGGCAAATGCCGGGGCTGTACCTTGGTTAAGGCCACGGCCGCTTCCTTCCAATTCCTAGGCCTTTCCTATCCCATCGTCGCCGAAAGACATATCTGTGACTGTGCGACGTAAAGCAAATACAAAAAAGGTTAATATTAAGGAAGCTAAGCATTCTTTTTGTCGAGAGTAAATTCCAGAAGGGGTTACATCCCACTTGCTAGCTTCTGTAGACCCGCGGGTCAAAGATTTTAACGTGCTGTGTTATAGTGTTGTAAATATTTTGAGCCATCGAGCTACTCACATTGCAAAATTCCTGAAATAATCTATGTAAGTTCTACAGCGGCTCAGCTCTTTTGTGATTAACTGAAGGTACCTTCCCTACTGCAATTATTGTTAATTTTGCTCAAAATAGTGAAACAAGAGAAATAAACTTCAAATGTGATTTTGTTAGCTATACTTAGTCTGGTTCGTCCTTATCCAGAAATTCACCCTTCACGCTCCTTTCCCCTCTCTTTTCCGCGGAAATAAGTAATCTAACAATTATTATTATTATTATTATTATTATTATTATTATTATTATTATTATTATTTTGCTAGGGTCTTTACGTCGCACCGACACAGATAGGTCTTATGGCGACGATGGGATAGGAAAGACCTAGGAGTTGGAAGGAAGCGACCGTGGCCTTAATTATGGTACAACCGCAGCATTTGCCTGGTGTGAAAATGGGAACCACGGAAAACCATTTTCAGGGCTGCCGATAGTGGGATTCGAACCTACTATCTCCGGATGCAAGCTCACAGCCGCGCGCCTCTACGCGCACGGCCAACTCGCCCGGTATTATTATTATTATTATTATTATTATTATTATTATTATTATTAATTTCGCAACTTTATAGTTGGTATTATAGCTCATGTTCAGATATTTTACATATAAGAAATATAAAAAAAATTAACAATATACTTCTTCATTATTCCCTTCGCTACATATGTTCCAGTCTTTTCTATTTATGGTCTGTATTGAGCATTCAGGAATGTTCTGACGATATTGCAAGTCTTCAAAATCGCAACCTTTTGTGCCAAGCTGTGAGTGTAGAGGGGGAGCTGTAGTATCTTCAAGTTTTCTGGAAATGATTTTGGTGGATGACCAGTGGGAGAAAGGAGAAAATGAAGAATTGTCACTCTGTCTTGTTTCCAGATCCTTGCTACTTCCATAGCCAGAAAGTACATTTGTCGATCTCCCCCCCCCCCCCCCCTGTAATTCTGTCTCATATTGTGGTCATTCGGGATAGCGATGTCAATGAGATAATTATGTGTGATCGTTCTTTTTGTCTGTTAATGTTATTTCTGGTCTATTGTGCGGAGTTGATTTATCTGTTTGTATCATTCGATCCCAGTGGAGTTTAAAATTTTCACTTTCCATTACACTTTGTGGGGAGTATTTGAAGTAAGGCAACCTGTTCTGGATCAAAGATCGGATATAATTTTGGCTACATCATTATGTTTGTGTACGATGTTGGCACCAGGAATCTGTAGTTGCTGATGATGTGCTCAATGATTTCTGGGCTGCTGTTCCATTTCCTGCGCTCCTGGAATCTTTAAGGATGTAACACTTTATCTTGGATCGCCTGGTTGAGTCCCTCAGTTTCCTCAGTTATTATTAGTATTTTAATTTAATGATGTTTTACCACATCGTGGGTTCCCAAGCAAAGGGAGTCAGTTTTTGTGTTTTTGAAATTTTCTCACTGCCCTGTGGGATTTTTTTTGCTGTATTTATCGGTGATATTCATTAAGTCCTATACGGCCATTTTAGTTACTGATTATTTTGTAGTTACTCAATATTCCTTTTCTTGCTAAGTCTCAAGGGAGGAATTTGATTCAGGTAAAAGGCATTAACACAACTTCAGATGCACTGCGCTGTTCCGAACACTCTAACATAACTATTGAATAATTTTGAAGATGTTCGACTCATTGTTTGAATGATCACCTAAGTGGCCTCCGGTTCAGAGTACTTCGAGTTCAATTCCCGGCCGGTTGGGGGATTTAAATCTTTTAATTCCTTTGGCTCGGGTACTTCATATTATTGTGCTGTTACAAACATCGCTGAAACTCATGCACCACACACAACACTAAATTCTACCAAAATAACACGCAGGTTCCCATACTCAGGCAATTCCGCCCAGCCTCATCGGAGGGTCTGCTATTCGGGGATTGCGCTAATAGCAATTGCCACACGAAATCAATTACAATTTAAAGATAAACCCATTTATTTTTGTCCTGGGAGCAGATATTAGCTTTGAAATGCTGGAAGTTTTGAAACTTGATTTCGTCTTAGGTTTCGCTGTCTCTTAATTGGTACTGACATGAGGCTGTCGTACTTGAACACCGTCAAATACCACCGGGTTGAGCCAGAATCGAACCTGCCAAGTTCGGGTCAGAAAGCCAACTCTTAACCGTCTGAGACACTCAGCCCGGCTGAATTATTTTTGTAGCAGGCCCCACGCCGATGGTCACCCACGGGATCACCTATATTCAGATTATCAATTATGCATCATTATCTCCTTAATAGCCTCCGCAGCTCAGGCGGTAGCACGCCGGCCTCTCACCGCTGGGTTCCGTGGTTCAAATCCCGGTCACACCATTTGAGATTTGTGCTGGACAAAGCGGAGGCGGGACAGGTTTTCCCCTGGGTACTCGGGTTTTCCCTGTCATATTTCATTCCAGCAACATTCTCCAGTATCATTTCATTTCATCTGTCATTCATTAATCATTGCCCCAGAGGAGTGCGACAGTCTTCGGCAGCCGGCACAATTCCTATCCTCGCCGCTAGAAGGGGGATTCATTCATTCCATTCCTGACCCGGTCGAATGACTGGAAACAGGCTGTGGATTTTCTTTTTTAATTTTCACCTCCTTAATAATTTAGAAGATTTCTCCCAACACTTTCTCCGGGTTTAATGGTAAAAACTAATTTGGACTTTGTGGAATCCTTTAAATCTGTGAAAATTATAGGTCATCATTTAGAAAAAAAATAAAGAAAAGAAGATATTTACATTGTCATGCTCGTGCTCTTTTACTTCCGATCACCGAGCTGCAGTCGCTTAAGTGCGGCCAGTATCCAGTGTTCGGGAGATAGTAGGTTCGAACCCCACTGTCGGCAGCCCTGAAGATGGTTTTCCGTGGTTTCCCATTTTTACACCAGGCAAATGTTGGGGCTGTACCTTAATTAAGGCCACGGCCGCTTCCTTCCCACCCCTAGCCCTTTCCTGTCCCATTGTCGCCATAAGACCTATCTGTGTCGGTGCGACGTAAAGCAACTTGCAAAAGAAGAATTACTTCCGAGCCCCAGTTTGGATCCGCTGCCGTACTCGGTTCAGCTATATCGGAAAGTTTTCGGGATTTTCGACTTTTCAGGATCGAAGGGGGATGGAAAGTGTTTCATTAATTTGTATCCATTATTTTTACATATTACTATACTTCGTCTTCAATTTATTAGTATGGATGAGGTACAGAAAAATTCCATAGTCTTACTGAGGATGACTGTACTAACGACATTATTCAAATAATTTGAATCAAACTGAACAGCTTCGAACTGAACAAGTATCGTTCTCCTTAATAACTCTGCATTTAGCTTGTATGATATATTCATTTATGTATTGTACATTAATTAAATGATTATGTTAGCTGTGGTTGTTATTTAATACTATAGACCACGCACCATTGTTACAGTAATTATTTCAAATCAATGCGTGTAATATATTGGAATAAATTTAATTTTATGGTATTAGCTGTGCATGTTCTTGAGAGCTGCCTGGTAATACTGGATCAACGTTATCAGTGGTTTTGAAAGAATCCCACCATTCATTGCTATATAATCCCTCAGGATTTGACACCCTTACTGAATAAGACAGCAAGTGAAACTGTAAATAGTGTTTCAGTAAGTAATTTTCGTGCCAGTGACCCAGACACATGTTTATGAGTCTTGATCAGCATTATCAGTGTCAGCCTCCATGGCTAAATGGTTAGCGTGCTGGCCTTTGGTCACAGCGGTCCCGGATTTGATTCCCGACAGGTTCGGGAATTTTAACCGTCATTGGTTAATTTCACTGGCACTGGGGCTGGGTGTATGTGTCGTCTTCATCACCATTTTCATCCTCATCACGACGCGCAGGTCGCCTACGGGAGTCAAATCAAAAGACCTGCACCAGGCGAGCCGAACATGTTCTCGGGACACACCCGGCACTAAAAGCCATACGCCATTTCATTTATCATTATTAGTGTTCTGCCCTAGGGTAAGTCTCCACATGGCAGTTATCCATGTAATCGTGTCATCTGTTACCCTCTTCGTTTTCTCGTAATTATCATCTATCCTTATACTGTCAACCGTCTGCTATCTTCTGCGTCCTCTTCTTCTTCCATTCACCGTGCCTTCCATGGCATCCACCAGTAAACAATCTCCTCTCATCCAGTGACAAAGCCAATTGTGTTTCCTCTTTCTGATTACCATTAATATTTCTCTCTTCCTCCACTCTTCTCAGCACCGCCTCATTTCTAACTTTCTCTAACCATTTTACTTCCTCCTCCAAATCCACATGTCAAATGCTTCCAGTCTTCTTTCTTCCTCTTTCCTCATGGTCAGTTTCCCAGGTCCGTATAATGCCACCAAAACCAAAATTCCAAACCCCACGGCACTTAACGCCCTTGAAAGGGCCTTGGCCTGCCCAGCGACCGCTGCTCAGCCCGAAGGCCTGCAGATTACGAGGGGTCGTGTGGTCAACACGACGCATCCTCTCCGCCGTTATTCTGGGCTTTTGAGACCGGGGCCGCTATCTCACCGTCAGATAGCTCCTCAATTCTAATCACGTATGCTTAGTGGACCTCGAATCAGCCCTCAGGTCGTGAGAAAAATCCCTGACCTGGCCGGGAATCGAACACTGGACCTCCGGGCGAGAGGCAGGCACGCTACCCCTACACCATGGGGCTGGCGTATAATGCTACGCTCGATATAAATAATAGTAATAATGATGTTATTTGCTTTTCGTCCCATTACCTCGAAGACGCCGAGGTGCCGGAATTTAGTCCCGCAAAGAGTTCTTTTACGTGCTAGTAAATCAGTCTACACGAAGCTGACGTATTTGAGCAACTTCAATTGCCACCGGACCAATAATGTTATTCGCTTTACGTCCCACTAACTACTTTTACGGTTTCCGGAGACGCCGAGGTCTCGGAATTTAGCCCCTCGGGAGTTCTATTACGTGCCAGTAAATCTACCGACACGAGACTGACGTATTTGAGCACCTTCAAGTACCACCGAACTGAGCTAGGATCGAACCTGCTCCATATAAAGCACTTCGCCATTTTCTTCCCCATGCACCCACAAAGAAGCCTCCTCTTCTTATTAAATGCCTCCTTGGCAATTACCATACGAGTTTCTACCTCCTGTTTGCATTTCATGTCTTCCGTTATTATGCTTCCCAAATATTTGAAAGCACTTACTTGTTATATATCTTCCTGTCGTAACCTTACAGTTGTGCTTATTTTTCTTACACTTATCGCCATACATTTCGTCTTTTCCTTCTTGATTCTCATTCCGAATTCCTCACAGGTCTTATTTACAACTTATATCATTCCAAGCATAGCTCTTTCACTCTCTACCAATAATACCATATCATTGGCAACTCGAATACATTTTAACCTCCTACCACCAACCCGAACTCCTCTCTCTCCTTCCATACATGTCTGAATAATATTCTCCAAATACATGTTAAACAGTACTGGGGAGAGACAACAGCCTTGCCTTACTCCCCTTCCAATTGTGCTTTTCTCTATCATCTCATTCCCAATCTGCACCGTTCTTTTCTGTTGTAGGTATAGATTCTTATCAGCCTTTCTTTCGCTCCAGTCGACTCCATTCTTCCTTGGAATGTCCATTCATTTATTCCACTGTACTCTGTCAAAGGCTTTCTCCAAGTCAATGAAAACAGTATAAATTTCTCCTCCTCTTTCAATGTATCTCTTACCAATAGTTATTAACAGTTCAATTGCATCTCTTGTTCCCTTCTCTCTTTTAAAGCCATACTGTTCTTCTGCAATGCATTTGTCCAGCCTTCCATAGAGTCTTCTATTTGTCACTCTAAGTAAAACTTTTGCTGCATGGGAAATCAAATTGATGGTTCTAAAATCTTCACATTTCTTGGCATTACATTTTTTTCAATTGGTATCACTACTACCGAGAGAAATCATCACGCTATTCACAATTTTCATTTATCTTATTATATAGATAAGTTAACTCTTTCACACCATTATTTTCAAGACTCTTAAAAAGGCTCTTGATTAAGGGCAAATAAAATTCTCTCTCTCTCTCTCTCTCTTTCCCAGTGTTGAAACTAAATTTCTTCTGGTTCTTGTTTCATTTTCTTTCCATCAACGAAATGTGTTTGTTAATTCTTGCTAAACACGTAGAGATAACAACCATTCTACCTGGTGAAACTTCTCTTAGAGGTGTACGATATATTTTATTTCTTCAATTGAAGGTCATTTTTGCGAACGAGGTTTGCTCCTCAACATTGATATCAACCTCTAAGTGCATAGAGTGGAAATGGAAATTGCAACACCACGAAGGAATGAAGTATTCTTATTGATGTTGGAGATATGAAATGATGTCGACTAGATACGTGAACGATACTGGCTTCAGGCAAATGGCAGATTCAAGTTTGTGACCCTCTCGTAGCTGTCTCATTCGTCCTACAGATGCACTTCTGGTCTCATTAGATCCCTCAGTGAGTCAAGTTTGCTCATGCATATGTTATCTATAGGATTTTCCTCGTGTATTATTAATATTTGAATATTTTTTTAAACTTTACCAAAATTCGTCGATTTTCAGTCAAAAAAGTTTAGCTCTCTTAATTTACGGTCAGATTTTAATTTTTTGTGGTTTCTAATATATTTAGTCGAGGAACAGTAAGTGTCACCTTCTCCGCTCGACATCTACCCCGCACCTCGCGGTAACTGACATTCGACCGCCAAAATTATTTCTTAAGACTGCGGCCGTCTTTGATGCACATTACGTGAGCTTCCGCGGTCGCATCTTGTGCATTCGTCCTTCTACCTGGCTTGTACTGAAAAGAATACTAATAAATCATGGGTGACGTAGATCTTTACTATACGGTATGTGATTGTGATGACGCAAATCAGATCATTACACATACTGTTACGGTACTTCATGGTAGCTTCTGGACTTTGCGAGTTGGCCGTGCGGTTAGGGGTACGTAGCAGTGAGCTTGCATCCGGAAGATAGTGGGTTCGAACCCGACTGTCGGCAGCCCTGAAGATGGTTTTCCGTTTTTTCCCGATTTCAAACCAGGAAAATGCTGGTGCGGTATATTAATTAAGGACATGGCCGCCTCCTTCCTACTCCTATGCCTTTCCCATCCCACCGTCGCGATAAGACCTATCTGTGTCGGTGAGACGTAAACCAAATTGTAAAAAAATAAAGTAAAATATGTTAACTTCTGAACAGACTATACTGTGACTGGACAACTTAGATGCCCAGTGCTTTGCCGACTGTCAATTGACATTTGAAAGGTAGCAAATAAAAAGAAAAGGCCAAATTTTGTTTTTTCATGGAGAACGTAGTAAACGCTCATGCCAATGGCGTGGAAAAGGTAGCAAGTCAGCCCTTGCATCTAGTGGAATTAGGTATATCGTTTGCCATATGTTGAAAGTCAACTACGTGTAAACCTTGTTTTTAGCTATTATTGTCCTTCATATTGATACTTCAGTTGCCAGAATGTCTCCGAATCCTATTCCATTCCAAATGGCAAGTCGTTATTTCCAGCATCTTGACATGACGTCCATACTAGTTCTTTGTTTCCAAAAATAGGTACTACATGTGGCCAACAATGGTTTCAGAAGATGATGCGAAAATAGCCACAGAGGCTAAACATTTTCGAGCATTTCATGTAATCGTGATGATGCCTGGGAATTTTCGTGACTTCACCATGGAAGGCAAGAGAGATTTAAATACTCAACGCCTCACTGTAAGCTGGATAAGGATTTCAAGCGACGAACTTCCCTCAGTCAAGACAAGGCAACCATTAAACGAGTTAGAACCGTGGAAGGAGCACAATATCCTCAAAATAGGACAGTCCTATCACGCGATAATTACAACCACTTGGAAGGAGACTAACCATCAGCGTACCTAAAATAGGACTCATATTCTATGCTGGATTTCTTGAATTTGTTTCACCGTGGCATTTCCACTTGAAAAATACACGTCAGCTGACAAACTGATTGCACAGTGATTTTTCACAACGAAATTTATGGCACAATTTGTGCCTGAATCATAATTAGCATATATTTGTGTGTTAAACTGATAAAAGGATTACTCCTTGATTTTACATAATTTGTTGTCAGTGGCATCTGCTTCAGTATGTTGGAGAAACTATTTTTCTTCTCTTGTAAAATTCACATTTTATGAATTACTACCATTCCCATCTCAATGCTTCAATTTATAACACGTCTGTCTATGTAAATATACACAGCTGATATGAAGTATCCGGTCACCTGTCTGAAATTGCACTTTGACTTTACTCGCCTCACGTTCCCTGTTATTGGACATTAATTTTGGATGGGTGCATCCTTCATCTTTATGATGGCTTTAACCCTGCTGGGGACACTTTCAATGAGGTACCTGAATGACTGTGTCAGAATGGCAGACCATACTTCCCAAAAAGTCGAAACCAGAGAAGGTAGTGATGTTCGACCTTGGGATCTGGAGCGAAGTCAGCGTTCTAACTCATACCAAAAGTGTTCCATTGGGTTCAGGTTGGAATTCCGGGCAGGCAAATCAAGTAAAGAAATGTTATTGTCTACAAATCATTGCCCCACCAATGTAGCTTTACGACAGGGTGCATTGTCATGCGGACACAAACAATAATCGACCCAGAACTGGTCTTCTACTGTACACAGCACACAATGGTTTAAAATATGTACGTATCCTTCCACGTTTACAGTTTTTTGAGCACAATAAGCGTATGACACCCTAACCACGAAAAGCACTCCCATGTCATAACACCACCTCCTTCGTACTTCACTGTTGCCACTACACATGATTCCAGGTAACGTTCTCTAGGTATTCGCCAAACCCAAATATTTCCTTCAGATCACCACAAGGTATAGCGTGATTCACCACTCCAAATCACTCGTTTCTAGTCATCTACTATCCAGTGGCGTCACATTTTACACCATCTCAAGCGCCGCTTAACATTTATTACATAAATGTTTGGCTTGTGAGCAGCAACTCGACTATTGTACCCCATTCTTAGCTCCCGACGCACAGTCATTGTGCTGGATGGACTGCTGGTAGCACTTTGGAACTCATGAGTGATTCCTTCCACAGATTTCTTGCGATTTTTAGTACCACCCTCCGCAATGCTCGACGGTCCGCATCCGTCATTAAAAGAGGTCTGTCTGATCTTAGTTCATCTGCGGTTGTTCCTTCGTGTTTCCACTTCACAATCACATCATCAACAGTCGACTTGGGCAGCTTCAGAAGGGTTGAAATACCCCTGATGGATTTGTTACTCAGGCACATCCAATGACTTGTCCACGTACGCAATCACGGTGCTTTCCTGCCTTTACTGATTCTCTCCTGACAACATAATACTCACCGCCTCCTTTTATATTGGCTGGTTCGCTTCTTGTAATGTTTAGGGTTCAATTCCGCATTACGTAGGGGGTATCTGGATGCTTTTGTATGTAAGTGTAGATATTTGTAAATCATCTGTATATATGCGGTACCATAAGCTAAATAAATAAATAAATAAAAAATAAACAATCCTTCTACGTGAAAATATATACCAATCTATGAAATACTTTTCGATCTAAAATATTCTTTTTGTCTTACATGAAAATCGTCAGAACGTTTATTAGCCGGAGACTCCCAACCAAATTTGAAAGACGAAAAGCTTAATTATGAGAGCTGTTGAAAAGATTACTTGTGAAGGGCGTGAAAGAGCGCTAATTTTAAAACTAATGTTAGACTGCTTCATCTCAAGTATGGCGTACAAATAACATGTTATAGGTATGCCTCTAGTAAACCAAGTCTTTTATGCACAGTCAGATTTAAAAAAAATATATGATTGATTCATGATGAGTCACAGGGTGGAGTAATGAGCTGAGCTTACCTTTTATAATCCTGAGTTCTAGGGTGATCATTTATCATACTCTCAACCCCCCGCACGGTCTGGTATAATCGTTATATTTCTTTGTGTTCATTTTTCACTCATTCAATGTGGGTTGTTGTATTCATTGTAGTGCCTGCGTATGTTTGTCACTTCCATTCCCAAGCGTGGGGGTTTGTGGTAATATCTGGGGTTAACCATGTGGTCCAGAGACCTGTCAATCAGAGTAGATTCTATTAGCTGAAAATTAATAGACAATATCTACGAGTAGAAGATTCCTGCTTAACTGTGACAGTATTAACCCATTGACCCCCCGCCCAAAAAATACATTCTTCTATTGCCGTTATTTTAACTTACAAGTATAAATGAAAAATCGATTGTGGATTGGTGAAGTAAAGAAATGTCAAGATAAGGAGCACTGTTTTATTTTATTATCACTCTTGTAGTCTTCAATAAAATCACCAAAATTATATCACTGTGGATCTGTGGTAGAATGCCGGATTTTGGATCCCGAGATCACGGGTTAAAACCTAATGGAGAAGGTTAGATTTTTGAAGGGTGGAAAGAAGTACATTTAGCACTCTATATCGGGCGATGTTGGCATGTAAAAGACTTCTGGTGACACATGTGGTGTTTACTCGACAGAAGTACATAACTCAGTCATAGATTGCCCAACATAGAGCCATTCTTCTTTCTCTTGGCAGAGTTAAGCAGCACTTATAAATTGATACGTAGGCAGCTGAAATGGCACCAAACAAAAATATCTGATGCGGTAACTGAGGCCAAAGAGTTTCAGAGATTCGCCATTACGTTTATGAACTTCTTCATTCATTCATTCACCGGTACAGCCACACATGGGCAACGTTTACACAATCTACCTGCCTTCTATCGTGCATGATAATGCCCTTTTCTTAGCACTCTCGCCATAGTAAGTTCTTGGCTGTCCGGCACCGCGGTATAGGGGGCAACGCGTTCGTCTGTCACCCAGCGGCCCCGGGTTCGATTCCCGGCCGGATTAGGGGTTTTTAATTCTAAATGGTTAATATCCCTGGCCTGGGGACTGGGTATTCGTGTCGTCTTTAATGTTCCTTTCCTCATAGTCAACACTTTACACTTCCGCCATTTCCAAATAAACACAAGTTCACAACATATGGAGCAAAGTAGGGGAAAAAGATCTTCTTAGGTCGACGCCCCGAATAAATAGCATTTTAAAAAAGTTCTTGGCTTTTCCTCTCTAGGTCTTCCGTCGAGCTGTGTCCCTTGATTCGATCAGTGACTTTTCAGGGCCATACCACATTCCGTAGACATGCTCCTCAGGCCCGGCTTCATCAACATGGGTTAAATAACTCTTTTTTTTTGCTAGGGGCTTTACGTCGCACCGACACAGATAGGTCTTATGGTGACGATGGGATAGGAAAGGCCTAGGAGTTGGAAGGAAGCGGCCGTGGCATTAATTAAGGTACAGCCCAAGCATTTGCCTGGTGTGAAAATGGGAAACCACGGAAAACCATTTTCAGGGCTGCCGATAGTGGGATTCGAACCTACTATCTTCCGGTTGCAAGCTCACAGCCGCGCGCCTCTACGCGCATGGCCAACTCGCCCGGTTTAAATAACTCTAACCCGGGGTTTATTAACTTAGGGTTAATATTTTGACTCATCCTTACAAATCACGCGTTTCACCAAGCTATTGCGACCTAACATCGTATTAACCTTCGCCGGAAACAGCTGCCGTGCCGATCGAGGAGGCAGTGACAAAAAAACAGAGATTATGAACAAACTTCTTGCGTGGTTCTTTTGTTCATTTCTTGCGCGGTATTTCATTTTATTCCTCAGTTGCGTGGCAGATATTATTCTTTCGTGATAGAACTGATTCCAGTGATCGAAAAATAGAAGTTCGGAAGAGAAACAGGGGCACGAATTCTTCTGCTTAGGAAAAAAACATTACCGGACGAGTTATCCGTGCGGTTAGGGTCGTGCAGCTGTGAGCTTGCATCCGGGAGATAGTGGGTTAGAACCCCACTGTCGGCAGCCCTGAAGATGGTTTTCCGTGGTTTGCCATTTTCACACCAGGCAAATGCTGGGGATGTACCTTAATTAAGGCCACGGCCGCTTTCTTCCCCACTCCTAGGCATTTCCTGTCCCATCGTCACCTGTCGGTGCGACGTGAAACAAATAGCAAAAAAAGAAAAAAAACATTACTTATTTAATTAGCCACCAAGTACCAAAGCATTATAGAATGCAAGAAGACTGATGGTGAAAAATTGAAAGAAAAGGAGGACACATGGGAAAAATAATAAGGAAATTTAATAGCATTGCCCATGTTACAGGCCGATAATCCCTGATTATTTGACCATTGACCAAAAAAACCCTTGTTATCTCCGGTCGCTATATGAAACATTAATGCAATCAATACCTTGAGTATAGGATGGAGAAGTCTGTTTCGGTCATTTGTGTATTCTAACCTCTCGCGAATTTCATCGACGACTTTACTGAAGACGGTTTTTGACAGTCCATACCTCTTCAGAAATAGTTTCTCAGATAGATTTTGAAAGTCGTTCCTTCTTATTATAGGCCTATTTCTATAAGGAACATAATTTAACACATCTAAATGAAGTAACTCTGCATCAGACGCATGATACATGGCGGCCATTTGGTTTAAACCTCGAGTTAAGTGTTTAATCCATGTGAAAGGAGGGATTAACTTAGCTCCGGCCTTAACCTAGAGTTAAACTTAACCCACCTTGATGAAACATAATAATCATAATAATAATAATAATAATAATAATAATAATAATAATAATAATAATAATAATAATAATAATAATCTATGGCCTCAGCTACCGTGTGCAGACATTTCAATTTGACGCCATCTGGCTGTCTGCTCGTCAATTTCGACGTTCCGTTTTACTCTAGGTCCACTAGATGGCAGACAGAGTAAACCGAAACTCTCTTGGGCGTCTATGGCTGAGATTCAATGAATTTTGTCGAGTAAACACCAAATGTATCACCAGAGATCTTTTACATGCCGACACCGTGCAACATGGAGTGTCTAATGAACTTTTTTCCGCCCTTCAAAAATCCGACTACCTCTGCTGGGTTTGAACCCGCTATCTTGGGATCCGGAGGCCGACACACTAACAACTGATCCACAGAGGCAGGTGATGAAACAGAATGAAGAAACTGTATAACTCGGGGTTAAGGTTTAACCCACGTTGATGAAACCGGCTCTGAATTTTGTTATTTCCTGTATCTCCTCCTCCTTGGCACCTACTTCTGCTAGGTCCCTGTGCACTTGTGTAAATCACCCAGACGGAGTTTCCATTTTTCTTACAGAAAGGGTAATTTATTGGCCAACCTTTCTTGATGTGTCCCTAAACGACCAGTATCCTTTTCCCTCACGTCGTAATTTTTGATGGTCTTATAGGGTTCCTGGTTCGATCTGAACCGGAAAGTATGTTGGTCCTTTTGCGACTTTATTGGAGCCTAGATTTTTCGAAATAATATTCTTTCTTTTCCCTGAAGGACTGACTGTCACCCTGTCAGTGCTACCACTCCACAAAAGCACTCCGTTATGACCAACGTGGAGTTTTAATTTGGCTTGCATTGAGATGGACTTGAACTTATAGATATCATGGCAAAGTCTGAAGGCTATCTCCATCCTCCTCACCCTCAACTTTGAATGCCTATTTTTCATTGACATCTGGAAGTGAGAATTTTCTCCCAGGTATTTAAATTTATGAACGCGAGGAATGTCTTTATATAATGTTACAATTCTCACCATGGCATCTGTTTGTCTGTTCATCATCATCATCATCTGTTTACCCTCCAGGTTCGGTTTCTCCCTCGGACTCAGCGAGGGATCCCACCTCTACCGCCTCAAGGGCAGTGTCCTGGAGCTTCAGACTCTTGGTCGGGGGATACAACTGGGGAGAATGACCAGTACCTCGCCCAGGCGGCCTCACCTGCTATGCTGAACAGGGGCCTTGTGGAGGGATGGGAAGATTGGATGGGACAGGCAAGGAAGAGGGAAGGAAGCGGCCGTGGCCTTAACTTAGGTACCATCCCGGCATTTGCCTGGAGGAGAAGTGGGAAACCACGGAAAACCACTTTCAGGATGGCTGAGGTGGTAATCGAACCCACCTCTACTCAGTTGACCTCCCCAGGCTGAGTGGACCCCGTTCCAGCCCTCATACCACTTTTCAAATTTCGTGGCAGAGCCGGGAATCGAACCCGGACCTCCGGGGGTGGCAGCTAATCACGCTAACCACTACACCACAGAGGCGGACCTAAGTCTGTTAATGTTTAAAAAAAATTAAAATTCTTGATCCTGTTTTGGCTGCAACAATTTATAGTTTTTCCACTTGCTTTTTGGCTGTGTGAGGTTTGTCTGTTGTTAGATGTCATTTGCGAAGGGTAGACGGTCCAACATGATTTTCCCATAACTTATCTTTACTCCATTTTGAATTTCATTTCCAGTCAATCTGTATCTCCATTCCTTGATCACCTTTCCTAGGATGCAATTAAAGTAGAGTGGAGGAAAGTTGTGTCCTTGTACTAGGTCTGATTTTATTTCAAATGGCTCAGAGAGTTCTCCATAAAGTTAACATGAAAAACCTGTATGTGAAAGTTTGGTAATTCTTCTTCTTCTTTCCAAAGAAGGCGTTGAATAAGTGGCTATTGTCTTTAAAAATGGCAAATGGTGTTCTGTTCGCTGAGTACCTCAACCTGACTCAACGTCTTTCGTGTGCTCTCTCGTACCATTTAATCAGTGGCATTTAACGAGTGCGTCTTATGGTCATTCCACTCTTCATCTTTAACAGTGGATCAAACTTCTGAAAATTCATGACATCACTTCCTCTCCCTATACATACAAAACGCTCCTACGAATGTTGACATATGTTGACAGGTTTCATGTATATGGTCCTCCTCCCGTCACCACCCATTCTGTAACCACCATTTTTCTATTCTCGCAGTATCAAGGTTCAGGTTTACCGACTTGTGCTCCTGCGAGCATTTTATTGATGTGACTACGAACTGCCTGATAGGCCAGATAAGTTGAAGAGAGCTCCGTTTCTTTGTTTCTTAGCAGTAATATAGGGAAAGCAGGATTTGCCCTCGTACGTCATACGTAAAAAAATAATTTTTAGGAACGTATAAGTTAGAATAAAAACTTATTTAACCAAGGCGCAAGTGTCTTCCACCCGCACAACGGCTTTGCAGTGACATTTGCATAAATATTAGCGATATGAACTATCAGAACAAATAAAATTTATGCAACTCGCCGACATATCTGTAGAGCGGCTAAATTATACTTGCAGCTTGTTCAATTGCAGTCTAACCTATTTGTGCCTGAAACTCCTTTCCTTAAATTATAAATAAACTCTTCGAATAATTTCCTTTAAAGAATAACATACTGCTTTGCTCAAGGAACTTCCGAGTCAGTCTTTTTCATCACGCATTGTAGAGCGTGAGGACTGTAAAAATCAGTAAAACAATGGAAGTGTCTACCTCTTTGGATGAATGATAAGCGTAGTTTCCTTCGGTTCATAGGGATCCGGATTCGATTCGCGGTCGGGTCGGAGATTTTACCTGCATTTGGTTAATTCCTCTAGCTCGATGGCTGGATGTTTGTGATCGTCTTGAAAACACATTTTCACCGGGCGAGTTGGCCGTGCGTGTAGAGGCGCGCGGCTGTGAGCTTGCATCCGGGAGATAGTAGGTTCGAATCCCACTATCGGCAGCCCTGAAGATGGTTTTCCGTGGTTTCCCATTTTCACACCAGGCAAATGCTGGGGCTGTACCTTAATTAAGGCCACGGCCGGTTCCTTCCAACTCCTAGGCCAACTCCTAGGCCTTTCCTATCCCATCGTCGCCATAAGACCTATCTGTGTCGGTGCGACGTAAAGCCCCTAGCAAAAAAAAACAAAACAAACAAACATTTTCATTTAGGTACTGCATATCAAACTAGCAACCACCACAGAACCATGCAGTGGTGAGTGCATTACTTAGCAGAGGGTTGGTGTCAGGAAGAGAATCCGGCCGTAAAACTGGGCTTAACCCCAAGTAATTGCATCAAAAACTCTGGAAGGAAAGTAAAACAGTTTTAAAAAATGTTTCTTCTTCGACACAAGTCAATGTCCCCAAACCTTCATTAGGACTGTCAGCAAACCGATCTATTTGACTACGCCGTAGGGTTTATATAGTTATGCGCTTACATTTGGAAGACGGTGAGTTTGAAGCCCCACTGTCAGCTGTCCTGATGACAATCTTCTGTGCGTTTTCCATTTCCACACTAGGCAATTGCCTCGAATGTACCTTATTTAATTGCACGGCCACTACCTGCCCATTCCCATCTCTTCCTCATCCCAGACCCACCGAGTACAGTATAATAATACATTTCTTTTTTTTTTTTTGCTATTTGTCGCACCGACACAGATAGGTCTTATGGTGACGCTGGGATAGGAAAGGTCTAGGAATGGGAAAGGAAGCGGCCGTGGCCTTCACTAAGGTACATCCCCATCATTTGCCTGGTGTGAAAGTGGGAAACCACGGAAAACCATCTTCAGGGCTGCCGACATTGGGGTTCGAACCACTATCTCCCGGATGCAAGCTCACTGCTGCGCGCTCCTAACCGCACGACCAACTCGCCCGGTTATAATACTTTATTGCAAGGTAAAACCTCTAGCAAAAGAAATGTATTAGTAACAGAATTATATTTTTATGAATTCTAACAGGAACATTTTTATAAGTATGTTTACAGCAAAATGAAACACAAGTATATGAATTTATTTTTATAATATACTATTCACAAGACTCACCGAACCAGTATACGTGTCTTTAATTTCATCCTATTTTGGATCTCATGTAATAACTGGTTTTAGGAGCTGATTGCTTTAAAAAAAGTACAGTCCTAAGGGAGCGCCAATTAAAAATCATAAGCGATAGTCCCACAAGCCGGCATTTTTTCATTTGCTAAAAATGTAATATCCTTAAGTTTTAGGCTGCACTTTTACATGGTTAATTAACAGAATAAGTTAAAGTTCAAAAAAGGTGAAATGACTATTGTATTTGGGGGGATTTTTCTTCTAATATCTACACAGTAAGTACAGCAATAATATGTCAGCAAAATTCATAATAATAATAATAATAATAATAATAATAATAATAATAATAATAATTGAAACTGAAACAGATCTCCAGGAAATCAACATCTCAAAAGACATTGTACAGGACAGATGTAAATTCAGAACCAAAATCGACAATCACCACTTTGAAGACAAACTCAACACCAGAGCTACCAGAGAACGAAGGAAGAAGCTCAGCGAGAGGATGAAGAGATTTTGGGAGGAAAAAAAGGCCAACACATCAGTTAAGCAAGTTCAAGCGTGCTCCTGAGTAGGGCATAACGATGTACAAAACATAATAATAATAATAATAATAATAATAATAATAATAATAATAATAATAATAATAATAATAATAATAATAATAATAATAATGGTTCATGTTTGTGGGTTACTGTAGTCACGTCCTAGTTCGTGAACCATGGGCAACGACTGAGTGGCCTAGTAAGTGGTCCTGAGAGTTGGGATACCAGTTGCTATGGAATGGGAGTGGGCATCTCGGACATATTCTGAGTCGTGGCCCTCCTTGTGCTCAGGCGGCTAGGACTATACAATTCACCGGTGGTCCATAACCCGTTAGAGGAGAGATCCTCACTTGGACTATGTGCAAGTAGGGCAGCATCCTGCTTCATGAATTAACCGAGCTCAGAACACTTTAAGCAAGCCTCGGACCTATGGGAGTAATGGAGTCCCACTCCCATTTGACAGGCGAGGGACTCCTTGGAAACAACTTGGCGAACGAAATGGAATTCGATGGGGAGCTATCAATATTAATAGAACTTATGGAAGAAAGAAGGTAGAACTGGCTGAGTCAGCAAAGAGGATGCATCTGGATGTGCTAGGAGTAAGTGATATTCGGGTAAGGGGAGATAATGAGGAAGAAATAGGAGATTATAAAGTGTTCTTGACGGGTGTTAGAAAGGGAAGGGCAGAGTCTGGGGTAGGGCTCTTTATCAGGAATACCATTTCACGCAACATAGTTTCGGTTAGGCACGTAAATGAGCGAATGATGTGGGTAGATTTGTCAGTGGGAGGAATTAGGACAAGAATTGTGTCTGTGTATTCACCATGTGAGGGTGCAGATGAGGATGAAGTTGACAAGTTTTATGAAGCATTGAGTGACATTGTGGTCAGGGTCAACAGCAAGGATAGAACAGTGCTAATGGGCGATTTCAATGCGAGAGTTGGGAATAGAACTGAAGGATACGAAAGGGTGATTGGTAAATGTGGGGAAGATATGGAAGCTAATGGGAATGGGAAGCGTTTGCTGGACTTCTGTACTAGTATGGGTTTAGCTGTTACGAATACATTCTTCAAGCATAAGGCTATTCACCGCTACACATGGGAGGCTAGGAGTACCAGATCCATAATAGACTATATCTTAACAGATTTTGAATTCAGGAAATCTTTTAGGAATGTACGAGTTTTTCGGGAATTTTTCGATGATACAGACCCCTATCTGATCTGTAGTGAACTAAGTATCTCTAGGCCTAGGGTAGAGAAAGTGAAATCTGTCTGCAAACGAATAAGGGTAGAAAATATCCAGGACGAGGAAATTAGACAGAAGTACATGGATATGATTAGTGAGAAGTTTCGAACAGTAGACAGTAAGCAGGTTCAGGATATAGAAAGTGAATGGGTGGCATACAGGGATGCTGTAGTAGAAACAGAAAGGGAATGCCTAGGAACAACTGTGTGTAAAGATGGGAAAAGGCGAACATCTTGGTGGAATGGTGAAGTGAGAGCAGCCTGTAAACGTAAAAAGAAGGCTTATCAGAAATGGCTCCAAACAAGGGCCGAGGCAGACAGGGATTTATACGTAGGTGAAAGAAACAGAGTGAAACAAATAGTTGTTTAATCCAAAAAGAAGTCATGGGAAGATTTTGGTAATAACCTGGAAAGGCTACGTCAAGCAGCAGGGAAACCTTTCTGGACAGTAATAAAGAATCTTAGGAAGGGAGGGAAAAAGGAAATGAACAGTGTTTTGAGTAATTCAGGTGAACTCATAATAGATCCGAGGGAATCACTGGAGAGGTGGAGGGAATATTTTGAACATCTTCTCAATGTAAAAGGAAATCATCATGGTGGTGTTGCAAACAGCCAAGCTCATGGGGAGGAGGAAAATGATGTTGGTGAAATTACGCTTGAGGAAGTGGAAAGGATAGTAAATAAACTCCATTGTCATAAGGCAGCAGGAATAGATGAAATTAGACCTGAAATGGTGAAGTATAGTGGGAAGGCAGGGATGAAATGGCTTCATAGAGTAGTAAAATTAGCGTGGAGTGTTGGTAAGGTACCTTCAGATTGGACAAAAGCAGTAATTGCACCTATCTATAAGCAAGGGAACAGGAAGGATTGCAATAACTATCGAGGTATCTCATTGATTAGTATACTAGGCAAAGTATTCACTGGCATCTTGGAAGGGAGGGTGCGATCAGTCGTTGAAAGGAAGTTGGATGAAAACCAGTGTGGTTTCAGACCACAGAGAGGCTGTCAGGATCAGATTTTCAGTATGCGGCAGGTAATTGAAAAATGCTACGAGAGGGATAGGCAGTTGTGTTTATGTTTCGTAGATCTAGAGAAAGCATATGACAGGGTACCGAGGGAAAAGATGTTCACTATACTGGGGGACTATGGAATTAAAGGTAGATTATTAAAATCAATCAAAGGCATTTATGTTGACAATTGGGCTTCAGTGAGAATTGATGGTAGAATGAGTTCTTGGTTCAGGGTACTTACAGGAGTTAGACAAGGCTGTAATCTTTCACCTTTGCTGTTTGTAGTTTACATGGATCATATGCTGAAAGGTATAAAATGGCAGGGAGGGATTCAGTTAGGTGGAAATGTAGTAAATAGTTTGGCCTATGCTGACGGCTTGGTCTTAATGGCAGACTGTGCCGAAAGCCTGCAGTCTAACATCTTGGAACTTGAAAATAGGTGCAATGAGTATGGTATGAAAATTAGCCTCTCGAAGACTAAATTGATGTCAGTAGGTAAGAAATTCAACAGAATTGAATGTCAGATGGGTGATACAAAGCTAGAACAGGTCGATAATTTCAAGTATTTAGGTTGTGTTTTTCCCAGGATGGTAATACAGTAAGCGAGATTGAATCAAGGTGTAGTAAACCTAATGCAGTGAGCTCGCAGTTGCGATCAGCAGTATTCTGTAAGAAGGAAGTCAGCTCCCAGACGAAACTATCTTTACATCGGTCTGTTTTCAGACCAACTTTGCTTTACGGGAGCGAAAGCTGGGTGGACTTAGGATATCTTATTCATAAGTTAGAAGTAACAGACATGAAAGTAGCAAGAATGATTGTTGGTACAAACAGGTGGGAACAATGGCAGGAGGGCACTCGGAATGAGGAGATAAAGGCTAATTTAGGAATGAACTCGATGGATGAAGCTGTACGCATAAACCGGCTTCGGTGGTGTGGTCATGTGAGGCGAATGGAGGAGGATAGGTTACCTAGGAGAATAATGGACTCTGTTATGGAGGTTAAGAGAAGTAGAGGGAGACCAAGACGACCATGGTTAGACTCTGTTTCTAACGATTTAAAGATAAGAGGTATAGAACTAAATGAGGCCACAACACTAGTTGCAAATCGAGGATTGTGACGACGTTTAGTAAATTCACAGAGGCTTGCAGACTGAACGCTGAAAGGCATAACAGTCTATAATGATAATGTATGTATGTATGTATGTATGTATGTATGTATAATAATAATAATAATAATAATAATAATAATAATAATAATAATAACAATAATAATAATAATAATAATAATAAGAATAAGAAGAAGAAGAAGAAGTAAAGCCCGGATTTTTATTCAGTAACAGGTTAGATTGCAAACTAATTTGGACAGTAGGAAGTGTCGGCCACCCGCTCTTCCATAATGTAGTAAGAGTAACATAAATTACAGGGGTTCTGATGGGCCGTACCCCTCAAGTTTATGAAAACCCCATAGCATAATCGTTGTGAAGGTAGACTATACTTGCTACTCGCTTCAGTAAGTTTGCATTCTAACCTATTAATGCATAAAAATCCGGGCTCTAATAATAAGTAATAAGTGAGGAAAGGTTAGGAACAATGCAAATTGATCAATAATGTCACACACGGTCTTGGCTAATAAATGAGATGTTCTCTTTGTCCTTCCAAATTGTAGAAATCATTGAGTGTCATACATTCAATTCCTTGGCGATGCTGATGTTAGTTTCCCCGTTAGATTTCGCCGTCGTTAAAAGCGATGACTCAATAAACAGTTTCGACTGTAATCGCACAATATTTCTTCAGTGCAGGGATACATTGATAATTCTTTCCAATTTAAAACAAAATACAAGAGAATGTACACATTTGGGAACAATGGTACCAGTTGAAGTTTACAGTGCTCTATGCTAGTGCTACACGGGGCTCATTTGGATTTAAGAAAATTACCCTTATTTTGAGTTCAGTGAACTTCCAATCGATTGTGTTTATAAATATGTGATTTTTTTCCATACATGTCAATATTTGCAATTGTAACGAGATAATAGGGATAATAACTACACCGGGATATATTAGGACGAATTAACTATTCTAAATTAATTATATATAAAATATATACGGTAATTCTGATCATCCGGTGGATTATTAATATGTGGAATCCAGGTTTGCCGTAAATGTAATTCCACTTAAATAATTATTAGTTTAACTGATTTTGCTGTAGTATTCTCCTCTTCATAAACACGTCGAATCCTAACAGTCATCAGGCCGAGAATTCAAAGCATCGATAAGTCTAATGCAGTGTATCGATTCTGTTTTCACAATTTCTAGAATATTAAGGTTAAGAAGATTCCCCACGCTTATGCACAACGGGATAGGAATTGTGCCGGCTGCAGAAGCCTCTCGCACGCATCTGGGGCAACGATGAATGAATGATATATTAAATTAAATTATATTGAAGAGCGTTGCTGTAATGAAATATGACAGAAAAAACCGGAGTACGCGGAGAAAAATCTGTCCCGCCTCCGCTTTGTCCAGCACAAATCTCACATGGAGTGACCGGGATTTGAACCACAGTGAGAGCCCGGCACGCTGCCGCCTAAGCCACGGAGGCTACAAGCATATAAGGAATTGTAATAAATTAAAGTAATTGTAATTGTGAGAAATTTGCATTGTGAGTGATAAGACGTACTAAACGTTTCCTTGAAATCCTTCCAAACATCAACACTTATCACTCTTTAATTGAAAGTAAATCACTCAGTCATATATCGATGGTTGAGAAGAAATACCTTTTTGAGATTTTACCATCAGATTATATATTACTTCGACCTCTACAACCTCCGAAATGTTACAACAAAAATATAGTGTATTAATGCCAGGAAGCTCTCACTTCTAACGGTTTTCAGTGTTCTTACATTCGCCGTTAATTCTAGAGGATTATTTTGAGTTTCACTTTTTTCCAGATTATAATAAATGTTGTCAGAACTATGTACACATTAATTTTCATATAAATTGTGTAAAAAGTTTATTGTTGAGAGGCAATGATGTAAACTGCTAAAATTTAAAACTCTTCTCCTGAAAACAATGGATTTTGAATTGTAACCCTTTCTTTCTTGGCCATCAATATGATTGGCTGTACAACTCCGAGCCTAGTGAACCAATGCAATGTAGTGAGAAATAATTATTGTACTATATGTACTTTGTGATGAATGAGTGCCTTATTTGCAAGCTTGGTAAACAAATTGTAAAAAATTCTTGTAAGAAACTACACTCCTTCTTCTCCTTCTACTTCCACTGTCACTTTTGCTATGCCTTGGTAAATTCCAGGGTATGAACTGTGTTTCACATGTGGATCTGGCTGCGTTTTACAGCCGGATGCCCCTCTTGACGCCTCACCTATGCGAAGGTATGTATTTAGTACTGGATACTCCTGTGGTAGCTGGTAGTGTGGTGTGTTGTTTGTGTATGAAGAGGAGTATAGTGGGAAAAAGCGAACACCCAGTCCCTAAGTCAGAGAGAACCAGACTCAGTTAAAATCGCTGATCTGGGCGCAAATTCAACCCAACCCCCTCCAAACCGAAGGTCTTGACACTATCCATTCATCCAAGGAACTGTACTTGTAACAAATAAACAAAACATTGTATTTTTACAACAATATCTATTAAGAATCAAGTTGCATTGTTAGATAAGATTACTCTTCACACTCTCAAGATATAGAAAGAACAACTTGAGACCAGTACCATGGGTGATTTCATAGATAATGCACCATATACCACTTTCACAACTCCGCTGGAAAAATAATATTAGGAAACAAATGATCAAGATAAAAATTGACAAATTATGATAACATTTGATCTCTAAATACACTCTATGTGATAAAAAAGTCTACAAATCAATAGTATAGTTCCAGAGATAATGTCTAGAGTCTAATGTTTAAAGTTTGCTATGTTGATTAGCGTTCTGTTATATACAGTATTTCAGCATTACCAAACTATTTTGGAAATAATTTTTGATTTCCTATTAATAAGCTCCAAACAAGGGCTGTTGTGGGTAGGGAACTGTACCTAGATGAAAGAAACTGAGCGAAAAATATAGTTGTTGAATCCATAAAGAGTCTTGGGAAGATTATGGTAATAACCTGAAAAGGCTTGGTTAAGCAGCAAGGAAACCTTTCTGGGCAGTAATAAAGAATCTTAGGAAGGGAGGTAAAAAGGTAATGAACAATGTTTTGAGTAATTCATGTGAACTCATAATAGATTCCAGGCAATCACTGGACAGGTGGGGGGAATATTTTGGAAATCTTCTCAGGGTAACAGGAAATATTCCTGGTGGTGTCGCAAACAACCGAGCTCATGGGGAGGAGGAAAATGATGTTGGTGAAATTACGCTTGAAGAAGTTGAAAGGATGGTAAATAAGCTCTGTTGCCACAAAACAGGAGGAATGGATGAAATTAGAATTGAAATGATGAAGTATAGTGGGAAGGCAGGGATCAAATGGCTTCATAGATTAGTAAGATTAGCATGGAGTGTTGGTAAGGTACCTTCATATTAGACAGAAGCAGTAATTACACCTATTTATAAGCAAGGGAACAGGAAGGACTGCAACAACTATCGAGGAATCTCATTGATCAGTATACCAGGCAAAGTATTCACTGGCATCTTGGAAGGGAGGGTGCGATCAGTGTTTGAGAGGAAGTTGGATGCAAACCAGTGTGGTTTCAGATCACAAAGGTGCTGTCAGGATCAAATTCTCCGTATGCGCCAGGTTATTGAACAATGTTACGAGAGGAATAGACAATTGTGTTTATGTTTCGTAGAGATAGAGAAAGCATATGACTGGGTAACGAGGGAAAAGATGGTTGCAATACTTGGGGACTACGGGATTAAAGGTAGATTAATTAAATCAATGAAAGGCATTTATGTTGACAATTGGGCTGCAGTGAGAATTTATGGTAGAATTATTTCTTGGTTCAGAGTACTTACAGGGGTTAGACAAGACTGTAATTTTTCTCACTTGTTGTTCGTAGTTAACATGGATCATCTGCTGAAATGCATAAAGTGGCAGGGAAGGATTCAGCTAAGTGGAAATATAATAAGCAATCTGGCCTATGTTAAAGACTTGGTCTTAATGGCAGATTGTGCCGAAAGCGTGCAGTTTAATATCTTGGAACTTGAAAATATGTGCAAAGAGTATGGTATAAAAATTAGCCTTTCGAAGACTAAATTGATGTCAGTAGGTAAGAAATCCTAGAGAACTGAATGTCAGATTAGTGATGCAAAGCTGGAACAGGTAGATAATTTCATGTATTTAGGATGTGTGTTCTCCCAGGATGGTAATATAGTAAGTGAGATTGAATCAAGGTGCAGTAAAGCCAATGCAGTGAGCTAGCATTTGCAATCAACTATCTTCTGTAAGAAGGAAGTCAGCTCCCAGACGAAACTATCTTTACATCGGTCTGTTTTCAGGCCAACTTTGCTTTACGGGGGTGAAAGCTGGGTGGACTAAGGGTACCTTATTCATAAGTTAGAATTAACAGACATGAAAGTAGCGAGAGTGATTGCTGGTACAAACAGGTCGGAAACATGGCAGAAGGGTACTCGGAACGAGGAGATAAAGGCTAAGTTAGGAATGAACTCCATGGATGAAGCTGTAAGCATGTGCCGGCTTCGGTGGTGGGGTCATGCCAGGCGAATTGAGGTTAGGTTCCCTAGGAGAATAATGGACTCTGTTGTGGAGGGTAAGAGAAGTAGAGAGAGACCAAGACGATGGTGGTTAGGCTCAGTTTCTAACGATTTGAAGATAAGAGATATAGAACTAAATGAGGTCACAACACTAGTTGCAGATAGATTATTGTGGCGACGTTTAGTAAATTCACAGATGCTTGCAGACTAAACTCTGAAATGCATAACGGTCTGTAATGATGTATGTATATATGTACTTATTATTTGGCTTTGTTTCTCACTATATTGAATATTAAGAAAAAATATTATTCTACAATCTTCACTTTGTGGAGCAAAACATGTACTTGTAAATGCGGAAATATAGAGTCTCTGAAGAACAAGACCGCGTTCTTGAAGAGCTGCATTTACACTTTAAGATGGTAATAACAAAAGGCGGGTGGATGAGGAAATATCTTCTTTCGATTATAAAATGAATTTCTTAGCAACTTCAGTTTTTCTTTCGTGAAACATCCTTTGTTGGCATTCCCGTGAGATTTTTCAGTCACCAGATATATTGCACTATTACGGACTACCTTAATACAAATGTGTAACCTCCCAGGGCTTCTAGTCCTCGAGGTCTCCCTAGTGAATTTCGGATTCGGAAGTTCCCAGGTAGGGTTTAGAAAAATAATAATGAGTATAAAATACGAACGCTTTACAGTAATACGAAAACTCATTTTACAATTTCAGAACTTTCAAAATCCCTTTTTTAGCCAATTTGGGATCCCGTAAGAAATTTTTGATATCAAATATTCTTGGATTCTTGTGTATCGGGTGGTAGCCCTTTTGCAAAGTTGTAATTTTCGGGCAGTTTTGCCTCTTACAAAGTATGTTCCTTATTTATCTCCAACTCTGTAAGTAATATGCATTGAAAAATTTAAACATCATATTCCAAAGAAAATAAAACTATACTTACGAACTATTTCCAGTGGTAAGTGTATATTTAATTCTGATGTGTTAATGTCACCTAAAATATAAATTGAAAAGCAATATTCCGCATTAACATACTCTAAAGACTTAACCTAAATATTTTCATGATGTACAAGGGGAAGTATGTATTTAATTTAGGTCTGGTCGTTATTTACTCTTCATTTATTTGTCTCGGTTTACTTGGTGTTGTTAAGGCAACAAAGCCTTCTCTTACACTAAACCAAGTCTAACAACTTCATCCGGTAAATAGAGAATAATTTTAAGAATTAGCACATAACTTAAAGGTACTGTGCCAATAGTACGAATTTGATGTTGATAATAATAATAATAATAATAATAATAATAATAATAATAATAATAATAATAATCTGGTGGAGATGGAGTAATAGCAGAACTGTGGAAGATAGCCAATGACGCCTTTATCACTGAAGTGACAGAACTTCCGGAATATTTGGAGAGATGAGAAAATACCAGAAGACTGGCTAGTGGCATTAATACACCCGCTACATAAAAAGGGACCGAAAACAGACGTCAACAACTACCGAGGTATATCACTTTTATCTATCACGTATAAGATTCTTTCTAAACTCCTATTGAACAGACTGACACCGCAAATTGACCACAAGTTGGGAGAGTATCAGGGTGGCTTCAGGAGAGGGCGCTCTTGTCAGGACCATATCTTGAGTCTAAACATGTTAATCAAATATTACAATGCGCGGCCAAAGAACATCTTCATCTCTTTCGTTGACTTTCAAAAAGCATACGATTCAATAGATAGAGACACATTGAAGGAAATTTTGAGAGAATATGGCATCGATCAAAAAACACTCAACTTACTTAGGTTAACACTAACAAACACCATATCCAAAGTGAAATTTCGAGGAGAGATCAGCAAACCCTTCCAGATAAAAACAGGTCTGAGACAGGGTGACAGCTTATCCCCAACACTCTTCAACGTGGTTCTAGATAAGGTCATGAAAACACTGTGAAAACATAATGACTCAGGTGCTATAACAGGTAGTAAAAATAAACATGTCAAACCCAAGTGTTTAGCCTTTGCTGATGATTTGGCACTCTTCGCTGAGACAGAACAGGAAGCAATAACACAGATAAATGAACTACAGGAGATAGCCGAGAAAACAGGTTTAAAAATCTCCTTCAAGAAAACAGAGATGATGAGCACGGACAGGAGTTATGTGAAGAGAACAATGAAGACGAAATATGGCGAAGTGAAGGTCACAAAGCAGTTTAAATACCTGGGAGAAATTATCAGCAGCAACGGGATGGGTAAAGAGGCCATGGAAAATAGAAGACTTAAGTTGGAAAGGCTAAACATTGCCACCAAAGCCATTTACAACAAAAAGAATATTTCCATCAATGCGAAACTAAGACATTATGATGCTGTGCTAAAAACCTGTGATTCTGTATGGGGTGGAAACAGCAACACTAACGAACCTGGAAGAACTACTAAAGATTGAAAGGAGAATATTGAGGAGGATTTACGGCCCAAGGGTGGTAGAGGGAAACTACAGATTACGATCAAATAAGGAGATATACAACAGAACAGAAGACCTGGAAACAACAATAAGGAAAAGACGGCTGCGATTCTATGAACACATGGTCAGAATGGATCCAACAAGGTTAAATAAACAAATTTTTAATAAAATATACTACTTGAAGAGCCAGGGGGGATATGCCAAGCAGATGAAGGAAGAACTCAAGAGGTTAGGAATTGCAGATGATGAATTTCGTGATAGAGACCAATTCAGGAAAAGACTTTCCAACATAAAAGTTCTGGTTGAAGAAGAGAAAGAGCGCAGAGGGGGAAGATGGACTGAAGAGAGAAGAGCGCAACATTCTGAAAGAAAGAGGAAGGAAGAAGGGATGATTAGAAGGAAGTGAAGTGGTATTGGCGTGGTCCTAAGTTTGGCCGGTTCGCAAGAAAGAAAGAAATAATAATAATAATAATAATAATAATAATAATAATAATAATAATAATAATAATAATAATAATAATAATAATAATAATAATAATAATAAATTATAGTCGTAATCACAGTTGGACAGGAATGACAGTCACCCTATAAATGGAGAATAAATATTTCTTATACTAGTATGTGAGTGACGATCTGGACGCCAGGCTCCGTAACTCGTCTGTTATGGAGTTCCTGACCCGCGCAGCTCCTACTGTGAAGGAGTGGGAGTACCGTTTGGTGGTGTGTGTGGGGGACTGGGTGTTCCTGTTGTGGGGACGGGTGTTGAGTTCATGAGTCTCTGATAGCTTGGTAAACCTGGAATATAGGTACTGTGGTTTGAATTTTCTTAGAATATTGTGTACTCGTGACTGGGCGTGACGTTCTCTTTTTCGTTTCAAGGTTTAGCACTGACAGTTTGCTAAGATATGGAGTGATATGTTGACGCGGTTTTACGTTGGAGATGAATCGAATGCAGGAATTTTGAGCTTTCTATAGTCTACTAACTGTGAGTTAAGGTCACTATATATTACGTCGCAGTAATCAAAAAAAGGGCATTATTAGAGTTTGAAGTAGGGTAGTTTTTGTTGCTAGAGGTATCATTACGTTTGTCGATCTTTGAAATGAATGGAGGGATCGATAGAATCTTGAACAAATATATTTAACATTCTCTGCCCACGAGAAATCCAAGACTTTTTACTGTTTTTTCTCACTGCAAATTGACTGTCATATAATTCAACGCAGGTAGGTTCCCACTTGTAATATAAGTTACGGTTTTTTTCGCTAACCTATTATAATGATCTGGGTCTTTTCAGGGTTGATTCTGAATCCATTCTGTATAGCCCAGTTACCTAGCAATGGCTGTTCAGAATTGAGTTCTACCGAGTTCGATAGCTGCAGTCGCTTAAGTGCGGCCAGTATCCAGTATTCGGGAGATAGTAGGTTCGAACCCCACTGTCGACAGCCCTGAAAATGATTTTCCGTGGTTTCCCATTTTCACACCAGGCACATTAATTAAGGCCACGGTCGCTTCCTTCCCACTCCTAGCCCTTTCCGGTTCCATCGTCGCCATAAGACCTATCTGTGTCGGTGCGACGTAAAGCAACTAGCAAAAAAAAAAAAAGAAGAAGAATTGTGTTTTAGTGTGGCTTTCGAGATGTTACATGGGTCAGAGTGTTTGTAAACTTGTAGATCATCGGCATAAATGTGATAACATGAGCTTGTTAGTGACTTAGAAATGTAAGATAACATACGATGGCGTAAGATAAGATTGTACCCGTCTCCCATAATCTTGGAAATCACAGATCCGTGAGAGGGTATTATTTATAGTAATATTTTCTTATTTTTTTGGTAGATGCAGAATACAATATTTGATATCCTATAGCATAATAAGAAAACACAAGGAGAAGCAATATAAAGAAATGTCCGGAAAGCATTATTGACCACCGGGCGAATTGGCCGTGCGGTTAGAGGCGCGCAGCTGTGAGCTCGCATTCGGGAGATAGAGGGATCGAACCTCAGTGTCGGCAGTCTAGATGATGGTTATCCGTGGTTTCCCATTTTCACACTAGGCAAATGCTGTGGCTATAGTTTAATTAAGGCCACGGCCGCTTCCTTCCCACTCCTAGCCCTTTCCTATTTCATAGTCGCCATAAGACCTGTCTGTGTCGGTGCGACATAAAACAAATTGTAAAGAAACATTATTGCCCAAATTTAACATTTAAATGATTTAGGAATTGATCAGAGGACTTAGAAATGTAATTATTGAAGATCGAGTATATTAATGGGCCCAGTACAGAAACTTGAGGAACTCCACAAGTGACTTCACTGCAGGAAGATGAACTATTAATCAAAATTACTCTCTCATACATATTTCTGAGGTAAGAACTGAACCGTTGCATCATGCCATTGCCCATGCTGACATTTCTGAGTTTTGAGATGAGTGTATCATTATTTACGCTGTGAAATGCTCGACTGAAATCGATTGGAGACATGTGAGTTATCTTCCTGTTATTCATAGCACTTCCAACGTCTTTTGTGACTTTAATAAGGACTGTTAAAATACTATGACTGGGTCTAAAACCTGGTTGCAGAGGGTCTAATAGATTATTCTTGAGAAGAAATTCTGACATTTGACCATGAATAATTCATTCGAGACCTTTGGAGACAACAATATTAATGGGTCGATAATCCGAGGGATTTATGACTTTAGGAATGGGATGAACAGTTGCATGCTTCCATTGTGATGGAAATGTGTGAGTTGTCAACGAGTAGTTGTAAATGTGCGTTATTACGGTCTGAACGTAAGAAGGTACTTTCCTCGTCAAATAAATAGCTAACACATTCTGTTTAAATACGTTTGACTTCATTAAGTAAATATCTTTTTGTTACCTCCAGGCGGGGCAAATAAGTTTATTTGGTGAAATTATTCTCGATTGAGATAATAATAATAATAATAACAATAACGGTATTATTTCAGAAATATTATATTTTTTACAGCTCTGCAATACCCTTCTCGCCCACAGCACTATGCCTCTAAAGCCTTCGAATTACGAGGCGTCGCGTGGTCAGCGAGAAATTCACCCGGTCGTTTGTTTTTGCATTCTAGCCCGGGGCCTCTGTATCACCATCAGACAGCTCCTCAATCATTATTGCTCTCACTTCCAGGTAAAAGATCCAGGTAAAACACTTGACCTGGCCGAAAATCGAACCGGGCTCTCCAAATAAAAGGTAAGCTCGCTATCCCTAAACCATAAGGCCGCCTGTATGTTTAGTCCTCAGCCCGAAGGCTGGTTGGATCCTCAACAGCTCCGCCATCAGCTGTCATACATGGCTTAGGCATCACTAAAGAGGCGTACTAGGGAACGGATCTATAATTTCATAATTACATCATTTCTATGTGAAGTGTGAAACTCTTGTTAGCCACTCTACATTCCATCGTCTGCACCCACCATACCAGCGTCAACTGCATGTATGATAAAGACATTCAGGGTTCTAAGGTGACAAACTATTAAACATCCCATTCTCTTCGAATTCGAGTAATTATTTTATAATCAGTCACCGATACGGAAAGGCTCCAATTAACTCCAGTTCGGCACTCTCAGACACATGTTAAGTTTACGCCAAGAAGTTAAGATGGAACTCCCGAGACAGCTGACGTTTTCTGGCTTGAATGTAATGCAGCTTAATGAAAGTTGTTGAGGTTAAAAGTTACACATCAACTTGTACTAAAGTTGGGAGCTGAGGAGGAAGTTTGCATTGTGTTTGTGTACTAACGCGAAATCCTTCTGAAGAAGAAGAAGACAAACGGCATGTTTATTAAGATATAAATGATGTTTCTAACTGCATCACACACCAACTACAAAGTGTAACTGTGCTGGATAGTGAGTGGATTTTGGGTTTGCTTGTTTAGGGAACAATAAAATTCTATAAAAATTATCTAGTGATACCTGACGTAGCAGTAAGGAGAGATCATTTCTTTATGTGTGCTAGATGACCCGCCAACCGCTCCTAGTAGTATTCTTACTTCTATACATTAATTAAAACGGAGACTGTGTAAATGTGCAACATGTAACCAGTTTATGTGGTGCTGCTATTAGGTGGTTGTGGCGAAGAGAAGTTTCTGATGTCTCCGAAGAACTCGTATCGTGTCAGACAACAGGGCTGCCACATTCGGCGAAAATAAGACAACCGCCCACTTTGACATTGTTATGGCGTATGCGGGTAACAAAGCAAATCAGTGGTTTTATCCCTCACCTGACCTAACCAAATCACACTCATACCAATAACCTTGTAACCCGCTGGACTTAATCAAAGCAGACCAATGGTCTTGTCATTCGCCGGACTAACCAAAGCAAACCAATGGTCTTGTCACTCGCCGGACGTACCAAGCTAGATCAATGATCTTATTACTCACCAGGCTCGCCAAAGCTGACTAATGACCTTGTTACTCGCCGGACGTAACCAAACTAGATAAATGGTCTTGTCACTCGCCAGTTTCTAACCAAACTAGACCAATGCACTCGCCTGACTGACCAAACTACCTACAGACCAATGGTCTTGTCACTCGCCACTCCCAACCAAACTGGATCAATACTCCTGTCACTCACCAGTCCTAACCAATTTAGACCAATGGTCTTGACACTCACCAGGCTAACCTAAGTAGACCAAATTCGCCAGACCTAACCGAAGCAAACCAATAGTCCTGTCTAGGGGATACTAGAGGCCTGCAGGCCGTTTGGCAACAACTACCCTGAGGCTTACGCCCACAGACTCCTTTCCTTGTCGTGCAAGTCTGGGTCATAACCTTGTCCCTGTCACCAGGGTGCTTACGCCTCACTCTTCATTTTCTTGCCTTGTAAGTATAATTGAACTTTTGTCGACTGTGGAATATAGAATGCGCTGTGCAGTGTAGATTAATGCGCCAACATTAAGAGCAACTACATTGGACGTCGTCTGAGCCGTGTTATGTTGGATCTCGGACCCACAGCTGAATCTTTACGCTGTGCTGAAACACGTTGAAATAAATGATCGTGCAATGCGGTTTGAAGTGAAAGACAGTTCAACAGAGAAATCGGAACGAAACTCTCATGGTGCTTCATCGGAGGTGTGGTATGGCTCAGAACAAATAACTGGTACGGGACGCTTGGCTAAGTTTGCAGTAAGTGAAATAAATACCGTGGTTGTAAACTATGCAGTGGATCCTTTTGGTGGTAACATAAAGGAACTTCAGTACTAATCATATTTACTGTGTCTGGAAGGTAGACTTCCTTAAAGTGAATACTTCTATACTACTCTTAAGTAGTATATTTTTCAACGAATTCAGTGCCACTGCAGAATTAGCCATACCCTGCTGCGGAATACTCACGCTGCTACGGATTTATTACAATTACAGTTACAATGAAATTAATTAATTAAAACATAAATTATAATATCGACTTTGCTCCTGCGAAAACTGCAATCTGATAATTATTAGGGAGAAATGCTGACCCGCAGCACATGCCATCAGGAGCGTTTTAAAAAAAATACTCGCACAATATTGAACCTTAAATGACAGAACTTTACCGGCCAAAGTTCAGAAGTATTAAATAAATATAGCATAAGTAACAGTTGATCCAGTGTATGAATATTTTGATAATCATTCTTGACATGCGTAATACGTTCAATTTTTCCTTTAAATCTGTATATTTAGTGGGATCTCTCCTATAGCCTGGATGTCTAAAGCAACAACCACCGGCTCGCTTTGTAGGCCTGTTATGAATGACATACAGATTCTTTTCGTAGAATTCGCTCGAAGTAACAGTACCGCTCGGTGTGCGATTCTTCAGGAAGAGGCTGCGAAACGTTGCCGGCACTTTAGCGGGTGCTGCAGCGTAGGTGGACTGAGGAAATGCTTGATTTGTTCTTTAAGTGACGGGGATAAAGTGCGCGGTCAGGCAGCGCAGCGAGCATGGTTAGCGGTAAGCGTACGCAATGAATGTTTAGTTTATTAGTGGAGTTCTTTTTGAGCGTAAGTTATTGTTACATTCCTACACTTGTTGTTGAATGCTATTTGTGTTAGCGATCAGTGTGTGACGTACAGGATTGGAATACGGATATTTCTAGTTGAGGTATTTCTCCAAAAGATGAAATCGCATCACAAGGACCGATTGCAAACGTCTGCGTCGTTTACGTGGTGCGGCAATGCTTCGAGACAAAGCCAATTTATTCAGGAAGTGGCGAGAAACTGGGTCTGTTTTAAACGTACTCTTGAAGACCCGGAAGATGAAATACGTCGACTAAGACGTGAAAGTTGAGAGGCGGAGGTACAACGAGTGTTTAGCAATATTTTCCTCCAATGCAACCTTTGTATAAGAACAATAGACATCATTTTCAACAGGTTCTTTGATGAAAGTCAAGATCTATATTCATTTTCAACTTTATTTATTGGTAGATATTAACTAATAATTTAGATCCACCCTAATGAAACTGAACGACCGTCCGCTCTGCTACAGCTTACCTGTGAATCTAGCAGTGTATTGTGGATAATGTAGGGAAAGAGGAAAAAGGAAAAGTAAAAGTAGGAAAGATCATAATATGAAGATAAAGTTGGAAATGAAGAGGACAGATTGGCGCAAATATTAATGTATAGGACGAGGAGTAAGGGATTGGTATACATTATTGAGGACCAAAGATGGAAAAGGTTGAGAGTGCCAGAAACATATTTACGAGTAAACGCCAATAAAAAAATTTCCGAACTCAATGACACTTTCACACTTCTCTACCAAAGGAGACGAGGAATTAATGATTACCTACAGCCTTTGAAGTGCAAGTGTACTACATCCAATACATTTTACATAATTACATAATACTTACCTTCTATACATTTTATTTCTTTCATTAAGTGGCTCAAAAATTAGAAAATACATGAGCGATAGCACATTGATACAATGGGCAGCACAGTAGAATTGCAGTGCGAGACGCTGGCACATTCAACCTTCCCCACCAAACTCAGCTGGGCACATTAGACAGTGGCTCTACCTCTTGAACTTCCTACCAAATAAACTAATGACCTCAGGTACATGCACAACTTACCACCATATGCAGCATGGCTAGTACATCCCCTTATTAAAAAAAAAAAATCATATTTCGGCACTTTCACCCTTTTCCATCATTGATCCTCAATGTATCAAGGGAAATGTGCGAAAATATTTAAGAAAATGTAGGTAAACAATTTTTTCTATTTGCTTTACGTCGCACCAACACAGATAGGTCTTATGGCAACGATGGGATAGGAAAGGCCTAGGAGTGGGAAGGAAGCGTCCGTTGCCTTAAGTAAGGTACAGCCCCAGCATTTGCCTGGTGTGAAAATGGGAAACCACGGAAAACCATCTTCAGGGGTGCCGACAGTGGGTTCTAACCTACTATCTCGCGGATGCGAGTTCACAGCTGCGCCACCCTAACCGCACGGCCAACTCGCCCGTTGGTAAACAATTATAAATAAATGTAATTATTAGGTAAACAATTGATAGGGAATCTGCCACCTGGGCAACAGCCCTAAATGCAGATCATTGGCGATTGATTGATTGATTGATTGATTGATTGATTGATTGATTGATTGATTGATTGATTGATTGATTGATTGATTGATTGATTGATTGATTGATTGAATCTCTTATCTTACCGTGCAGCCCTGAAGATGGTTTTCCGTGTTTTTCCATTTTCACACCAGGCAAATGCTGAGGCTGTACCTTAATTAAGGCCGCGGGCCCTTCCTTCCCATTCCTAGGCCTTTCCTCTCCCATCGTCGCCATAAGACATACCTGTGTCGCGGTGCGACGTAAAGCAAAAAAAATCTTCTCTCGATGTCCGCTGGATAGTGCGCTAACTTGTTACTGCCTCCCCCTGCACTATGGCTACTATAAACATTCCTACTGTCTTCGCCCGGAACGTTCAGTATCTCAAACTGAACGTCTTGAGCTTAGATGTTCTTGGACAAACCAGAAAGCAGGAACATTCCTCTCACCAAAAGAAAACTTTGCCACAGAGTTCAGTCTACTGCATACTTTAACACCATGTAACATAATTTACGAGCAGTGTGTTAGTTACAACCAATTATGATCGGTAGCACCGAACTGGCAGTGATACTTCATGTCACTGCAGTTTTGCTTGTTACTTGTCTCTTCTCTGTCCAGCAAGGCAGCGAGACATATGTCAAGCCGTGGAGCAAGCTCGACCTCATCTGTCACATGAAGAACATAATATCGTCGTTGCCAATGCGAAATCCGCTATGTAAATTATTTCAGCTTAGCCCTTTGACTGGAAAGGTTCTGTCTTTTAAGGTACAATAATATCAAAGAAGTCGGATGTCCTGAGAATGGTTTTCTATGATTTTCCATTCTCCTGCACTAAGATGAATGCCTGACTGTTTCCTAGTACTCGTATAGGCCACTGCCGCCAACCCCTCACCTTCTCTGATCATCTCCTTCACTGTTACATATCTCCTGACCTGAGAGACGGCGTCAGCGTCTAAGAGTCCCGCCCCCCCCCCCTTCAGGGGAGGAATATTAGTAGTAGTAGTCAAAGAAGTTTCGCTCTTGATGATATATGTGATGCGGGTCAGTATTTTTCCCATAATATTATCACATAGCGGTTTCACCCGTCAGCATTGGAATGAATTATTGCAACTAAGATTATAAATTTTACTTGTTGATAGGGGAGTACGAATTTTGCTTTCTTCATGCGGCCCAGTTATTTTTATCAAGTTCTACCAAGTCGCTGCTCCACACCATTGTCATGCTTGTACCCATATATTGTTTGTTTTTGCGAATATTTACTCTACTTCCTGGTAGAGTTGCCGTATTAACAACTCCCTGCACTAGTAGCATGTTCTCCACATTTTGGCTCTATAAACCTTTCTCCTTCACTTTCTCCCAAAGTTATTCCTAGTACTTCTCTCGTAAGTAATCTGTAGGTAGAACTTAAGTACTGGTACGGATTCACCCGGTGATTAATATATTTAAGGTGCAAAATCATATAAATATTACCCCGAATGACACGTGGCCAAGACAGAATTATCCTGTCCTCCATAAAAATCAACTTTACCTTTATCGCAAAATATCATTATATTACTGTCATTTTACAAAGTAGGTGGGTAAAGGAAGGGGCTGCCTGGCCGAGGCGGTAAAGGCGTGCTCGGTTCGCCCGGAAGGACATTGGTTCGAATCCCCGTCAGGAAGTCGTAAAATTTAAGAAACTAGATTTCCACTTCCGGAGGTGCATATGGCCCTGAGGTTCACTCAGCCTACACCAAAAATGAGCACCAGGTTAATTCCTGGGGGCAAAGGCGGCCGGGCGTAGAGCTAACCACTCTACCCCATCACGTGCCGCGGTTAACAATGGTGGGAGCCTTTACCTTCCACTCCTCCAAGGGCCTTCATGGCCTATACGGAGGTGTCTTTGTCTTTGTCTTTGGTGGGTGAAGGAACGTTGCTATTGCCTGATGTGAATTCAGCATAGTTTCACTTCCAGAATTCAACTCAGATATATTTCACTACCAACTGTGAATTAAAAAAAGGTCGTAAGCAGTACTTACGAATGGCTGTTAGTTGCACGCTAATATTATTAAAATGGTTTGTCGCAAAACAGGGCGAGCTATGGAGTTCTTCTCAGCCAGCGAATACCTTCTCACACAAAGGACTAGTTACAATTAATTCAAACGAAATGAACAATGTACTTGTGGATGCAAAGCAATAATGCAGCATGCCCAGCCGCAATGCTTTAATTGTTGAGAAAGCAAAGATGATTCACAATGGCATAGGCGTAAAATTTTATTTGCCAGGATATGTCACTATATGGTAATTAGAATATAGAATTAAATATCAGAAAATATATCATGACATACCAAATAAAATTGCGTTAATTTCACTGGCATGGCTATTTATAATATCTGTGAAGAGAAAATAATGTGTATAAAATGTATTAAATGGGCATAATTAAAATATGTCTTCGTCGATAATATTAAACCTTGGACGGTAAACGTATTAAGAAAGAAAGAAAGAAAGAAAGAAAGAAAGAAAGAAAGAAAGAAAGAAAATAATATTAAAATTTTCTCCGGATATTACAATTTGAAATATCAGCGGGCAAAAAACGATGGATGATAGAAGTTAAAAATTATTGTTACTCGGTTTAACAACCGAAGTCTGTAAAAATCAGCGTTTCCTCTTTTGACATCTTTTCCATTGCTGGGGTGTGTTATTTATAAATTAATTTGTGGTTAACTTCCTTTGATTCAGAAGTTCATGATATACATAAGTCAAGAGAGTACGTTCTATTTAGCCAAGTGTTACTGTACTGTCACTTTTCATTGGAACTGAGAATCACTGCTAAATTAGATTACCAAGTTCTGCTTCAGCCGTCTGCTCAAGTTCCGAGTTACTTGTGTGACTACCTGCATTAAATATAAACAGTCCGCACAAAATTACACTGAACTAGATGATTAAACATACATTTCAGCAGACAGTAGAAATATAGGGATAATACACATATCTAATTATTTGTTAGATATCCTCCTACCTCGAAATATAATGGAACATCGGCGACTCCCCACGGGCCAGGTAATATTCCGAATATTAATTCATTTTCTTTGAAACTGTGGAAATACTATTGTTACTTGCAATCTGAAGTTAAATTTGAAGTGAAAGTGAACTCATGTGTTCGGCCCGAGCTAGTGCAGCTCTTTTGAGGCACACTCCCAATGGAGGTGAGCTTCATGTAATATTTCAACCACATACCAGCCCTCCTGCCATTTTTTCTTACATTTCTGGCAGTACCGGGAATCGAACCCGGGCCTCCGAGGACGACAGCTCTTAACACTAGCCGTTACGCTACGGAAGTGGACAAATTTGAAGTATCAGCTAGGCTCTGATAGAAATGGTTACGACGGATGTGGATGTAGAGTGATATGAAGAAAATATTGCCTATTCTCCTGGATCACAATAAGTACCTTTTCTTCCGTAAGGTTTCCACATTTATCTGACTAAAACTTGAGTTCACACAGCACTTACTGGTTCACTTTATGACTAACTTGAAGTAAATCTGGAGAAGAAATAACCAATGAACTATGTTATGTCCAGGTGTGAAATTAAGAAGGGGTCAGAAATAGTCTCCTCTTATGAAATATGCTGTGATATCAGATCACAATAATAATGTTATTGGCTTTACGTCCTACTAACTACTTTCACGGTTTTTGGAGAAGCCGAAGTGCCAGAATTTAGTCCCGCAGGAGTTCTTTTACGTGCCAGTAAATCTACCGACAGGTATTTGATCACCTTGAAATACCACCGGAATGAGCCAGGATCGAACCTGCCAAGTTGGGTCAGAAGGCCAGCGACTCAACCGTCTGAGCCATTCAGCCCGGTTGTGATATCAAAGACAGGCTAGTACAATGTAACGTGATTAGAGTTGATCTTGCAGAGGGAGGGGCGTGAAGTGTTCATCCATTGGAGGAAGGAGATTGACACTGGACATGGCGGGTCTGTAAAGACACTTCGCTACAAACTCAAAAATCTGTTCCTTTAAATGTGTGTAGGACTAGCAGAAGTACCCGTTCTTCGTGCGGGTTATCAGAAACTGGCTTTAGTTACTAATACTATCGGTCTGACTGACTTCATTAGATACTTATATCACTGGTGTATTTACTTAAGTACGTAGAAATTATTTGTCATGTTTGGAAATATAGTGTATCTTCTTCTCCTTTTCTTCATGGAAGCCTCTAAATATTAGTTCCTAATTAGCGTCGACCTCTAAGATCTTTTGCTACCATGTTTTTCCTTCATTCCCACCTATATATACCTGCTCCCTTCACAAAGCTGCAGGTTTAGTGTAAGTTATACTTTCGCCAGATAGTACCACAAATATAAATATTATTGAATGAATTTGTATGATCCGACATTTCATAACTATTACAAATGATAAAGGAAATGCGCGATGCATAAAAGAAACTACTATAATTATCGAGAATTATAATTCTCAGGGCTTGTCACTCATGCCGCACATCATATAATGAATCTGAGTATAAATGTTGAGAAATTTTTTCAAGTCATGGGCGCACCCATCTTGACAATTGTGTACAGTATATAGGTTTCATGGTTACAATGATCGTAAAAGTGGACCAAAATATCGGCACTAATAACATCAGTGATCCTACTAATCCATGATTTGATAGAAAATAGTTTAAACTATAGGGTAACAGACTCCGCAAAATGCTGAAACCTAAGCCAGTACGTAAAAACGGAGGCCCGCCGGCAACCGCTGGTCGTTGTACTACGGAGATCTTTTTTCTGCTAGTTGCTTTACGTCGCACCGACACAGATAGGTCTTATGGCGACGATGGGACAGGAAATGGCTAGGAGTGGGAAGGAAGCGGCCGTGGCCTTAATTAAGGTACAGCCCCAGCATTTGCCTGGTGTGAAAATGGGAAACCACGGAAAACCATTTTCAGGGCAGCCGATAGTGGGATTCGAACCTACTATCTCCCGAATACTGGATACTGGCCGCAACTAAGCGACTGCAGCTATCGAGCTAGGTACTACGGAAATCTCCGGGGCTATTATTTTTATACTTCACTCCCTCTCCATCCACTCCCAAAGGAGTACTATAAGCGTCTTACACAACAGTTTATTTTTTCCAGATAGTAAGTCATATGTGTATCAATTTTGGTTGGCAGCTATGCCCAAACGTACATGCTGACGTTGCCATGGTTACGGCCGTTCGTTTCATTATCCGATTCCTAGAGCAGGGGTAGTGTTTTTCCAATATCTCCATAACGGTTGGTTTTAGGGCCTTCAAACATGGTTTTTGAACCCGAAGGGCTTACCGAGTTTTGTTCTTTGCGTCAAGGGGCTTAAAATGAGCTTTGTCTCGTCCTTGTACGACAAATTCGATTTCGCCTATATTACCCTATTATTTTAATATTTTTATATCTCCCCCCGTCGCCGCCCCTCAAAATTTTTGAAAATAAAATGCAGCCCATACTACTCACTGGCAATGTAGCTTTCTATAGGTGAAGTAATTTTTAAAATCGGTTCAGTAGTGTTTGAGTCTATCCGTTACAAACAAATATACAAACAAATATACAATTTTTTCCTCTTTATAATATTAGTATGGAAGTATAAATTACATCCCTACACATACGGTTGCCGTCAGGAAGGGCATCCAGCCGTAAAGTTGGGTTTAATCCACATGTGCGACACAGTTCGCACCCGCAACCTCACAGGTGTGGGTAAAGCGATAGAAGAAGGAGATACTCATTTTTTTAAAATTCACCCGCTTTTTTATTCTTTTCACCCCCTTAAGTAGATTTTCCAAAAAGAGTGTGTTCATTTTTAAAGGAGATTCCAAGTACAAATTTTAAAGTCTGTAACATCTTCTTTTTTGAGATATATGTATCCTCATATAAATAATTCAACTCCTTCCTCACTTTCTTTCTTTCTTTTGTGTTCTTTTTTTAAAGAGGATTCCAAATATCAATGTTCATGCCTGTAACATTTATTGTAGATAATTTCGCTGCTGTAGGATCCTGGAGCAGACGTTGCCATGGTTACGGCAGTTCATTACTTTATCCGATTCCTATAGCAGGGGTAGAGTGGTGCCAACATCTCCGTAACGGTTGGTTTTAGGGCCTTAAAACATGGTTTTCGGGCCCGTAGGGCTTACCGAGTTTTGTTCTTTGCGTCAAAAGGATTATATTGAGCTTTGTCTCGTCCTTATACGACAAATTCGATATTTGGCCTATATTAGCCTATTTTTTTTATATCTCTCCCCCGTGCCCCCCACTTCGAATTGTTTTGAAAATAAAATACAGCCCATGTTACTCACTCGCAATGTAGCTTTCTATAGGTGAAGAATGTTTAAAATCGGTTCAGTAGTTTTTGAGTCTATTCGTTACAAACAAACAAATTTCCCTCTTTATAATATCAGTATAGATACATCTTCTAGCTGGATACGAGAAATTGCGCCTCTGGTAAAAAAAAAAAGACGTTAATTTCTCCGAGCAGGTTAGTCACGTGGTTTGACCCACGCAGCTGTGAGCTTGCATTAGCAAAATGGTGGGTTTGAACCCCACTGGTGGCATCCCTAAAGATGGTTTTCCGTGATTTTCCCTTTTCTCACTTAAAGCCATTTCTATCCCATCGTTGCCATAAGACGTTTCTGTGTGACGATATGACGTAAAACAAATAGCAAAAATAAAATTATATGTAAATTGCCTCATCTTTTGACAGAGAGAGTGAAAGTTCTTCCCGCTTATAATTATGTTACTGTAACCACATTTTCTTTTCCATTTGCAGACACAGAGCTGTCAATAATAGGCTTAGAACAACTTCGTCACAAAACTTAACGTATATTTTCCAATATAAATATATTCATTTTGTATAGGGTTCTAAGTGAAACATGAAATAATATTTGGATGGATAGCGTTAGAATGTTTTCTGTTGAATGTAGTCCAGTTGTTGGTGGTGTGTCTAAATGATAATTAATTCTTTGCCCACATCGTAGGAGGAAGCTAGCGGCTTCTGATGTGGATAGTAGGCGTGTTTCTTTTTCGATTTTCACGACTTAATTTCAGCGAATGAACAAGCAGTACCGTGTAAGGTGCACTCAGTTGCGGAATTTACCGTGTAAGGTGCACTCAGTTGCGGAATTTAATATTTCACTTCCGACGTAAATCGGAGGGAATTTATGTACAAACTTCCTTGTAAAGAGGAGGTAATTTACACGGTTACGAAAACTCGAATGACCCCTATTGAGGTAATTTTTATCACCTCCTTCTAATGCTTTAGCTAAAAAGGCTAGACACTTGTTTTGACTTCTGATACTAGGGATGACGATAAAATAACTAGTATTTTCCTCAACCGGTCTTAATCCACAAAAGAAATCAGTCAATGGAGGCAATCCATTCTGTGATGATTTCGATAATGGGCTACGCCAAGTTGGGGTATATTCTAAGTTTATTAATAAAATGTCAAGTGTGGACTAATGTGATGATCAGATTTATAAGAGGCCCTGTCTGTAGAATGCTAGCTTTCTGAAACCGAACTGGCAGGTTCCATCTCAGCGCTGTCCGACGGTATTTGAAAGTGCTCAAATACGCGAGCTTCGAGTCGGTCGATTTACCAAAAGAAATGACGCAAAAGAACTCTTGCGGCGAAAAATGTCCGGCACAATTCGTCTCCATCAACCTCAAAAGAAGTAACTAGTGGGACGTGAAACCAATGGAAATATTTATTCACTTGTCAGCTCCATCCCGAGAGTAAGAAAAAAAAGAAAAAGAAAACAACTTGAACTACTGCGGAAATATTTCGGTCGAACGGCGTATCTACAAAATACAGAGCTGTTTATCCAATTTAGATTGCTATTATTTACTATATATTGCCATGGACTCTATGCTCTGCTCCCATTGATGAACAATAATAATAATAATAATAATAATAATAATAATAATAATAATAATAATAATAATAATAATAATAATAATAATAATAATAATAATAATAATAATAATAATGTTATTTGTTTACGTCCCCATTGACCTATCTATAATATTATAAAAGGAAGTGTCTGTCTGTCTGTCTGTCTGTCTGTCTGTCTGTCTGTCTGTCTGTCTGTCTGTCTGTCTGCCTGTCTGTGTGACTGTGCGCGATGCCCAGCAAAATCTACAGCACGTATAGATCTGAAATTTTGAACATAGGTAGATGGAAAGGGGTCCGAATGCAACTCGAAGCCGCAATTTTCATTTTCGCTTTCGTTGGTGAGTTATGAACGAAAAACCATCGGAAAACGTGCATTGGGATATGACAATCCAACGTGCTGTCACCAAGATTAAATGCATAGAGTCGCTGTCGCTAGGCAACGTACATAAGACAAGTAGAGAACACAATATTCAAGGAGCCATTTTACGTCCAGGACGTAGGAAGCTGTTTTTGGTCTTATATGGTGTGAGGGCATATGGCGGTGTTGATGATGATTCGTCCGTCGAATCGGGACGTTAAGTCTTGAGCTATTCGAGAGGAGTGGCATATGTGCCGGCGCCGGGTTTCATCCTCTTCATTCTTGCTATCATATATCATGTCATTCATTTCTTTTAACAAGCAACTTTTACAAGAATTACCCGATGTTCTACACAGTTACAAGTCTATCGACTACACGGCAGAGCTTCGAAAGACTTGGAGTCACCTGGAGTACCCTCGAACATCTTAGAGCGGACGATTGTGGCACCAATTATCCTTCTTAAGAATAAGAATCCTGCCCTCTGCAATGAACACGACTCTGAAACTGATGACTAATATTATTGAAGCCATTCTCATGATTGGGCATGCCGCGAGCGAAGTAATATTCATTCCTCGGATTCGAATAATTTCTTCGGATATACAGTTTAAGTTTAGATCTCTGCAGTGTTCAAAATAAAATTTCTCTATGTAATAATAAAGCAAGCATAATCTTCTTCTTCTTACTATATATAAAAGTGGATGTATGCATGTATGTGTGTGTAAATGACACATCTCCTCCTAAACCACTGGAGCAATTTCATCCAAACTTGGTACACTTATGACCTACTATCTGGAGACGAGCACCGTGGGGGTAAGCCATCCGTAGCTCCCTTAGTGGTGGGGGGTCAGTGGGGGGCAAAGTATAAAAATAATCGAAAGAAGTGCTGAATCCACAGTTTTCGGGGTCGCTGAGATGAACAGTGACACTCCCCATTTTGCAAATGTCAAAGTTCAGCTCCCTTTCGCATGGGGGGCGAGGGGGGAGTGATATATAAAATTAAACGAAAATAATGTCGAATACATAGTTTTCGGGGGTCGCCGAAATGAATTGTATACTCTGGATTTTTAGTATCAGGAGACAATCCACATGGGGGTAAGACATCCCAGGAACCCTCAGGGGCGGGGGGCGAGGGAGATCAGATAAACAAATTAACGAAAATACTGTCGAATCCATACTTTTTGGGGTCGCTGAGATGAATAGTGACACTCCGGATTTTTTTAGAAGTTCAAGTTCAACCCCCTTTGGGGTGGGCGCGAGGGGGAGTGATATATAAAATTAAACGAAAATAGTGTCGAATACATAGTTTTCGGGGTTGCCGAGGTGAATTGTACACTCCGGATTTTTAGTATCAGGAGGCAAACCACGTGGGGGTAAGATAGCCCAGGAACCGTTAGGGGCAGGGGGGGGGGGGCTGAGATATAAAAATCATCGAAAATAGTGTCGAATCCATACTTTTCGGGGTCGCTGAGATGAACAGTGACACTCCGGAATTCTTAAAAATCAAAGTTCAGCCCCCTTCGTGGTGGGGGGCGATGGGAGAGTGATATATAGAAATAATAATGATACTGTATATAGAAATAATAGTGTCGAATACATAGTCGCTGAGGTGAATAGTGACACTCCAAATTTTTAGTATCAGGAGACAAACAACATGGGGGTTAAACACTCCAGGAACACTTAGGAGCGGGGGGGGGGAGCATGGGGACTGAGATATACAAATCATCGAAAGTAGTGTCGAATCCATGCTTTTCGGGGTCGCTGAGATGAATAGTAACATTCCGATTTTTTAAAACTCAAAGTTTAGCCCCCTTTAGGGTGGGGGAAGGGGGAGTGAGATACACTGACTGACAGAGCAAATGCAACACCAAGAAGGAGTGGTTCGAAAGGGATGAAAGTTGGGGAAAAAACAGAGACGGCACAGACGAATAATTGATGTTTATTTCAAACCGATGTGCAGGTTACACAATGCGCACGGCATCGACTCAGTAGGATGTAGGACCACCGCGAGCGGCGGTGCACGCAGAAACACGTCGAGGTACAGAGTCAATAAGAGTGCGGATGGTGTCCTGAGGGATGGTTCTCCATTCTCTGTCAACCATTTGCCACAGTTGGTCGTCCGTACGAGGCTGGGGCAGAGTTTGCAAACGGCGTCCAATGAGATCCCACACGTGTTCGATTGGTGAGAGATCCGGAGAGTACGCTGGCCACGGAAGCATCTGTACACCTCGTAGAGCCTGTTGGGAGATGCGAGCGGTGTGTGGGCGGGCATTATCCTGCTGAAACAGAGCATTGGGCAGCCCCTGAAGGTACGGGAGTGCCACCGGCCGCAGCACATGCTGCACGTAGCGGTGGGCATTTAACGTGCCTTGAATACGCACTAGAGGTGACGTGGAATCATACGCAATAGCGCCCCAAACCATGATGCCGCGTTGTCTAGCGGTAGGGCGCTCCACAGTTACTGCCGGATTTGACCTTTCTCCACGCCGACGCCACACTCGTCTGCGGTGACTATCACTGACAGAAGAGAAGCGTGACTCATCGGAGAACACGACGTTCCGCCATTCCCTCATCCAAGTCGCTCTAGCCCGGCACCATGCCAGGCGTGCACGTCTATGCTGTGGAGTCAATGGTAGTCTTCTGAGCGGACGCCACGCCGGGAGTGCAGGCCTCCTTCAACCAATCGACGGGAAATTGTTCTGGTCGATATTGGAACAGCCAGGGTGTCTTGCACATGCTGAAGAATGGCGGTTGACGTGGCGTGCGGGGCTGCCACCGCTTGGCGGCGGATGCGCCGATCCTCGCGTGCTGACGTCACTCGGGCTGCGCCTGGACCCCTCGCACGTGCCACATGTCCCTGCGCCAACCATCTTCGCCACAGGCGCTGCACCGTGGACACATCCCTATGGGTATCGGCTGCGATTTGACGAAGCGACCAACCTGCCCTTCTCAGCCCGATCACCATACCCCTCGTAAAGTCGTCTGTCTGCTGGAAATGCCTCCGTTGACGGCGGCCTGGCATTCTTAGCTATACACGTGTCCTGTGGCACACGACAACACGTTCTACAATGACTGTCGGCTGAGAAATCACGGTACGAAGTGGGCCATTCGCCAACGCCGTGTCCCATTTATCGTTCGCTACGTGCGCAGCACAGCGGCGCATTTCACATCATGAGCATACCTCAGTGACGTCAGTCTACCCTGCAATTGGCATAAAGTTCTGACCACTCCTTCTTGGTGTTGCATTTGCTCTGTCAGTCAGTGTATAATAGTAATCGAATATACTGCCGAATCCATAGTTTTCTGGGTCGCTGTGATGAATAGTAACATTCCGGATGTTTAAAGTCTAACTTCAGCCCCCTTTGGCATAGAGGGTGAGGAAGGGAGAAAAAATAAATTGTCAGAAATGACCGTGATAATGGACGTGTGTATGTTCCAGTATGACTTTCAAGTATGACTTACTACCTGGAAAACGTACTGTGGGAGTAAGACGCCCCTAGAACCACTAGGGAAGCGGGTAAAATATTATCCACACTAATAAATGGAAGTCTGTTTGGCGCGATCTATATATACTGTACTATATATATAATTATATATAAATTAAGGCATAAAAATGAAAACAGACGTAAATTAGTGAGACCATTCTAGGCATCCTAGAAATTTAAAACTTGATATCAGACAAGCTGATGACTTCAGGATCCCTAGAAAAATCTCAGATTCTCATAATTCTCTGAGGAGTATATGCTGGGAGTTTCAAACCGGCATAAGAACACAGTCGGTGATATTTATCCAGAAGCTACAGGTTTTATGGGCTTAAAAGTTTCCTTAAAGTCCTGATTTTTAACCCACTCCCCCAAATCAAGATCGCAGCACAATCTCCCAGACAAGTTAGAAAATTGAAATTTTGCAAAATTATAGCTTTTAGCATGTAACCGACGGAAAATTTACGAGATGTTTAAAAAATGTATTTTTTACCCCCGAAAAATATCGAAATATGGAGGCAATTTTAATGACGGTGCAGTCCTTCCTTTCGATGTATTTCGTGGCTAAACGGTAAGTCGTATCACAAAACGGATGGCACAATCTCAGTTCAATTTGGAGTGATCTACAACTTCGGTCCTATGACCTTTCGTCGTATCTCTATCCCTTATACATTAAATGTTTCTCTATTTCTGGATTTACCTAAATTTTGCACTTTGTACACTTACAATTGATGGTTTGATTCACTTGTAGGAAAGATGGGATCATCAAATTCTACACGAATATTGGTCCACCCAGTAGACATATGTGAGCCAAATTCTATGTTTGAAGCTGTCGCATGAGTATCTGAAAAGTAATGCACTGTGTGTAAATCTTACACAAATTTCACCCTACTCAACGTTTCTAAAACATTATGAATTGTGGTAGACAATTGCACCTGTCGTTATCATCACAACTCCACAACTCGCACTTTACACCGGAAACATCGTCTGCGGACGTCCCTATGCTTTTTCTTGGATAACGCCAATTTACATGCAATTTAAAAATTATTATTAACTTCATGTACAGTAATTTACTTCGATATCCGTATACAATCTGGAATACCGTAGCGAAGCACGGGTACAATTGCTAGTATATTAATAAAGCGGTTAAGTGTAAGAGAGTGCCAAGAATCCCAACTTCGCTATCTACAAGGGCATAATGAAAATGAAAATCCACAGCTGTGGGCTTGCATCCGGGAGATAGTGGGTTCGAACCCCACTGTCGGCAGCCCTGAAGATGTTTTTTCCATGGCTTCCCATTTTCACACCAGAAAAATGCTGGGGATGTACGGTACCTTAATTAAGGCCACGGTCGCTTCCTTCCCACTCCTAGCCCTTTCCTACCTCACCGTCGCCATACAACCTAACTACGTCATTGCTACATTAAGCGAATTGTAAACAACAACAGAAAGATGTCGAATGACACTTTCAGCACACGTAATTATTCTGCTAGTAGTACTTACAAATGGGGGAGTTTCAGCCCTTTAATGACTGTCTGAATATACAGACATACATTTCATTTGAAAAATTTCCATATACTTGAAATGCCAGGCTAAATGAAGCGTTGACCTTCTGATCTCAAGTTGGCGGATTCGAACTCGGCTCATTCTGGTGGTATTTGAAGGTAATCAAGTACGTCAGCTTCGTGTTGGTAGATTTACCGGGACACAAAAGAACTGTGGGATAAAATTACAACACCTCTGCGACTCCGAAAACCATAAAAGTAGCTGGTGGGACATAAAATCAATAACATCAGTGTTAAAGAGTGCCGACCTATCGGTAAAAAAATTCACTACAACTCAGCCATAAACGGTCCGACTCGTTGGCTGAATGGTCAGCGTACTGGCCTTCGGTTCAGAGGGTCCCGGGTTCGATTCCCGGCCGGGAATCCAATGACCCGGGGGATGGGTGTTTGTGCTGTCCCTAACATCCCTGACATCGCACACCACACAACACTATCCTCCACCACAATAATACGCAGTTACCTACCCTTGGCAGATGCCGCCCACCCTCATCGGAGGGTCTGCCTTACAAGGGCTGCACTCGGCTAGAAATAGTCACACGAAATTAATTGATAATAATAGCCATAAACGCCCAAGAGAGGTTCGGTTTATTCTGCAATTTAGTAGGCCTAGTATAAAATGGAATGTCGAAAGTGACGAGCAGGCAGACAGATAGCATCATATTAAATGCATGCTCACGGTAGCTGATGTCGGTCCGACACAGATAGTTCTTATGGCGACGATGGGATAGGAAAGAACTAGGAGTGGGAAGGAAACGACCGTGGGCTTAATTAAGGTGCAGGCCCAACATTTGCCTGGTATGAAAATAGAAAACCACGAAAAACCATCTTCAAGGCTGCCGACAGTGGGGTTCGAACCTTCTATCTCCCGGATGCAACCTCACAGCTGCGCCGTCCTAACCGCACGGCCATCTCGCCGGTATTATTTTTTTATTATTATTATATTAATAGATTACAGTAGTATAATAATGGCGTGTGACCTCCGTAGAGGCATGGAGTAGTTCTTTCGAGTCGACGCCCTATCGACGATCTGCATGTCTGATATTTTAATTAATTATAAACACAGTGCAAGGTGAGTATGGGAATAGGGAGTATTCGAAGGAGAAAAAAAAGGATAATAATGAAAATTCCAAAGAACAAGGACAATCTTCATACACTGCCCTCTTCAAACAGAACTCTCCCTCCGCAACAGACCCAGCTCCTCTAAACCCACCCCTTTTCAGCCCCCGACTGCTCGGTTTTTCTTCAAAGCTAACCTCTCGGGACCGAGAAGGACAGTAGTGAACTATATTCAATACAAATTATGTTCTTCTAGTTATGATGCTTTAACAAACGGTACGACGCTCCTTTCGTGAACATAGCGTAGACGTGTTTAATAATAATAATAATAATAATAATAATAATAATAATAATAATAATAATAATAATAATAATAATAATAATAATAATAATAATAATAATAATAATAATAATAATTTAGTGTGGCTATTTCCAGCCGAGTGCAGCCCTTGTTAGGCAGAAGCTCCGATGAGGGTGGGCGGCATCTGCCGTGTGAAGGTAACTGCGAGTTATTGTGGTGGAGGATAGTGTTGTGTGTTGTGTGCGAGTTGCAGGGATGTATGGGACAACACAAACACTCAGCCCCCGGGCCAATGGAATTAACCAATGAAGATTAAAATCCCCGACCCGGCCGGGAATCGCACCCGGGACCCTCTGAACCGAAGGGCAGTACTCTGACCATTCAGCCAACGAGTCGGACGACGTCTTTAATAACGAACGTACTTACGACAGGTCTTAATAAATCATGAATTAATGAATACCACACTCCGTCATGTTTTCAAACACTTTTTCGTCATTTTTAATTTTCTATTAGAGTGGATTTGGCCTTGTTTAACGGCTGGATGCTCTTACTGACGCCAACCTTGTGTAGAGTGATGTATTGACTATTATGTATTTCTGTGATGATTGATAGCGTGATGGCTTCTATGTTGATGAAGAGAAGCGCATTAAGACGACCACAAATACCCAGTCCCCGAGCCAGAGGAATTAATCATACGTAATTAAAATCCTCGGCCTGGCCGGGAATCGAAATAGGGGCTCTCCGAGCTGCTGAACTGAAAGCAGTACGTTGACTGTTCAGTCAAGGAGCGGGACCTCATTTTTACAAACAGATGAATGAGTAATCGTCAAAGGAGGCTCTGTCAGAAATATAATTCCACGAAACATTGAAATTGTCCATTTACATAGACGACAGGATATTCGCCCCTCTGCTCACGTTATATTTAGCAATACATCAGCAGAGGTTGCGCATACTCAGTGCTCCTTCTTGTCGTTTCCAACTAGGGTTGCCAGATGTACTTTTGTACCATGAACGATAAGTTTTTTTTCCTTGCACATTTTGGTGAGCCTTTCCCCTCATTCCCACATCCCCAGACCCAAGTATCGCAAGATGACGTCACCCAATCCAAACCGAAGTCGCTTTGGATATAATAATCCTCCTCCTCCTGTCGAACATCATTTTTTAATTGAAGTCCGGCTCCATGGCTAAATGGTTAGAGTGCTGGCCTTTGGTCACAGGGGTCCCGGGTTCGATTCCCGGCAGGGTCAGGAATTTTAACCATCATTGGTTAATTTCTGTGGCACGGGGGCTGGGTGTATGTGTTATCTTCATCATCATTTCATCCTCATAACGACGCGCAGGTCGCCCACGGGAGTCAAATCGAAAGACCTGCACCTGGCGAACCGAACATGTCCTCGGACACTCCCGGAACTAAAAGCCATACGCCATTTCATTTATTTTATTGAAATATGTCATGTAGTTAAGAAATTATAAGCGTGGCAAATCACGTCTGAAAGAGTGTCGGTCGACTTTCTGGAATGGTACCCCTGGCAGTGGAACGAAGTTACAGACGTAATCACGTCAGTTATAATAATAATAATAATAATAATAATAATAATAATAATAATAATAATAATAATAATAATAAACAAAGTCATCTTCGTACAAGCCATAAAGATCGTTAGACGAGCGGAAGGTAAAGGCTTCCACTATCCGTAACCTCTACACTTGGTGGGGTAGAGTAGTTAGCTCTACGCCCGGTCGCCTTTGGCCCCCAGGAATTAACCTGATACTCATTTTTGATGTAGGCTGAGTCAACCTTAGGGCCATGTGCACCTCCGGAAGTGGAAGTCTCGTGTCTAAAATTTTTCGACTTTCTGACGGGGAATTGATCCCATGTCCTTTCGGGTGATCCGAACACAACTTTCCTGCCTCGGACAGGTAGCCAGTCAATAATAATAATAATAATAATAATAATAATAATATCCTTCAGCTATTAATTTGCCTCTATTTAGGCTACCAGCGTGTCGATTTCAACATTGCATTTTACTCTACAGATAGCAGAGTTGCCGGAACTCTCTTGAACTAAATATGGCTGAGCTTTAATAATTTCCGGTAAACATCAAAAGAATCGCCAGAGATCTTTTCCATGCTGGATTCATGATTATGATTTGAAGTGCCAAATGGGTGGTTTCCCGTCCTTCAAAAAATCCAACTACCTGCGTCTGGTATAAACCCGTGATCGTGGGATCAGCGCGCAGGATCCGTAGTTGTGATTGGTGGCCTCAAGACCGTGCCGTGTGTTCAAACAAGTTTAGCGTGGAGAAGCGCCCCAAGGTGTACTTTATGAACTATAAACACGACGAATGAAGCTGATTGTATGAAACGGCTTTGGTAGTTGGGACAGGTGAGGCGAATAAAGAAGAATAACCAATTTACGAGAATTATGGATTCGACAAAGGATGGTCAGAGAAAGACAAGGGGAACTAGACGATGGACAAACTCTGGCTTTGAGTTACTGAATGTCTGGATAAAGAGATGTACAGTAGAAATAACCACAGTACTTGTCGTAAATGAAACGCCGTAAAAGTGCTTAGGTATTCACAGATGCTTGTAATCCGAACAATCAAAAGAATGCATTTCTTTATATATATCTGTGTGCAGAATTATTGTATACGCCCGCACGAGATTTGAACTACAACCCTAGTGAAAATTAGGACCCTTCACCGGAGGATATCTTTGGGATTAAAACCATCCTTTCCAGAGTTGTATCGTAGATAAAAGCTCCAACACCCCCTACAGGACACTGCGCTACACAGCATACTACACCTGCCCTACCAACAGTCCATTTATTTCCAATTGATGCCATTCTCAGCCACTTTCCATGTTAAATTGCCTGTAACGGTGTATGTGATCCAATTTCTTATGCTTACGTAGAGTGATATTCTCCAGGAGTGGTCGTATAAGAACTGCGTTTGAGGAGGGAAATCTCCACAAACATCGTCAGTAGAGGAGTTCTTCATTCTGAGGTAATAACGACTGTTCAGAAATGATATATCTGAATTGGTTCTTTCTTGTTTACTTCGTTATGAGACACCCGGACAACCTGGTCGTTGTAGGTGCTCTGTGTTTTGAATCAAAGATAGTATTCTTCAAATTACTCAAAGACTATCTGATTCTTTTTTTGACGAGCTGCTCAAATACGTCAGCCCCGTGTCGGTAGATTTACTGGCACGTGAAAGAACTCCTTCTGGACTAAATTCTGGCACCTCGGCGTCTCCGAAAACCGTAACAGTAGTTAGTGGGACTTAAAGCCATTATTATTATTATTATTATTATTATTATTATTATTATTATTATTATTATTATTATTATTATTATTAAATTATTTTGAAACATTCACCACCAAGTACGTAATTCACAGAGCTTCATCGAATGTCCTGAATCACGGTCTTGGGTTCATTATACATATAATAATAATAATAATTATAATAATTTCGTATGGCTAATATTAGCCTGGTGAAACCATCGTAAGGCAGACCCTCCGGTGAGAGCTGCTGGGTTTGTTTTTGTTTCTTGCTAGTGCTTTAACGTCTGTCTAACACATCAAAGGATTTCGACCACGGAAGGATGGGAAAGGGCTAGCAGCCTCAGTATTTGCCTGATGTATAAATATGAAAGCACGTGAAAATATATTCCGGATTGCCGACAGCGGGGTCCACTATCTGACGAATGCAAGTTTCGGAGCTGCATGATCCGAACCACGCAGTGGACTCGCTCGATCATTATAATGTAGTGTTCGTCAGTTTATGACCTAATAAAATGCAAAATATGCAAGCAAATATGCTCTAAAAACTAGCTAAATATGACTTAAAATGTAAAATATGCCTTAAGCATTTTAGGGGTAGGTAACAAGTATTAGAATAATGCTAACATTAAACGCGTCAAAAATTGTTAAGCGATAATACAGCAGACATATTTAATCATGCAAACTGACAGAGTTACAGTAGGTAAATTAAAACTTTACACATTCATGATCGATTTTCAAACACAGGATTACAAAATACAGTAGTAGATGTACGCATTTTGAATCCCAGCCGATGTATGTTGAATTTTTGAAATATATCTCTGTTATTTTTATTTTAAGAAAAATCGGAGGTCCTGTGGCTGTAATCACGATATCAACAGTCATATTAAACAAATCAATCAAATCAATCACCACTGATCTGCATTTAAGGCAGTAGCCCCAGTGACAGATTCCGTATCTGTTTTTATTTACGTAGTCATTCCTTAAATAATTGCATAGAATTTATAAATTTACTGAACATCTCCCTCGGTAAATTATTCTAATCCCTAACTCATCTTCCTATAAACAAATATTTGTCCCAATTTGTCCTTTTGAATTCCAAGTTTATCTTCATATTGTGATCTTTCCTACATTTAAAATACCGCTCAAAATTATTCGCCTACTAAAGTCATTCCATGCTATCTCTCCACTGACAGTTCTGAACATGTCAGATTACTTGTTATTTCACTATGAATATGTGGATTGCACTGGAGGCATTGTCCCATTATTAGCTGGTGAATAGCGTGTCGAGTACTTAGACTCAACGCTGATCAGTGAGAGTACTTCCAGAAAATGGCAATATGAAAACAGTGAGGTAGGCTGTATTAAGACAAGGCCGCAAGTTGCCTTTTTTTTAACGTGAATACTTCGCATGAATGGAGGGAGTCGACATAAAGATAGTAGTGGTAGAGTGTCGGCCTCCGGATCCCAAGATAGCGGGTTCAAACCCGGCAGAGGTAGTCGGATTTTTGAAGGGCGGAAGAAAGTCCACTCGACACTTCATGTCGTACGATGTCGGCATGTAAAAGATCTCTGGTGATACATTTGGTATTTACCCGACAAAATTAATTAAATCTCAGCCGTAGACGCCCAAGAGAGATCCGGTTTACTCTGTCTGCCATCTAGTGGGCCTAGAGTAAAACGGAACGTCGAAATTGACGAGCAGACAGCCAGATGTCGTCAAATCGAAATGTCTGCACACGGTAGCTGAGGCCATACGATTATTATTATTATTATTATTATTATTATTATTATTATTATTATTATTATTATTATTATTAATAATAATAATATCACGAGAGAGAGACAGAGAATTTATTTGTGAGAAAGTTACGGCTCACGACCCTCTCTTTTACTGTACTTAACCACTAGAAAAGTATACATGTATATAATTACAAATAACACAAGTAATATAAATAAAATTATAATAACAATAATAAAAAGTTAAGTCCCAGAAGGAAACCGTAATTTAATTTCATCGCTTGCATTATTATTATAATTATTATTATTGTTATTTCGTATGGCAAAAACAAGGATACATTATAAGTACATGTAAATACATATTTCTTAAATAAGTATGTGATTTACAAGTCAGCATTCAAAATTTAATGTCCAGACTTTTCAGCCAGTCCATTGCTTCTGTAGAGGCACTATGTAATTCTTTAATGGATCCATTGAATCTTCTTTTTGGGCAGTCCAAAACAACGTGCTGGATGGTCTGAGGCACATTATCACAGTCACAGAATGGGTCTTCAGATTTTCCCCACTTGTGAAGCCAGAATTTACACCTTCCATGGTTTGTTCTGATTCTGTTTAGAGATGTCCATTCCCTTCTCGGTAAGTTGAAACCAGGGGAAGCTCTACAAGGATGGAGGCTTAAACCCAGGTGGTCGGGATTTGAAGAGGTCCGTTCTTCGTGCCAGATCTCATCAGCATCAAAATGTGTTTCCAGGAGCTTCTCGCCTAACTTCCATGATGGGTTTCTGGACTTTAATGTCTTCGGTTTCTGAGGGTTGCAGTCCTGATGTAGGGGCAGTTGAGGGTTACTGCGACATTTCTGCCATTCTCTTACTAGAGCCAGTTCTCTTCGTATGTGAGGGGGATGGATGTTGGATAAAACGGGTAACCATTTTAGGGGTGTCGATTTGATGGTGCCTGATATTGTCCTCATGATATCATTCAGTTGTGTATAAACTTTTGAAGTAGATACACTGTTAAGCCACACAGGGCAGCAGTATTCTGCAACTGGACAGATCAAGGCAAGAGCTGATGTTCGTAGTACTGTCGCGTTTGCTCCCCATCCTGTTCCACTGAGCTTGTGTAATATGTTGTTCCTTGTTTTTATCTTGGCTGCAGTGTTAGAGAGATGTTGCTTATATGAAAGTGTCCGATCCATTGTGACGCCCAGATACTTTGAATATGGGTTATACTTAAGTTTTTGGCTTTTGAAATCGACTTGAGGTACATAGTTAGCTTTTTGGTTGTCTAGGTGGAAGCAGCTTACTTCAGTTTTGTTCAAGTTAGGTTTGAGTCGCCAAGTACTGAAATATTTGTTCAGGTTATGGAGATCCTTTGTGAGTGTAATTTCTGATGTTTTGAAGTCACTCGATTGGGCAGCCAGAGCTATGTCATCTGCATATATGAATTTCCTGAAAGTAGTTTCTGGAAGATCTGCAGTATAGATGCAGTATAGGAGCAAGGACTGATCCCTGGGGTAAACCATCGTTTAGTATATAGGGCTTACTCTTATTGCCGTTTAAATGTATTTCGAACGCTCTATTGTACAGCATGTTGTTCAGCAGTGTTGCGAGGTTCTTACAGGGAATGATCTTCAAGAATTTCAAAATCATCCCTTGTCGCCATACGGTGTCATAAGCTGATGTCAAGTCCACAAAAACAGCGATTGTCTTCTTCTTGTCTTGAAATCCGTTCTCAATGGTGGCTGGTGAGTGCCAAGACTTGGTCACAGCAGCTTCGGTTAGGTCGGAATCCTGCTTGTTCAGTTGGTATGCGTTGGAAGGCTGTGGTTGAGATTCTGTTGTAAATCATTCTCTCCATTAAATTGTAGCAAATACTTAAGAGTGCTATTGGTCTATAATCTTCAGGACTATCTCCACTTTTTCCGGGCTTTAGAATGGCAACTATTTTAGTTCTCTTAAGCAAAGATGGAAGCCTACCACTTCTTAAGATGTCATCAAAGAACATAAGTAACCAGTGTAGGGTTCTAGGTCCACAATGTTTCAGGAATTCTGGATATATCCCATCCACTCCTGCTGCTTTGCCTGGTTTTATTTCTTTTAGAGCTGTTGAGATTTCTGCAGTTGTGAATTCTCCTGAGAACTGGGGGGTTGATTCAGTCGAGGATAGCCTAGTTTTTAGCTCTTTCTTGAGTTTTTTTAATTCATCTTTATTGACATTTTCTGGTATTTTGGACAGTTTGATGATTCTTTTAGCTACATCTACTGGAGATACCTCTGAGCTCTTATTAATATATTTGGGAGTACAACTACCACGTTTTCTAAGAAGGGTCCATGCTTTTCTGCTTGAGTGTTGGAAATTCATGCTTGCTGTCATTGAGTTCCATTTATCTTTTCTGGCAGAATCTAGGCTTTGCAATAGTTCATCAGCGACTTCTGTTCTGTTGCTGATTTGGTGTTCTTTGTACAGCTCATCACATCTTCTATTCCATCCGGGGATATATTCTTTTCTAAATCCTCTGGGAATGTGTTTCTTTGCTATGGAGCATGTTAAACTAACAAATCGCTTATAGTTGTCCAGCTTGGGTGGAATCCACTGAATATTGTGATCCAACTCTTTAGTAAACGCTTCCCAGTTTGCTCTTTCAAAATTCCAGCGAGGTACAGGTGTTGATCTTATTATTGGGACTTCAATGCCAATTTTTAGAAGAATTGATCTATGCTGACTTCGGGGAAAATTGTTCAGTACTTTCCTGCTGCATTGTAAAGGTCTTCCGTGCTCGTCTCTTGAAACAAAACAGAGATCTGGGTTGGTGTCCTTCTTCCATCTTCCTGAGTGAAAGGAGCCTCTCTCTTTTGCATCGTACACAAAGAAAACATCTTCTGTTTCAGACCACTCTAACACACCAAGACCATCTGAATTAGTATCTCCATACCCCCAGGAAGTACTCCTACTGTTGAAATCTCCCATAATGACTGCCGGATGATTTACATTCTTGATGGCTTCATTACACCAAGGTTGAGATGGTGGTTTGTAAATGTTTACTATTTCCGAGTCTGCAACTTTAATCCTGGTGGTGAAAATGTTATCAGAGCTGATGTCAAGAATTTTTACTTGCTCAATATTATTTCGAATGTGCGTAGAGATGCCATAGGTTTTGTGGAAGGTAGCTGCAACAAGACTGAATCCTGGTAGTTTACATCTGGAGTGAAGTTGGTTCTCATTCTCGCAATGTGTTTCTTGAAGTAGTACAACATCTACATGGTTGTCGTTAAGCAGTTTTAAGAGGTAGTCACTTTTGGATCGGCTTATACCCTCAACATTCAGTTGTAGGACCTTCAAAGTGGGCCCTATGTCCTTTGTTTGGCTCTGAAAAGAGCCATTTTGATTGGAATAATTTTCCGTCATTATAGTCAAAGCTAAATGTATCCTCTATTTGCTGGGATATCCGTTAAGCAGAGCTTAAGGTCCAGCAGCCAATTTCGTTGCTTACTTAGCACCACCCAGGAGACACGTGTAGGGTAATTTAAGGTTATACCTAGGACGTAAAGCAACGCTTGTCTCCCATCGCTTGCATTATCCTACAAAGGAGGCTTGTAGTGGTATCCCAACAGTGTACCAGCTGCTAGCGTCTTGTAAAGGTGTGGCAATCCAACTGACGACCTCACTGTACACTGGGGTGAAACGCTGGCAATTTCACCATTACATAATAATAATAATAATAATAATAATAATAATAATAATAATAATAATAATAATAATAATAATAATTGTACCGGGGATAGACCTTCCCCGCCCAGTTAAACTGCGCCTTCTATAAGGCCATCTTTGTAAACAAACTTGAACTGGTGTAGTAATTTAACTAGAATGCTAAATGGTGTGCTACAAAGTACTTTGGTATTCAACAGTTAAATGTCTCTATCATCGTTGTAATTGCTCCCTTTAGCGGGACGAACTGAAATTATTGTATAAATAATGTTTATTTCTCGCAATTGGCAAACCTTAGGTTTTGAGGATTATTTTGTTTATGTATCAAAGTTGTCAACACTTCAGCTGGATCCTTCCTCAATAATAATCAACCTATAAGACACCAGTAAATATTTTCTCAAGCCAATCACGATTGGGGGGGGGGGGGCGTTTACAGAAAGCCAGCCTATCAGTAAAGAATTCTGGAAACTTTCCCTCAAAAATATTATAAAAGGTGGGCGCGTTAGGGCAGTATTGTCTGAATTGCTCCAGTGTGAAGAGGGTGTATTGACGTGAACCAGGAGGCAGGGGCGCGGGCGGCGTTAGGAAGGCCCAGCAACTGAAGGTAACGGCAGAATTTCCATAGCAATGTGATAGCTCCTGTGCATAGTTTGCGGGGAAGGTTTCAACCTCTTTGATTTATGTAAATTTTAAAATTTGGTGTCCGGCTCCATGGCGAAATGGTTAGCGTGCTGGCCTTTGGTCACATGGTTCCCGGGTTCGATTCCCGGCAGGCTCGGGAAGTTTAACGATTTTTTTTTCGCTGGCACAGGGGCTGGGTGTTTGTGTCGTCTTCATACTTATTTCACCCTCATCACGAAGCGCAGGTCGTCTCGAGCGTCATATCAAAAGACCTGCACCTGGCGAGCCGAACATGTCCTCGGACACTCCCGGCACTAAAAGCCATTCGCCATTATTATTATTATTATTATTATTATTATTATTATTATTATTATTATTATTATTATTATTTAAATTTGGTGGTTTGAATGTAGAATTTTCGGCAAGTCTGAGGACCCTATCCTATTCCCTACTGGAAAACATGTAATGTAAGGGAACAAGGAGTGATTACCCTCTGTCGGTTCCCATTCAACTTGTCATGAGGTGACTACAGTTTTCAAAACCTCTAAGTTTCTTTAATCATATTTGTGTTTAATATTTCTTACTTAGTCACCCCGGTGTAGAATAGGTTTAACCTCTGTATCATTGGGCCATAAGCCCACTTAGGGTTTTAAGTATTTCTATAAGGAGGGCAAGTGTCTCGCCTCCTAGCCTGCTGTTTATGGCCTGTTATGTTCAGCCTTTTCTTTTTACATTAGGCTATTTAGTATGGGCGATCTTGCCCCTGTTTGTTAGGTAATTAGTTCTGGTGTTAGTTCCTTTTATGAACAGTGAATATAAACTGTTGACCAGTAGATACCCCCACACTGGGGTTACTTGGTGTAAATACATTAATTGAGGGCATGCGATAGGTTGTCAGGTGTAACTTAAGTGCGCCATAAGAAATTGATGCCTCTGCGAGGCTGGACTATGGTATCTTTTGGAGCTCAGACTCCTATATCGTATAAAAGATCGGAGAAAAACATGCTCTCTGCAAAATCGTGTTCCTGTGAAGAGCAGTAACGCTCTTTTCTATGTAAATCTAACACACTATTAACAATTGTAAATTCTGTACTTGATTTTTTGACTTTTAAGTCCTTGTTATTGCTGGAGCTGACGAGCTCATTGATATTGTCGTTATCATTCGGGTTTTCTGTTTATTAATTTTTTTTAATTAGAAAAATGAAAGAAGTAAAATTACAAATTTGTTGTGTTAAGTTCTGCTCTAACTAATTCCGTGTCCACCCATTCTCCTCAAGCGCTTCTTATTCCTCAGCAATCCACGAAAACCCCGGAACAGCAATAATAATAATAATAATAATAATAATAATAATAATAATAATAATAATAATAATAATAATACAATCCTTAATTTCCAAATAATTTGTCCACCTTGCACTTAAATAAAGTAATTACGCCACTCCATTAAATCATCTCATTCACTCATTCATTCATTCATTCATTCATTTATTTATTCATTCATTCATTCATTCATTCCGTTAATAATTACCCAGCTAGTCACCGGGATCTACTTACAGTAGTAAGTGATCACGGCGAGCCACTTCAAACTTGCGATGAGAGGGTGGTGGTGGTGGTGATTATTGTTTCAAGAGGAAGTACAACTAGGCAACCATCCTCTATATAACACAAAACAGGGAGTAAAAATGGAAGGGATTCGACATGTCGAAAAATGAAGATATCGGCCAAAGAAAGACAAGGGCCACGAAGGGCGTGGAAATGAAATACTTTCTTACCCTCGAATGTTCTAATAGCGTGGGATTAGGGAAAGAACTAGAGTTGGCCAAGGGAGGTTGGATAGGATAGATAAAAGTGAGGAGTCTGTCACAAATAAGTGGAAGCAATGCCAACCTACGCTCTCAGTTTTAGAGCCTTTGGGGCTCCTTTTAGTCGACTCTTACGACAGGCAGATGAAACCGCGTGTGTTTGCGATGAGAAGGAACGTCTCTATGCTTGCAAGTAGAGAATTCCATGACCTGGACGTAGATATTATGAAGGGGCGGTTTTAAGCTGCGGTGTAGTTTACGGGTATGTCAAGAGAGGAGCCAGATTTTAAATTGTGGTTATGGTAGTACGAGAGGTAAGGAAAGGGTGAAGAGAGATAGTTGGGAGTATTAGTGGAAAGTATTTTGTGTAGAAGTGATAACATGTGAAGTTTTCGGCACTGTTGGACCCGGAGCCACGATAGCTCCTTATAATAAGGAGATCATATCGCAGATTAAATATAAATCTTACGCATCTGTTCAGATTCTGGTCCAGTTTCTTGTTACTGTCGTACTGTGGGTTATTTCAGTCGTCAACACAATGTCAAAATAATCAAATATATGCAGTATCAAAGAGCGAATTTGTTGTACTTTAAGTCGAACCGAGAATATATCACCGAAACGTTTCAAAGGGTGTAGCATTTGTGATTTTGTCTGTTGAATCAGATTAAGTAAGAACAATTTCTGAGGCACTAAAGTGGATTAGCGTATGATTTGATCGTTTAATGTTATTGTAGGGATGACCCTATGCTTGAGAGGAAATGGGTTTTTGCTAGCACTGTTTATTAGACTTCGGATTTTTAGGTGGTAATAATGCAAACTGATTTGGTTAATAGGAAGTGTCGCACAACCCGCTCTTCCATACTGTAGCAAGAGTAACATAAACTCTAGGAGTTCTCTAGGCCGTACTCCTAATGTCTATGCAAACCTTATAGCATAACTGTTGTACATGGTAGGGTACACTTCTTATTGGCTTAAATAAGTTTGCAGTCTAACCTATCAGCACCTAAAAATCCGGGCTCTACTGATAATATAACGTGATATTTTCCCGGTTTATTGAAAAACTCTTTTTTTTTTTTTTTTTTTGCATGGTCACTAAGATGTTCTAGGGCGGAAGTTATTCTAATAATTGCTGTGTCTCTATCACGCAGTTTTTAACGGTGGCAAATCTATACATCACCTGTCTACAGTAGTAGTTTTCAAACTTTAGGAGCTTTTGATATGTCATTAATTTGGATGATAAATAACAGTGGTCGAGGACCAACCCCTGAGAGACACCGAGGGGCTTACTTTGCCATCCTGAACTCACATTTCCCACTGTCACAGGTTGCAGACGATTTTCAAGATAGAGGGGAAGAGACCGCAGTGAACCTTCTACAATAGTTACTGAGGGTTGTTAATGTCGAAGGCACTACTGAGATGTGATAGTATCAGTACAGTCAGCTCTCGTTGGGCCATTGCACATCTGATATCATATGTCACTCGTAGTAAAGCTGTCGCAGTGTTACGTCCTTTCCTGAAGCCAGCCTGAAAGGGGTTGAGGAGGGAATTCTCGGTAACGTATTCAGTAACTTGTGTGTGAACGGGACGTTCAAACAATTTGGATAAGGGTGATAGGATGGATAGTGGACGATAATATAAAGAAAGAATCTAACTTGGAGATTTTTCAGATTAGATCTAATTAATACATATTTCCAAACATCTGGGAACACTCAGTTTGTTTGGAAGTAGTTGAATATATGTGTAAGTATCGGCAGATCAACTCCTAAGATGTATTTAATCGGCGATATAGGAATGTCATCATAACCTGTGACACTAGATGTAATGGAGTATATTAAATGTTTAACTTCATATGAGCTGACATTTCTAAAAGAGACTTGCTTTCGCACTGGATAGTGTTGAAGCAAGGGTGATGAATTTTAGGGAAGGAGTTAGATTATATTTATTACATTTATTACATTAATTCCAATTTTTTAAATTCTAATTTTACTACATATTTATTTCCATAAATGAAGGAAACACATTAGATGTTATTTCTGAAACAAAGTCACTGAGCGAATGTCACAGCTACAGTCAATGTCTTGTTTGGACGACAGCGGTATTGCGGTCAGTAGCACGGAAAGTCATCTCACCACCCTGTTTAACACCGGACGATGGTAGAAGAAGTACGAGGTGTAATTTAATTCCTCGCTGATATTTTGTGTAAAAGTGAGATCTAGATAAGCATTTGCTCGTCACTCTTGTCCCACAATCGAAGTTGAAGGTGCATTTCATGAAGCCGACGAACTTCCGCTCAGCTTTCTTTGTCACAAGTTAATTTCTCATAAGTAAATCAATCTTGTAGTTTTACGTAATTATTGGTATACTATCATGACAAGTAACCGTCAGTTTTACTTGGAATTTAAACCACAGCGATGCGACTGTTCATTTAAAAAATCCTTCATGCCTGACCAGGATTCGAACCGCGATCGCCTTGAGGATATCACGTCCTCTCAAATATTCTACTACTTGAACTTCTGTAATTCTTAACACCTGAAACGATTTTACTCAAGCTATTCTTCAACTTAAAACATTCAAAGCTCTTAGTCTTTAGGCTTTTCCAATTGTGAAATTACCAGCATTTCGCCCCAATGCAACAGCGGGCTCATCAGTTGAAATTCTGCACCTTTCCAAGACGCAGGAGCTAGTACGCCGTTGAGACATCACTGCAAGCCTTCTTTGTAGGACAATGCAGTGACGGTGCCTTTCTGACTTTTTTCCAGACCAGGTTTACGGCCAAATGGCCTGCCTGTCACCAGCCGTGTAAACCACTAACACTCAACCAATCAATTCGAGGAAGTAATCCGATGTGGCTGAAATGATTAAGCTAACAATAGCATATATACCTGCCATTGTCACTCAGTATGCATCGAAATAAACTACTGTAAGGCTGAGTAGTCTATGTTTTCAGAACAAAGACAGCCGATTTCATCGGCACGGTCAGTTTATCGTTTCCATGATATTGGGTTCGATTCTGGTTGAGGTCGGTGACATTACAGGATGTCTCTAAAGAACTGCGATGTATGATCCTCGCATTCCAACAATATTGTAAAATATGGTAGTTGAACATACCAAAACACAAACTAAACCCCACGGCGCTTAACGCCCTTGAAAGGGCCTTAGCGTGCCAAGCGACCGCTGCTCAGCCCGAAGGCCTGCAGATTACGAGGGTTCGTTTGGTCAGCACGACGCATCCTCTCGGTCGTTATTCTTGGCTTTCGTACCGGGGTCGCCATCTCAGATAGCTCCTCAATTCTGATCACGTAGGCTGATTGGACCTCGAACCAGCCCTCAGGTCCAGAGAAAAATCCCTGACCTGGCCGGGAATCGAACCCGGGGCCTCCGAGTGAGAGGCAGGCATGCTACCCCTAAACCACGGGACCGGCGAACAGATGTTAAAGCTAATGATATGTCAGTGGAGTAAAAACAAGAATGCACTTGTAGTACAGAAAGGCTAAGTTTGATCATATATAATTCATATATAATGTCTGCCTCTTTGGTGTTGTGGTTAGTGTGATTGGCTGCCCCTCCCCCCCCCCCCCCGGAGGTGTGGTTTCGATTCCCGGGTTTGCCACGAAATTTGAAAAGTGGTACAAGGGCTGGTACGCAGTCCACCTGAGTATATGGGGTTTCAATTCCCACCTCAGCCATCTTCGAAGTGTTTTTCCGTGGTTTCCCACTTCTCCTCTAAGCCGGGATGGTACCTAACTTAAGACCACGGTCAGTTCCTTCCCCCTTCCTTGTCTATACCTTCCAATCTTCCCCCCCCCCCCTTACCACCACAAGACCCCTCTTCAGCATAGCAGGTGAGGTCGCCTGGGCGAGGTACTAGTCCTTCTTTCCAGTTATATCGCCACGACCCAAGGATTCGCGCTCCAGGACACTGCCCTTGAGGCGGTAGAGGTGGGATACCTTGCTGTGTCCGAGGGAAGAACCAAACCCGGAGGGGAAATGGATTAATAAATAAATAAGAAATAGTACATTATGTGTTAAACACATATATGTATTAGCAAATGGCGACGCTGGTTTAACTTTAATCCTCAGTATTTAGCCGTTAGATTTTACATTATACAGGTTGTGAAACTGTATTTTTGAAATTATCCATCAATCTTAGCTAAAAATTCGTGAATTAGTTGAGATCCCTTGATCCCAGTCTGATATTAATTTTTCGTTAATAAGAATCTCCCTGACACAGAGATATAGATGGGCTTCGTAATGAATTAAGATATTTCATTACGAGCTCAACTTATTCTCTAATTATTGTCGTAAAAGTTCAATACTTCTGGGCTTACTCTGCCATTAATTTGGCCGTCAAGTTCAGTCAAGATGAATATCCTTCACCATGAAAGTAAAGGACTCGTCTTGTAAACGAAGAACTTAATTTTCAAGAAACAAACACCCGTTCTCCTAAATGAGTAACGCACTGGGGAGTTTTGAAACCAGTCATTATTTATAAAAGGGTATCGTCAAAGGTTCATTACCTTGCTGCAAATCAGACCAGAAAGGGTGAAGATTGGGGAATATATATTTCAAGAGACCAGAGTTTCAAGTCTTCAGTGCTACACCAAGTCTCATATATTCTCTCGTCCACTCATGAAATACTACATGAAGTTGTATGGAAATGACCGTGGTAATCCTGAAGTTCAGTCTTAAGTATGGTAAGCCTATTATAAGGCATACACAATTATAGAGCGATAGTAATAATTATGAAGTTCGAAGGTAAATTTGAATAATTATAATTTGTTAAGTATTATGAGACAATTGGTGGATGTGCAATATCTACCATGCAACATATAGCATGGCTTCTCAGAATCAGCGTTTCAGTCGTAGAAGAAAATATAGACAATAATACTAAAATTATTAGCCGAGGTCAAGAGATATTGCGAAGGAAAGCGAACCTGCAGAAAGGACTACAGTAGTCAAGAATGCTCCCTAGTGGGCTTACAAGTAAATAAATAAATAAATAAATAAATAAATAAATAAATAAATAAATAAATAAATAAATAAATAAATAAATAAATAAATAAATAGTTAAAATAACTCGCATTTCAACTCCCTGACGAGTGGTTTATAGGATTTGCTGTACTTGTGGTTATTTTGGGCAGAGTTAGTTTAAATATCTTTGATGTTTTGAAGTTCAATGTCCGACTCATTGGCCGAATGGACAGCGTTGAAGCCTCCAGTTCAGAGGGTCCCGGGTTCGATTCCCGGCCGGGTCGGGGATTTTAATCTCCTCTGCTTAATTCTTCTGGCCCGGGGACTGGGTGTTTGTGTTTGTCCCAACAATTTCCTCTTCATATTCACACAACACACTATACTACCAACCACCATAGAAACACGCAATGGTGATTACATCCCTCCATATTGAGTTGGGGTCAGGAAGGGCATCCGGCCGTACAACAGGGCCAAATCCACATATGCGACGCAGTTCGCACCCACGACCCCACAGGTGTGGGAAAAGCGGTAGAAAAAGAAGATGATGTTTTGAAGTTCAATCACTTTTCAAATTGTAAGGTACTGTATTATACACTATGCAAAATCTCTTCTAGGAATTGTTAAAGTCGACGTATTTCGAGTGAATTTCTCAGAAAAGATTCCATCATTATCTCGCCTGTAGTTGGTGTAAGTCTATAGGGGAATTAGGAGATAATTCGGCAATTTCTTATTGAAAAAAAAAAAAAATGAAATGGGGTATGGTTTTTAGTGCCGGGAGTGTCCGAGGACATGTTCGGCTCGCCAGGTGCAGGTCTTTCGATTCGACTCCCGTAGGCGACCTGCGCGTCGTGATGAGGATGAAATGATGGTGAAGACGACACATACACCCAGCCCCCGTGCCAGAGAAATTAACCAATGATGGTCAAAATCGGGAATCGAACCCGGGACCCCTGTGACCAAAGGCCAGCACGCTAACCATTTAGGCATGGAGCCGGACAATTTCTTATTAAGTTGCAGAGAAAGAGGAAGATTTCAGCCCTTATAGGAATACAGGAATCATCAAAAGAAACGGAAAGAAAAGGCCATGAATGACGTGAAAATGAAAGACCCCCCTAATTTATAACAAATCACATATTATCAGGAGTAGCGAGACTCAGCTAGACCACAGAATTATGTATTACCACTTCATGTTCAGAGCATTTTACATGTTAAATATTGTGATATACGAGCGTGTAATTTAATTAGTTGCAACGTAGTCCAAACACTCGCAGGAGATTGGGCATGCGCAAAGAGAATATGGAAGCGGTCAAGAGGCGCTGCTGTCGATGTGTAGTGTGCATTTTTTTTTTTACAATTAGCTTTACGTCGCACTGACACAGACAGGTCTTATGGTGACAATGGGATAGGAAAGGCCTAGGAATGTGAAGGAAGCGGCCTTGGCCTTAATTAAGGTACAACCCCAGCACATGCCTGGTGTGAACATGAGAAACCACGGAAAACCATCTTCAGGGCTGCCGGCAATGGGGTTAGAACCCACTATCTCCAGGATGCAATCTCACAGCTGCGCGCCCCTAACCACACGGCCATCTCGCCCGGTAGTAGTGTGCATTTGATGGGCATTCAGTTGGGAGTGTTCGTGCTGTGTGGCGTTGAAGTGAAGAGTGTCGATTTCACCGCTCTAAAGCATGTTTTCAAAAGGTGATCAGCGTTCGTGGATTAAAATCAAGGTTGCCCGTGGCAAAAATGCTTCAGAATGTTGTTGAGGATTCCGAAGCCTTTGAAGAGAATGCATTACGGTATAGAACGGTTGCACGATGGTCAAGGCGTTTCGTGAGGGTTGGAATGAGCTCTTGGAACGTCGTCCTTACTCACCAGATATGAGAAGCTTCGACCTGTTTCCGAAGTTGAAGGAACCCCTCCTAGGTCGCCGATTTCCTGACGTCTCACATGTACTCGGCGCAGTAGGGCGCTCCGTCGTTGTTATCAACACAGAATGCTTGCCAACGGTTCCGAACGGCTTTCCGGCATTCGGCAAAATGTAGTAGACTTTCGGATAACTATACTGAAGGAATTTAATGCAACTGTACTTGTTAGTTCATTAAATATTGCCACAATTTTATTTATGGCTCTCGTAGGTGAAAGAAGGTAGCGGTTCGTGTGGCAAAACACAGGGAAAGGGCAGCAAAATGTTACTGTCACTTCAGCCGGTGCTGCCATATAGGCTAAATGCATTGGAAACATGCTTCCATTGTTCCTGGGTCGTGGGGATAGAGTGCGCGGTCGGACAGCTCAGTGATCATGGTTAGCAGTGAGCGTACGGAGTGAATGTTTATTTTACGAGTGGAGTTGAGTGCACGTTATTAGTGTTGCATTCCTATACTCGTAGTTGAACATTATTTGTGTTAGCTATCGGTACGGTGACATATCGTATTGGACATCGGAGATGTATGAAATTGGGTCCTTTTTTTCCTAAAGAAGAAATCGTATTACTGACTTGTTCACAATTTTCTATCTCATTTCCAATACTCTGCAATGTCCTCGATACAATATATAAACAAATTATTAAGGAAGTGGAGAGAAACATGGTTTTTTTAATTAATGTTATTGGCTTTACGTCCCACTAACTAAATTTACGGTTTTCGGAAACGCCGAAGAGCCGGAATTTAGTCCCTCAGGAGTTCTTTAACCTGTCAGTAAATCTACTGACAAGAAGTTGACGTATTTGAGCACCTTAAAATACCACGGGACTGAGCCAGGTACGAACCTGCCAAGTTGGGGTCAGAAGGCCAGCACCTTAACCGTCTAAGTCGCTCAGCCCGGCAACAGGGTTTGTTAAACAAAAAGAAAATCATAGAGGTGGATATTAATAGAGGAGAAGCTTGCAGATGTTGTTGTTTGAGTCATCAGTTCATAGACTGGTGTGATGCAGCTGTCCATGCCACCCTATATTGTGCTAATCTTTTAATTCCTACGTAATCCTTGCATCCGACGTCTGCTCTAATCTGCTCGTCATATCCATACCTTGGTCTACCACTTCCGTTCTTACCGCCTACAACTCCCTCAAAAACCAACTGAACAAGTCCAAGGTGTCTTAAGATATGCCCTATCACTCTATCTCTTCTTCTCGTCAAATTTACCCAAATCAATCTTCTCTCACCAATTCGATTCAGTATCTCTTCATTCGTGGTTCGACCTATCTGTCGCACCTTCAGTATTCTTCTGTAACATCACATTTCAATAGCTTCTATTCTCTTTCTTTCTGAGCTAGTTATCATCCATGTTTCACTTTCATACTATGCTGCGCTCTATACGAACATCTTTCTAATTCCTATATCAATGTTCGAAGTGAGAAAATTTCTTTTCTTAAGAAAAACCTTCGTTGCTTGTGCTAGTCTGCATTTTATGTCTTACTTTACTTCTGCCATACTCAACGAAAATAGATATCAGCCCAAGGAAATCTTTACGCTGATTGGCGGAGGGGTGTAGTATTTCACAAAATATCGAAATTACGGGAACTAAGAATTGCTACAATATTATCCTTACAAAGGGTCAATGGTTCATCAGTTAAAACGATGGGATCTAGCTGCCCACTAAAATTATGCCCGTGGATCCTGCAATATATCCATAATGCTCTTGTCGATCCTTCTTTTTTAAATTATGACAGACGAAGCTTATTTCCATTTAAGTGGATATATGAATTCTCAGACACAGAGCTCGATAGCTGCAGTCACTCAAGTGCGGCCGGTATTCAGTATTCGAGAGATAATGGGTTCGAATCCCACTGTCGGCAGCTCTGAAGATAGTTTTCCGTGGTTTCCCATTTTCACACCAGGCAAATGCGAGGGCTATAACTTAATTAAGGCTACGGCCGTTTCCTTCTAATTCCTAGCCCTTTACTGTCCCATCGTCGTCATAAGACCTATTCTATTTGTGTTGGTCAGACGTAAAGCATCTTGTAAATCAAAAGTAAAGGTACGTGAAATTTCAGAGGCGGAGATACAACGGATATTATTAAGCCGATGCAACTTTTGTATTGAGAACATCATTTTCAAAAGTCGCTTTGATGAAAAGGTAAGATGTATATTTATTTATTCATTCATTATTAACTCTTAACCAATAATTTAGGCCTATTGTAATGTAGCAGAACGCTCGCCCACGCGGCTAGAGCTTACCGGTGACTCTAGTTATGGTTGCAAGCAATCTGTCTCACCGTCGTCCTCTGCATAGTGCGGTAAATTTTCTCCACCTCTCGCTATACGGTATATAGGATTCCGCGCTATTTCGAAGCATAACTAGCGAGGGGTCATCTTTGGCTGTGTTTATTTACGTTACAAGGGAACCTTTGAGTCTGAGACCAGTTAACCCAGATACTTGAAACCATTTCCTTGTTCAACAAGTTCACCATATAGAGTCGGTTGTATTTTACACCCATCCGCACAGATGCAGTTGTTCTTTTTGCATTTATTATTAGATACATGGCCAGTCAGTCAGTCATTCGCTCTGACGCCAGCAGTAGATCGTGATATAAAGCTAGTAGGGCACCCCCTTTTTTTTCTGTGGAGACCATGGCAAGAACCTTCTGGATGGTCTTCTTCCAATTCAGTTTATTTTGAACTGCTTTCTTCAGTTGTTCCATCGTTGAACTCAGACGCTTTGCCTCTGCAGTTACATGCCTGATTCACTGTTTCTTCGGAATACTGTGTACGAAGGAGAACGACAACGATCCAACAGTTGTTTTGGAAGTCATTTTACGTCCATTCTTCAGATGTATCCAAACCATGACCGGTTGATTAGAATATGTTTTTTCTAATGTGTGAGCTCCGCCAGCCGTCTAAAAACAAAATGCCAACATCGCATTTGAAAAGCCTCCAACTTAAAAAAGTCTGCAGCTAATAATGTCCAGGTTTCGGAACCATAACCATACAGAAGAATTGGAAGAACAACACCATTATAAACCATCCTTTTGGACTTCATCATTATGGCTTTTCTTTTCAATAAAGACCACTTTCAGCTGATAAATACTGTCTGGGCACTGCCAATCTTCAATTTTATCACTTTAGACTGCCACCTTTGAGGCTGAGACCAGTTAACCCAGATACTTGAAACCACCTCCTTGTTCAACAAGTTAACCATATAGAGTCGGTTGTACTTTACACCCATCCATATAGATGCACTTGGTCTTTTTGCATTTATTATTAGGCCCAGTTGGTGCTAATATCCCTCAGCAGTTTCTGAGTTGATGCCTTTTTCCCTTCAATTACAAATACAGTATACGGTCGGCATAATTTGCATCTTTGAAAATCACAATTGCGCCTCATGTAACTCCTGTCCTGTTTTCCATATTCTTTTCCCACAATTAAACTTCCCCCTCAAACTTGTCATAACGTACATTACGTGGGTAAATCTCTCCAATACGGAGAACGAAATTTCCCGCGCTAACCATCCAACGAAGTCGTCCCGCGTAAACGCAACTTTAAAATAGTATTCTGGGCCACAGCTACTATGCTGTTGCAATCATATTTGCTGAATCCGTAGTCACAGAAATGACTCGTAAAAGTTTCCCTTGTTATGTTTGTCTTCGGTAAATAGATCTGAGTTTCCCGGATTCTGTACAAATATATACGAACATTATCTACAGTGGATAACTTTATGGCTTCGATACTTAACATATGAACTGATCAAATGAACTCAACGTAGTCGTAATAATAAACACAGGGGGTGCGATATATGTACTAACATAACGCCCCCTTATTTAATCAATGATATCACATCTGATTAGAAATGGCATAAACCCTACCATAATAAAGCCTAACATGAAATGCATTTACTATTAAACTTACTATATTATAGTAGTACATTATGCACCAAGCCTATAATGGAAATAAGTAAGACACGAGTATGTTCATAAAACGAGTGTCTTAATTACTATTACAGGCGAGTTGCATACGACTGTTTATGCTCGACAATAATTATAACTCTACTTGTTAAATATTCATAACTTTCTGTCGAGATGTCGCTTTACAGTTAAGTTTACTGAACAGAGCGCAGAGTGCATGCGCTGGGTTCTTGATTTTCCGTAGGTGCGTCAGAGACCTTGACAATGTCATATGTTTTTCAAAGATTTGATAGAAGGTTATCACAACCTAGCTTTATTTCAAATACAAATTTTTTATTGTACAGTTGGTGAAGTGAATTTGCGGGAATGTGTCGTGTGGTTGTGGAATATTGGAAATGTTGTAACCAAGGTTGAAGTTTACAGAACACAACTTTTATTTGCTTCACTTTATAATATGTACACAAATAACTGAAATTTATTTTGAAGCAAAAAAGAATATTGAATCTTGAGAAAAGTCTGTCTTTATACAATATGTACAGGTTTGCAGTCTTTATATACACTTCTATCTTGAAAAGATAGTCTTTGTGAATTGACACGTTGATAGTCGAGAACTATCTGGCACACTAACATAAATGTTCATGAGAGTCCTTGTTTGTTGAAGTGCCTGAATTCCTAAAAAGCAAGTTCAATTGATTGAAGAAATTCCACCTAGCGAAACTAAGGGAGCTTGCATAATTTAGGGAATGAAAATGGCTTGTAAAAGAATTACGGAACATAGGCAGCGGAAACAGGTAAGGGAGCGGTGACCAGAGGTGAAACCTCGTACTGCCAGAAATTCAGTCCACCTGGTCGAAGCACATTTTCAAGAGGAGTAGCCTCCGTGCTCGACGTAGGGTGTATTCTGGAGCTGGACACCGGGGCAAGTGGGCAAGTGAGCAGGCAGGGAGCTCCTATTTATAGTACACTCGATGGTCAGGCACGCGCACTGAGGGCTGCGCGTCGAAGCTAGCAGAATGATACACAGGCGCGCGTGCAGCTGGCTGGCGGAGCGAGAAGGGAGCGCCGGACATACAACACCCTCCCCTCCTAAATACGCCGGTACGGCGTGAAACGGCGGCGGCGCTGGCGGCGACTGCGATGCTGGGGCGGAGCTGCTGATATCGCTGTTGTATTGTCCGGAGCTGGAACTGGGCGGAGTGGCGCTGTCTCGTCCTGAAAGGAACCCATTGTTATTAAATGATCTAAGGCTCGTTCAGCAATAGATTTATCTGGTTTAGCAATAGCATCAATAGCGGGACAGGGGCGGTAGCGCAGACGTATCTGATCTTGATGGCGGCAGATACGTTTCTCCGTAGTCTGTATCTCGTAGAGACGATGACCCAAAGATCTGCAGATGACTCCAGGTATCCAGAGTGGGTTGGATTTGAATGTCCTGGTGTAGACCTTGTCGTTGATGGAGAACTTCGTTGGTGAGGTCGTATGCTGGGCCGGAAGAGGCTGTAACAGAGAAAGTAAAGTTCTGTGAGGTCGTCCATGGAGCTTCTGTGCAGGAGTGATATTATCAGCGCCGGGTAGAGTTCGGTAGGTGTTTAAGAGTTGGAGCAAGGCCTGGTCTTTAGATAAGCCTGAAGAGACAGCTTTCTTCATACTTCTTTTAAATGTTTGTACGAAGCGTTCAGCTTCACCATTAGATTGAGGGTGAAAAGGTGGTGCTAGGATATGACGAATGCCATTATGTGTACAAAAATTCTGAAAAGCAGTAGCTGTAAATTGAGGTCCGTTGTCCGAAATGAGTACTTGCGGTAAACCTTCTGTAGTAAAGATTTTCTGGAGAGCACGAATGGTAGCTTCGGTTGTAGTAGTCGAATGCATATCCACGACATATGGAAAGTTTGACAGTGAATCGATGACTATTAACCACATGGAATTGAGGAAAGGACCTGCGAAATCGATGTGAACTCGTTCCCATGGAGTAGTAGCAGGAGGCCATGAAGCAAGATCAGAAGACGGGGCGTTCTGATTCGTTTGACATTGCTCACAATGACGTATTAGCTTTTCGATGGCGGCATCAATACCGGGCCAGTAGCAGTGTTGACGGGCGAGTTGCTTTGTTCTGGAGATACCCCAATGGCTTTGGTGTAATAATTCGAGAACTTGTTTCTGTAGGCTAAGTGGGATAACCACTCGGAAGATGGTGCCTGCTTCTAGTATTACAACTCCGGCACGAGTCGTGAGACGATGCTGCATACGATGATAAGGTGCCAGGTGGGCAGGAAGTGCGCTCTGAAGAGGCCAACCGTTGCGGATGTAAGTACGTACAGTAGCAAGTGTACTGTCCTTATCCGTAGCTTTAGCTATGCAGGTAGCATCAATAGGAAAACTGGATACAGTATCTTCAAGTTCTATGTCCAACTGAAGACATTCAGATTCTTGAGAATCGAAGGCAGTATCAGGACCAACGGGTAAGCGGGAGAGGGCATCAGCATTACAATGCTGGGATGTGGCTCGATATACAATCTGATAGGAATAATCAGAAAGGAACATGGACCATCTTTGAAGCTTTCTGAGGGAATTCTCTGGGATCTTATTACCAGGATGGAATAAGTGTACGAGAGGCTTATGATCGGTAATGATCAGGAAATGGTTGCCATAAAGATATTCATTGAAACGGCGAATACCAAAGATGATGGCTAAAGCTTCTTTCTCTATCTGTGAGTATCGACGTTGATGGTCATTAAGTGTTTTCGAAGCGAAGGCGATGGGGCGTTCTTGTCCATGACGATCCTTCTGGGAGAGAACTGCACCGACACCGTAGTCTGAAGCGTCAGTAGCTAGCGTGATGATCTTGTCGGGCTGAAAATGAGTGAGTTGTATAGCTTGAATTAAGGCGTTGTTGATTGTTTTCCATGCCTGTTGGCATTGCGGAGTCCACTGAAACTTAACACCTTTTTTACGTAGAGCGTTTAATGGAGCTGCTACTGTAGCGAAGCGTGGAATGAACTTATTGTAATAGTTCGCTTTGCCTATGTAGGACTGAAGCTGCTTGAGGTTCTGAGGTGCTGGCATGTTTACTATCGCGGAGACATTCTGCATACTAGGACGAATTCCATTCTTATCAAGTATATGTCCGAGGTAGTGAACTTGAGGCTGAAAGAAGGTACATTTAGCGAGATTCGCTCGTAGGCCATTGTCTTTCAATTTCTGGAGAAGAAGGCGGAGATTGGTTAGATGTTCCTGATGATCTTTTCCAGTAACAATAATATCATCCAGGTAGTTAGCACAACCGGGAATTGAGGCGGTGAGTTGAGCCAAATAGCGCTGAAAAATAGCCGCTGAGGATGAAATACCGAATGGGAGCCGCTGGAGCTGGAGCAGTCCGAGAGGAGTGTTGAGTGTGAGAAATTTCTTAGATTCTTCGTCTAAAAGTAGCTGGAGATATGCTTCTTTAAGATCAACTCGAGAGAAGAATTGTCCACCAGAGAGACGACGGAATAAGTCTTCTGGACGTGGAATAGGAAAGATATCGGTTTCGAGTTGTGCGTTGACTGTAGATCGAAAATCGCCACAAAGTCGAACATTACCATCAGGTTTCTTGATTACCACGAGTGGAGTAGCCCATTGACTAGAAGTAACTGGTACTACAATTCCAGTTTGTATCCATCTTTCTAATTCTTTCGTGACCTGGTCTTGAAGTGTTAGGGGTACTGGACGTGCTTTGAGAAAGCGAGGCTTAGCTCCGGATTTCAGCTGTATGTGAGCTGTATAGTCTTTTGCTGTTCCGAGCTGAGAGTCGAAGACTTCAGGAAACTGTGCTAGGAGAGCGGTAACGTCAGAAGTAGGATGCAATGTAGATACGACGTTAATGTTGTCATGTATCTGGAAACCAAATAAGTTAAATAGATCCATGCCCATAATGTTTGATGCAGTGTAGTTGTTAACTACGAGAAGAGGAATGGCTTTCTGAATTCCTTTATAACTAGCCTGAAGCTTAATTTGACCTTTGATGTCAATTTTCTTCTTGTTAAATGTCACTAGCTGGATGTCAGCTGGAGAGCATGAAGGTGAACCTAAGTCGTGGTAGGTAGTCAGGTTAATAATAGAGACAGGAGATCCAGTGTCTAATTGAAAATCGACAGATCGATCAGAGAATGAGAGAGGAATGATGATTTTGTGAGAATCCTTTGTGGGAAGAATAAGATTGATCTGATCAACTTCCATGTCTTGGCGGGGCTGTATATGCTTCCGGCGCGCTGCAGGAGTCTTAGCAGGGCGGAGCGAACTTTGACAGACAGTCTGAATGTGTCCAAGTTTATTACATCGTTGACAAGTAGCTTTGAAAAAACGACAGTCACGACGTTCATGATGCTTGAAACAACCTCGGCAGGAAGGCAGGAGTTTCGAGGTGCTTTTAGAATTGGGCTTCCGTGTAGCATTACGAGAGGGAACCTGGCGAGAATGCTTGGTGGAGAGCGCCTTATCCGTACGGTTCACTGTAGCAGAGGACTTGCGGGCCTGAGGCGAGACTTGTGCAACTTCGTGTGGAGAAGCTATGGCTGCGGCAGTCTTGGTAGTAAGCTCATAAACCGTAGCAATACGCTGGACGTCTTCTAAAGAAGGGTTACTCTGCTTGACAGCGTCAAAACGTATTTTGTCTTCAGGAGTATGTAAGATGATCATGTCCCGAATGAGAGAATCAGTGTAGGATGAACCACAACCGTCCTTGGAGCAGATGAACTGGCAGGGTTTAGCTAGACCACGCAATTCAGTTATCCATTCAGTATGTGTCTGATGGGGTTGCTTTCTGCTGTGAAAAAATTTATAGCGAGCAGCCACTATGTGAGGAGCTTTGGCATAGTGTTCCGTGAGACGGGCCAAGAGCTGCGTGAAGGGTACCTCAGATAAGTGTTCTTCTGGACTTAATTTACGTAGTAATTCACACGTAGCATTGCCAACCGAACTAAGAAATAGTGCGCGGCGGCGTTGATCATCTGTGACAGAATGGCAGATGAAATGCTGTTGCAAGCGGGCTAAATAAACTGACCATTCTTCCTTAGCCGGATCAAAAGCAGAGAACGGAGGAATAGCTGATGGCTGTGTAGAGACAGAAATAGCTTGAATAGCCTGAATTAATGCTGCCTGTTGTTGTTGCATAAACTGTTGTTGTTGCTGCTGTAAGGCTTGGAAAACCGTAGCTAGTTGTTCCGCAGTAGCCATTGCGAGATGCGTGCAAGAAATAGTAAGGTAAGCTGTGTGTCAGAACTGGTTGGAGTGTCGTTGTTGTTTAGCACTTCGCCGTAGAGTTGACAACTGGGCCCGTGGAATTGTAGTGTTGGTTTCGTGTTAACCTCGTCGCTATAGAGTTGGCAACTGGGACCGAAGAATTTGTAGTTCGTTGCTTTTTTACCTCGTCGCCATAGAGTTGGCGACTGGGGCCGATGAATTGGAGTGTCGCTTGTTTACCTCGTCGCCATAGAGTTGTGTTGTAACCAAGGTTGAAGTTTACAGAACACAACTTTTATTTGCTTCACTTTATAATATTTACACAAATAACTGAAATTTATTTTGAAGCAAAAAAGAATATTGAATCTTGAGAAAAGTCTGTCTTTATACAATATGTACAGGTTTGCAGTCTTTATATACACTTCTATCTTGAAAAGATAGTCTTTGTGAATTGACACGTTGATAGTCGAGAACTATCTGGCACACTAACATAAATGTTCATGAGAGTCCTTGTTTGTTGAAGTGCCTGAATTCCTAAAAAGCAAGTTCAATTGATTGAAGAAATTCCACCTAGCGAAACTAAGGGAGCTTGCATAATTTAGGGAATGAAAATGGCTTGTAAAAGAATTACGGAACATAGGCAGCGGAAACAGGTAAGGGAGCGGTGACCAGAGGTGAAACCTCGTACTGCCAGAAATTCAGTCCACCTGGTCGAAGCACATTTTCAAGAGGAGTAGCCTCCGTGCTCGACGTAGGGTGTATTCTGGAGCTGGACACCGGGGCAAGTGGGCAAGTGAGCAGGCAGGGAGCTCCTATTTATAGTACACTCGATGGTCAGGCACGCGCACTGAGGGCTGCGCGTCGAAGCTAGCAGAATGATACACAGGCGCGCGTGCAGCTGGCTGGCGGAGCGAGAAGGGAGCGCCGGACATACAACAGGAAATAGAAGGTACATTGATGTTAATGTGTATGTCTGATTTTTGGAAACAAGTACGAAGCTAGTGTGCAGAGCACAGTGCGATGCTATCCTTACCTAATTGGTCAAATAGTTGTATCATAATGAAAATCTGAACTCTGATTGGTGAAGAACCTGTATCATAATGAAACTTGAACTATAGTGAGCCTCATTATGATTCATTTTTCTGACATATAATACTTATATTTCGGCGTCGTTGAGCATAAAGGTACTTGAATGATATCTATTTCATTGTATTCATGTGGGTGAAATACAGTTCGTCCAAACAATAATGTATGACCTTCCCCTGTCCCCTTTTTCTACGGGGTCGGATATGAAGTGAGATGAATCTTCATATGGAGTTTCTACGACCGGATGCCGTTCATGACCTCATCCTCACCAGAGAAGTTAATGTGATGAAATCAGTGCCTTCGTAATATACAGACCGTACTGTAGAAAGCGCGCCAAGCTAATCAGCTGATCAATTGAGGCGAGCTAAGCAAATGTAACAAATAGTACTTGTGAATGTAATCCATAAGGATTGGGGGAATTCTTAGGATAATTGTGACCTTTGAGAGACAAAAATTTATATTTAAGTATATTGCATGTTTTTTTAATTTATTACACCAGGATTTACGTGAATAGCTGTTATTAAGAGAATGAGACCTCATAGTTTAGGTTAGGCATGGTATCTAGATGTGGTGTGTAATGTAAATTCAAGGGACGTAATACTTTTCGTGTAATTTATTCATTTATTTGTTATCGTATAACACGTTTTTGTGGAAATATAATGCGCTACAAATTTAATAACATTTCCTGCTCATCAGGCTGCTTGAACTTTTCTGCCTGTTGGAAGTATTTAAAGAAAGGTCTAATAATTTGAAATGGACCCTTTTTGAACTCGCAGCCTGCGCTGATCAGTCAGCTCTCGCTCAGTTAGAAGAGGAAACAGACTAAATTGAAGTGGAGAAGCAACTGCAAGTTATTGTGGCATGGAAAGCGTGTGATAAAATATAATTTTCTTTGGATTTTATGCATGTATATTGCTTAAAGGTTCAATAATGAAAGTGATACAATCTTAAGTATAATATTATAATTTAAGCATATGTTATTGCCATGAAAAAGCATGGTGTCACCTGTAGGTGACATTGGTCACATCAAGTAGGCCTTTTTGTCCAGTTTCAATTATAAATAGTATCTGATATTCACTTCATGTTTTTCTCTCTCTTCAGTCTGACACTGGACGAGCTACTACAAATGTTGGAAGATGACAGTAATAATGCACCCCAGATGATATTACTATGTTTCCTCAAAATGATGGGCAGTTTATGGATGAGGGAGGTGGCGACGAAACAACTGATTCTGTCGATGCCAATCCCCTTCCTGGTAGAATGGCGAGGTTGACAGTGTAAATACTGTATGTGATATCAGCTTATTATGGCACGCCGATACCTTCTAATGAAATGCAGCAGGCATCTGATCTTTCTCGGACAAATAAACCAGCATCTTCTACGAAAAGATAAAGTACATTGTGGGCAGCTACAGAGAAGAATAATTCTTCTTATTCTTATTTTATTTTCCGATTGAGTGAGGTGACGTGGATGAGGAACCTTCTGAATATGACGGACCGCAACTGTCTGCAGTTCAGAGTTTTGAGTTACTGCTCATTGGAGAAGAAGAATCTCGTGAAAATATCCGAGTTATACGCTCCGCACAAGAACCATATGCTAGAACAATTGCTACGCGATTTGGTTACCTCATATACTTTGAGGTTTACCAAAGGTCTAAATCGGCTCCGAATCCGGGGCAGTCCGAATATGCGTTAGGGGCAGCAGTTGTCCTCACACTTGAATGTAGGCTACCAGCAAGCTGCGAACTGTAACTATACTGACCAATATCACCTACAGGTGACACCCCTATATTTTCTTTTTGAACCACGTTTCCGGCAGATTTTTGGTTTGCAATGTTTTTTGTAGTGTAGCTAACATAATCTGAAAGGAAAGACATAGATTTATTTCCTGCACTGTGTTTGGGCTTTGACGGTTAATATTAGATGTCACCTGTAGGTGACATTGGGCTTTGACGGGTTAAACGCAGTGTGTGAAATTTCGCATTGCCACAATGCTAAGAACTTGCGCGTACCACGTCGAAAATGCAACTATACAAGTAAATAGACATTAATATTTTCATTTTCTTCGTATGGGGCAGGTTACCTTCATGAAAAACGAAAATCCCAACCGAAAAAATACCTGTTACAGAGAATAAAGGTATATGTTTCACTCATTTTCCAGAGCTGACGATGATCCTGCTTTTGACTTTCTTATTACACAGATTTACAACAGATCGTTTTATTGTTGATACAGAACAAGTATAAAAGTGGACAGTAACCAATGGAACCTACATATGGTCATTTCTTGGGTTCGAAGTATATTGAGTACGCGCTGCCTTTTCTCCGCAAAATTAATGCGAGTAAAAACCATTCTTCGGCAGTTTCCATGAATGTGGGAAATAACTAATAGATCTAGCTGATCAGTGCGTTAATATTTGGGAAAACATGGGCTATTCCTAGACAAAAAATAATACAAATGTTTGTATAGAAGAAAGAGTCTCAAGAAAGTCTTTGAAGGATAGTGCCAGAAGTGTCAACAACAACAAAAAAAACAAGAAAGATACTGTATTTATGGGCATCTAGAGGTATGGAAGTAAAGTTTATTGCACGTTTGTTTTCTCCGTATTTGTATTAATGCATAATAATTATTTGGTGGGTACATTGACGAGTAAAGCACTGAAGCTTTGGCCGCGTAGATCGCACTTCAAACCTACTTCTCCTAAAATTACATAGACCTGACTTACGAGTTACGATGTGATTACAGGTTTTAGTGATCTCACCTGCAATATTAATACAACATCTATAAATATTTCATAATTACAAAAGGAACAGCATCATGTCCTTGAATTACACGGTCAAAGGAAACAGTTCGCCTCTTTGTGTGACGTCATCGGAGGTACAGTACGGCCTGTATATCATGAAGGCAGTGATGAAATGAATGACGTGATAAATGATAGCAGGATGGGACAGGATGAAACCCAGTGCTGGCACACAGCCTACTCCTGTCGAATAGCACCAACGGGCTTGCTTAAGGCTTAACGTCTCCACCCAACGGACGAATTACCATCAACAGCGTCATATACCTTCACTCCATATGAAAACTGCGGAAAAGTTTGAAATTGAATCCAGGCGTTTGGCACGCTATCTAGTGATTAGAACAACATTCTGATGGTGAAAATTAATTGAGGTACAGCCCCAGAATTTTCCTGGTGTGAAAATGGGAAACCACTTTAAACCAACTTCAGGGCTGTACACAGTGGAGTTCGAACCCACCATTTCCCGAATGTAAGGTCCGAGAAACGTGGCCCAAACCACGTAGCCAACTCGCTCTTTATGGCTCAGTTTACCATGCCTATTTACTTTTGAAACAGAACTGCATTTCGAGTTAAGAGGCTGCAGCTTATTTCTACATGAATACTAAGAGAGTGGAAGGTTACTGAACTCACTCACTTGTGAATTCTCGAAGTACGACTAGAGTCAGTTGTCACGTACAGTCGCGCTTGCTATTCACTGACCCCTAATTTACTGTTCTCCTTGTGTATGTTCACATAAAGTATACTCACTCGGTGTAGAGAAGTTCATATTTTCGTGAAATACATGATACTCTTCACTGATCATCACCCTCAGTATCTTAACATTTGTCAGCACGGTAAGTTGTAAAACTAATGCGACCTGGACTGGGTTCAAAACCTCTCTTCTAGTTCCATTGCAGAGATCTATTTTTTGTATACGCACCTACTTTATATATCGTCCCTTGAATTGAATATCAGCTCACCGGACAAAAAATTTGTCACCCTAGTGCGCACGCACAGACGGATCGTTAAGCCTGTACAGACGGCGTAGCGAACGAGTCCCTTGCTCAACCGCGCGCGCACTGACTCTACCTGAGCATAAGGCAGTAGCGATCAGTGAGTCATTGATGTTTCAAGCGGACATTGTTCGTGAACATGAGTAGATGTAAGAATGTGATAGATGTAAGGATGTGGCCATCAGGTGCGTGAAGTTTTGGATTTGTTGGTGTTTCGCAGTGGATTGTTCAACGGGTATGCAAGCAGTGGTGTACTACACGAGGCCACAAAACACGTCATCAGAATTGTGGTCAGAAAAAGATCCTGAATGAGAAGGACCGGAGACGCGTTTCATCTTTATGAATCAAAATCGCTTACAAACCCCACAGGAATTGCTGCAGTCAGTGAAAGAAAGTCCATCCCAACCTCATAGCGAGAGAGAATTGCGACGGGAACTGCACGCAATAAACATTTGGAGTCAGTCACCTCGCAAGAGGCCATTGCTCACACAGGCGCATAAAGCTGCGCGTATTCAATGGGGTATAAATCATCGAACGTGGACAGTAACTGACTGGAGGAATGTAATGTGGTCTGACGAATCACGTTTTTGCCTGTGATCCAATGACGCACGTCGTCGAATGCACCGAAGTCCAAATTAAGCATTTCGTCCTGGATGTTTGTCTGTGATGATTTGGGTGCGTTTTTCGTGCCATGGATTGACCATTAACATGAACCAGCATGTTTATTTAAACATTCTGGATGATCAGGTGTTGGTTTACAATCAACACCTGCATGATGAGTTTGCTATTGGAACCCAGATTTTTTCAAGATGATAACAGCAAAGTTCATCAGGCTCAACGCATATGTGACTGTTTTTATTACATCTCGATTGGCCTGGAAAAATCAGCTGACTTCAAACTCCATTGAAAATCTGTGGGACATGTTGGAACAGCGGATAAAACCCCGACATCAGCATCCCCGTAATTTGGTGAAAATGCGCGATCAAATAGTCAGCGATTGGCTTAACCTGGATGCAACGTAGCTGTACAACCTAGTGGATTCACTTGCTAACCGAATCCAGGCGATTATCAAGTCCAGAGGCGAAGTTACAGGGTATTAGGTCTAAATGATGTTTGTAATGATTTCTCCACGAGTGACTAATTTTTTGTCCAGTGAACTTAGTAATATGTTTAACATACGCTGATGGACAAATACTAGGAGAAACCTATGTGTTTATTATTTTCAGTCCTTTAAAACACCTATGATGGTGTACCAAGGGAAAGAATGTGACAATCCATGAAAGAGCAGCAGGTGCGAGGCAGTATCATAGACAACGTGGATATATTGTACAATGAGAACAGAAGTTGAGTTGAAGTGATTTTTTGGACTGACCTAAAACGAAGAGTGTAGCAGGGCAGTTCATTGTGTCCTCTTCTATTTATCATCATGATGGATTTTATAACAAAATCACTTAAAGAAATGGAAATTTTGACCTACAAGCCCTAACATTCACAGAAGGCATCGCCATCTGGAGCGAATCATAATACGTAGAAATCGCCGGGCTGAATAGCTCGGACGGTAGAGCACAACTTGGCTCAGTCCGGTGGTATTTCACTGTGCTCATATACGTCCGCTGTAAGTCGATAGAGTTACTGTCACGGTAAAGACTTCCTGCGGGACAAAATTCCGGTACCTCTTCGTCTCTGAAAACTGTAAAAGTAGTTACTGGGACGTAAAATCAATAATCATATTATAAGAGAAATTGGAAGAGAGGCTTCAAAGCTGGAGTTATGGCCTTAAGAGCTACGGCGTAAAGATCAACGAGACAAATACGGTGGTGATGGCTGTGCATAGGAAAGGAGACAAAGCAATTGCCATGCTCAGTGAGGCGAAGCTGGACATCATCTCAGATTTCAAGTTGTTAGGCAGTATAGTCTCACAAGAGAATTTGGCAAAAAGAAGCAAAAAAACCACGCTCTGCTACCAATATGTAACCGTCTCTTTCAGCGATTACCCGATTCACAGTAGAAAGGGAGGAAAATAAATCAAATTACAGGGTACTTTAAGCCCTAGACACCGAGCTCGATAGCTGCAGTCGCTTAAGTGCGGCCAGTATCCAGTATTCGGGAGATAGTAGGTTCGAATCCCACTGTCGGCAGCCCTGAAAATGGTTTTCCGTGGTTTCCCATTTTCACACCAGGCAAATGCTGGGGCTGTACCTTAATTAAGGCCACGGCCGCTTCCTTCTCACTCCTAGCCCTTTCCTGTCCCATCGTCGCCGTAAGACCTATCTGTCGGTGCGACGTAAAACAACTAGCAAAAAAAAGCCCTAGACACGCGATAAACATCAGATGAACTGCACCTAATACACACGAACAAATATCAAGTTGGGCAACTAGACGACTATAAACAAGGAACGTGGAACGGGGCGAAGGTTGCGGGTTTCCGGAAAAATCAACGGTGATCTCTTGTTTACAAAATATTATTTTCCGAAATCAACTAAATTCATTTGCACCATTGTACAGAAGAACAGGAAGGACAAGGTTATGAATCTCCTAAACAAGATCCAGGAATAGAGACTGAAGGTGTTTAAAGGATGCCTGCGAACATATCTGTAAGAGGGAATTTGAAAGAGAGATGGAAGGAAGTCGACCTGTGGGAAGACAGACAAGAAATTTGAATGATTTAGTGAATAGAATATAGATGTGCTGCACACAGGATATGATAAGTATTAGTGGAAGAAGGGTGATGCAAGGACAGGACGAAATGGATGGAGCTCAAGCTGTCCTATATGGTTTAAGATGATTATGACGATGCTGTTTAATATCCCTTATTGCCTTAGACGTTCAGAGTTTTGAGACACTGTAGTGCAGGGATTTTGCCCGGCAATGTTTTTTTAAGTGTATACATATTATTTTCCGGCAGAATTACTTTTACTATTAAGTTTACATGTCTTAATTGATCTGGTCCGAACCAAAAAGTCTCCTTGGCAGTGCCGAGGTTGCAAATAGTGGAAACGTTTACCTTCTACTCTTCCAAGGACTTTAACAAAGTCTGTACGAAGATGGCTTTGTTTTTACTGATTAAATTGAAATGAACATGCCACTTATGTCCTTGGGTCCGCGGCTGTGAATAATTTCCTAGTTGTTTTAATTTTACGATCAAGCCCCGTGTTGTAGGAGTAGTGTGCCAGGCTTTGAAACGCGTGGACCGGGTTTGATTCCTGGCTCGGCCAGGGAGTTTAATCCTGATGCCAAGTTAACTCAACCTCGTCAGACCAACTGAGGATCTGCGTAATATGGTACAGTAAACAGTGAACTAAACAATGAGGCTGAGGATGTCATTAGTCTGAACATGTGATTCTCCAATATGTGTTGGTAATATGAATGGGTTGAAGGTGGTATTATCTGTACGCCCTGCATGTCGTAAGAGGCTACTAAGAGGGAAGAAACCCAAGAAACTGTACTTGCTCTCTCCTCTTAAAAGCCCAGAAACATATCCATAGTTCTATGCTTTCCCGTGTAGTGGGAAAATTTACATATATCTTTTATTTTTAATTTGATTCAAATAAAATTCTGTATTATAGGCTTTGCTTCTTGTTTGTAGATAATTACTTACAGGGATAATTTGAAATTTAACGATTGTTTTTATCCGGCTCCTTTGCTGAAGGGTCTTCGGTTCAGAAGTCCCTAGGTTCAATTTCCAATCGGGTTGTTGACTTTAATCTTAAATAGTTCATTCCATTGGCTCGGGGAGTGGTTGTCTGTGCTGTTCCAAATATCCCTCCACGTCATACACAACAAAACACAACAGAATTCTCCACCACAATAACACGCAGTTTCCTATACATGGCAGGTGCCACCCACCCTCATCGGTGGGTCTGCTTTAGAAGGGCTCCACCGGACTTCCAATGAAAGCAAACAAAAGTCATCTCCGACCAAGGCAAGAAGGCTCTTCGAGGGGTGGAAGGTAAAGGCATCCACTATCCGGAACCTCGGCTCTTGGTGGGGTAGTGTGATTAGCTCTACGCCCAGCCACCTTTGCAACTCCCAGCAATGAACCTGTTAATCATTTTTTATATAGGCTGACTGAACCTCAGGGCCATGTGCACCTCGAAAGTGGAAATCTCTGTCCTAAATTTGTCGACTTCCTGATGGGGAATCGAACCCACGTCCTTCCGGGTGAATCGAGCACGGCTTTACCACCTCGGTCAGACATCCCGAAACAGGCTTCCAGTGTATACACGAAATTATTATTATTGTTATTATTATTACTATTATTATTATTATTGTTAGGCGAGGTACTGATCCTCCTCCCTAGTTATATCCCCGGCCGAAAGTCTCACGCTCCAGGACGCTGCACTTGAGGTGGTAGTGGAGGCGAGATCCCCCACTGAGTCCGAGAGAAACCCAACCCTGGAGGGTAAACGTATTAAGAAAGAAAGAAAGAAAGAAGGAAGGAAAGAAAGAAAGAAAGAAACCAACAAACAAACAAAGATTATTATCATTATTGTTATTATTATTGTTTGATGACTTTAAGAAAATCCTTCATTTCTTCAACTTTCAGCTCTGTATCCTCACACCTTTAATATTCCGAGATTATTCTTGAGAATTTCACACCTTATACAATCCTCAAGAAATGTACCGATACAATTCACATAAGATTTACGCTTGTAAACTAGCATTTTAAAAATGATTTCGTCATTAGTCCTAAAGCTAAAGGAAGAACTACCATGTTCTTGGACGGACGAACGTATCTTCTTGTATCTTTGACAGTAGAACATTCTGTAAACCTCTAGACATTTCTCTGATACAATATTCCCCTCAAAGAAGTACACTTCAATTATTCTGCCACTCAAAATATCACCGCCCAATACAGTGGCCCCCGATGCATTCAGCTATTGATCCAAACATTCGTGTGGTTTACTGTCTCGCCAATGAACACAGTTGTGTCTGCTGAACCTGTTATTTATCTTCTTTTACAGAAGTCTAGTTCTCTTTATGTTTTTTTCTTTTTAGATGTGGCTTATAAAATTCTGTGCGTCAGTCATAATTATTTATCCGCTTCAAAAGGATTGCAGTGGTTACAACATGTTCATGGTTCTGAATTTTCAAGCTTTCTTTATGCTCGCTTGTTTAAGTGACGAAATCATTTCTAAAATGGTAGTTTACAAGAGTAAATCTTATGTGAATTGTATCGGTACATTTCTTGAGGATTGTAAAAGGTGTGAAATTCTCAAGAATAATCCCGGAATATTAAAGGTGTGAGGATACAGAGCTGAAAGTTGAAGAAATGAAGGATTTTCTTAAAGTCATCAAACAAGATTCATTAACAGACAATACCAACTTGTCTTCATTTTCTACCATTGTGCCATTCCCCGTATTTTCAAAACAGAGGTTAGTTTATGAATGAATTGTCTTGTCTACGGTGTAATATCAAGTTCATCTTTACTTGTCTACAGTAGTCAGGCAGCGTTATGTTAAATGATATATTTGTAGAGTCCGGTGTAGTGGTTAGTGTGATTAGCTGTCACCCCTGGAGGCAACATTGGGATGTTAACTGAGTAGAGGCGGGTACGATTCCCACCTCAGCCATCTTCAAAGTGGCTTTGCGTGGTTTCCAACTTCTTCTCCAGGTAAATGCCGAGATGGTATCTTACTTAAGGCCACGGCCGCTTCCTTCCGTCTTCCTTATCCTTCCCTTCCGATCTTCCCATCCCCCCCCACAAGACCCCTGTTCAAGATAGCAGATGAGGCTGCCCGGGGAAAGTACTGATCCCACTTCCCAGTTGTATCCCCCGACCCAAAGTCTTACGCTCCGGGACACTGCTCTTGTGGCGGTAGAGGTGCGATCCCTTGCTCATTCCGAGAGGAACACCAACCGTAGGAGGTGAATGAATTAAGAAAGAGAGGAAGAATGTGTTTATAGGAATTACGAGTACAAGCATCGAAAGACATAGATCTTAATTAATGCAAAATCAGAACATTCAACGACTTTCGGGCTCCTTTAAGGAATACGGGCACATATTCATTGAGCAATGTTTTAATGTAGATTGATATGCTTAGGCAGCTTGTTATACGGACCTTCGCTTTAGTGCCGTTGAAAGTCACGTGATAATCATTTGTATTTCTCTGTTATCTGTAGATAGATAGAGAGAGTGAGAAAGAATCCACTAATTATTGCTTCCCTAATATTAAGAAAACCACGAAAGTTCAGTCTACTTAAAAATTCGTGAGTACAAGTAGACATTAAAAGACATTAAATTATTTTTCGTAGCAGTTAGTGGGACTTAAAACACAACAACTTAATTTTAATAACCCCCTGTGGGTGAAGGACGCAGATGAAGAATACACCCGCGGTATCCCCTGCCTGTCGTAATAGGGACTAAAAGGGGCGACCAAGGAATGATCAAATTAGAACCATGATACTACTTGTAATTTGTACCACCACGCAGGTAACACCATGGGTCGCTTCTACTTGCTCGTAGTACCACAATGTCAGGTACACAATAGGTTTGTAAAATGAAATGGCGTACGGCTTTTAGTCCTGGGAGATCCCAGGACGGGTTCGGCTCGCCAGGTGCAGGTCTTTTGATTTCACTCCCGTAGGCGACCTGCGCGTCGTGATGAGGATGAAATGATGATGAAGACAACAACAAGCATCATCACCATTAATTTTAATAGGATTTTTAAAAATATTGCAATGCATTGCAATGGATTCTTTCTTTCTTAATCCGTTTCCCATCCAGGGTTGGTTTTTCGCTCGGCCTCAGTAAAGGATTCCACTTCTACCGCCTCAAGGGCTGTGCCCTGGAGCGTGAAACTTTGGGTGGGGGGATGCAACTGGGGAAGAAAACCAGTACCTTACCCAGGCGGCCTCATCTGGTATGCTGAACAGGTGCCTTGTGAGAGGGTGGGAAGATTGGACGGGATGGACAAAGAAAAGGCAAGGAAGCGACCTTAGCCTTTAATTAGGTACCATCCTGGCATTTGCCTGGAGAAGAAATAGAAAACCACGGAAAACCGCTTCGAGGATGGCTGAGGGGGAGATGGAAACGTCCTCTACTCAATTGACCGCCACCCCGATACTGAGTGGACCACGATCCAGCCCTGGTATAATTTTTCAAATTTCGTGGCTGAGCCGGGAATCGAACTCGGGACTCCTGGGGTAGCGGCTAATCACACAATTTTTTGTCAGTAGTAGTAGTTGTTGTAGTTTCATTTAACATTATTGTCTGAACTAGCTGCAATCTCGTAAATACTGTATTTCCATTTGAACGTAGAAAACTCCTCCTGCACTCACTTGTATGATTGGTTTGTCTTATTTGCTTTCTAGCCGTCACTAATGGGCCACCTGATATTAGGGACATATTATTTCAAATTCAATCTTTCGAACATATGCGTGTGATTGGGCATAGAGGCCTTAAGTCTGCGCGTGCAGAATTTTACAGAAAAAAAGAAAAATATATCATTGGAAAGATGAACAACTTAGAAATACGAGGGACAAAAGCGGGCTTTTTCAGATTGTATCCAGGCTACTTTAATGTCTTTCTTTACATTATTGTAAGTCACTAATTACTATTTCTACTCCATAGCTCGACGGCTGAATGGAATTGATTACACGGTGCGGTCTGTATAGCCGTAAGTTTGTATTAGAGGTTTGGTAGGTTTTAAACCCTCCGTGGTTTCCTATTTTCACTCTAGATAAATGCTGAGTCTGTACATTAATTAAGGTCTTGTGGCTCTTACCTTCTCAATCATTACCCATTCCAGCGCCGCCAGAAAACTGAATGTGTTCATGTAAATCCACTACCAAGAAAGAAGTGATCAAGTGGATTTTATTCTTAACTGCTCCTCTATAAGGTGTTAGTGAAGAGGCGCAATATGGAAATGAGAAGTACAGTATATCAGTTTCCTTCTGTTTTACTCACCGAGCTATGAGATGGAATGAAATATCATTTAATGAAATGCGGGTTCAATCCTGGCCCAGTCTACTAATATTTGGCGGTGCTCAAATTCGACAACCTCGTGTCTGTAGGTAAAAGAATCAATGCTGGTTAAAAATCCAGAATCTTGGCATCTCCAAAAATAGTAAAAGTAGTTAGTAGGACGTAAAACAAATTATTATTATTATTAGTACTGCTACAGCCCTTGTAATTCGGGGTTCCGTGTAATTGAAGCCGGTCTTGAGAAAATTAAACCTCCACAAATTATAGTACTACTCTGTTGACACGTATCTCAGAAATACGTTTTTTCGTTAACAATGTGCACACCCCACTACTAAAGATTGACAGGTACATTTAGGGTGGCATTTACGAGTCCGCATGCTGTTTCGTTTTTCGACTCCATCGTCCACAACATTCTGAACAACAGCGACGAAGTCACGAGTCCAGTAAAGGAGATCTCAGAAAAGAAGGGCAGAATGACAAAAGAAATAACAACTAAGTTGCACAACGAGAACAGGGTTTGTGAGTTTTGATGTACCTGACGAGTTGGCCGTGTGGTTAGGAACTTGTATCCGGGAGATATTGGGTTTGAACCCCACTGTCGGCAGCCCTGAAGGAGGTTTTCCGTGGTTTCCCATTTTCACCCCAGGCAAGTGCTGGGGCTGTACTTGAATCGCCGCGGTAAGAACCATCTGCGTCGGTGCGACGTAAAGCAAATTGTAAAAAAATAAAATAAAATAAATAAATAAATAAATAAATGTTTTGATGTACCAGAACACAGCATGGCTCGTGGTTCTAGAACTGGTTCTTCAGCCATCTGAAAACCAATAATCAACGATCTGGATAGTTTCGCAAGAAATGATTTTATTCGCCAGCGGGTTACCGGAGCCTGAATATTTTGAAAATGATTTTTTGAGGTTTATTAGCGTTATTGCATATTTTAAAAATAATAACAATTTCATTATATAAGTTCAAAATTAAAGATAATTAGCAGCGAGCGAGTTGGCTATGCGGTTGGAGTCTCGTTGCTCTGAGCTTGTATTCCGAATGTGAGCGGTTCGAAAGTGGAAGCAAATCCAGGCTCAGCTGGAAACTCTGTGGTCGCCAACATACACTCTCAAGTTCAGAGCCTGTGCAATCCCTTTTTAGCCAAGCGAGCTGACCGTTCGTTTAGGGACACTCAGCGGAGATGTTGCATTCGGGAGATAGTGGGTTCGATCCCCACTGTCGGCAATTTTTGATTTTCATGTTCACAATGATGAAGTCGATTAAATGAAAGAACATTGTTTTTAAGAAAAGTTGGTTTACGTCGCACCGACACAGATAGGTGTTATGGAGACGGTGGGATAGGAAAGGGTTAGGAGTGGGAAGGAAGCGGCCATGGCCTTAATTAAGGGACAGCCCCAGCAAATTCTTTAAGGTATTACAGTATCTTTAAGGTATTACAGGACGCTGCGGTCTTCTGAGAACATTCCTGTGTGAAATCATTTGATGTTACTTGTTCTTATATAAAAACTTTTAATGAACTCATAACTATCGCTTGGAAATACAGAAACATTAAACAGCGATAAAGCAATTATGTTTGTATATATTTAAATTGATGTACAAATGAGTACATATTTTCTTCGCATTAAGCTGTTCCTAATGCTTCCCCCGGGAGCTATTACCTGCGAGCTGGAGTATTGTACAGTGAATGTTTAAAAAAACACTAATTCATACGAGAGAGGCCGAGGCTTATATGTCAGTCATTCGTTGATTGAAAGTCGGATTTATTTAATTTCAATCGTGAAAGGGAGATGGCTTTTTATTGTACTATAATAGCTGTAGTAATTAGTAATAAGACTTACTGGAGTTCTCTACAGAGGAGCTTCAGAGAGAAAAAAATTGGCAGATGTCCACTGTGATTATTACTTTAATTGTCACAGAGGGTTCAGCATGTTAAGTCACATGCCAATATACCTGCAGTGTTCAATCCGAAGATTGATTTGTAATAGATGTCTGTGTTGTTTGTCCGTTACCAGAGCCTGGATATTTTGAAAATGCATTATTTTTGAGGATTTTACCCCTTTTATATTTTTAAATAATAGTATATTTCAATATAAAATTTCAAAATTAAAGATAATTAGCGAGAGAGTTGGCTTTGCTGTTGGAGTCTCGTAGCTATGAGCTTGCATTACGAAAGTGGCCGGCTCGAAATTGCAAGCAAATCCAGGCTCATCCAGGAACTCTATTGTCGCCAACACACACTCTCAAGTTCAGAGCCTATGCAGTCCCAATTTAACCGAGCGAGTTGGCCGTTCGTTTAGGGGCTCTCAGCTGAGAGGATGCATTCGGGAGATAGTGGGTTTGAACCCCACTGCCGGCAGTCTTGAAGAATGGTTTTCCGTGTTTCCCCATTTTCACACCAGACAAAAACTGGGGCTGTACCTTAATTAATGCCACAGTCGCTTCCTCCCAGTCCTAGATTTGTCTTACCTCTTCGTCATCATAAGAATTTCTTGCGTCTTTACAACGGAAAAACCGAGCTCCATAGCTGCAGTCGCTTAAGTGCGGCCAGTATCCAGTATTCGGGAGATAGTGGGTTCGAATCCCACTGTCGGCAGCCCCGAAGATGGTTTTCTGTGGTTTCCCATTTTCACACCAGGCAAATGCTGGGGCTGTACCTTAATTAAGGCCACGGCCGCTCCCTTCCCACTCCTAGCCCTTTCCTGTCCCATCGTCGCTATAAGACATATCTGTGTCGGAGCGACGTAAAGCAACTTGCAAAAAGAAAAAAAAACAACGGAAAAGCAATAGCAAAAAACAGACAAGGATAATTTCAATACTCTCGAACAAAATTGGTTTTGTCTGTGCTTTGGATATTCCTTGTCAGCAATATAAGAATGTTATTTTGTCTTTCGGTGATTGAAAGTGATGTCTATCAAGATGTAAGTTTCATGCATGCAGATATTTCTTCACTTTGAAAATCCATTGGGAGCTTAGAATCTGATGATGTACTCCTTTATGAATCAACAAAACAATGCCTCACAAAAAATTCTTTGTTGAATTCCGCTCTGGACGAAACTGAAAAGAATATGAAATCCGACTTTGTACAAGTGTTATATTCGAATCCAGGACACCCGGTCAATTACGTCGGTATTTGAGTGGTATTAGTATTTCTTTGCCAGATGAATTTTCCGAGCTTTTGGCACCAGCGTATGAATACCCACTCTCCAATTAGACAGTTGACATAGAAATATAATTCTTTGCCAACAAACTCATTTTGACTGACAACAGACGTAGTTTGTCTCCAGAAAACATTGAAATATTTCCAGTTATCTATCTTTCTGCTACTTTTCCGGATGTGAACATGTGAGTAAAGTGTATATTTCTTTTCTTTTTACGCATATTTCCACATTTTTAGTATATTACAACAAGCATATTTGAAGCATGTTTAGTACCTAAAGTTCCGGACCTTACACTGGCCTGCGGTCTGAAATGTAAGATTTGATTTTGATATTATAAATTCAGTGAAGTAACTAAAATTTTCCATTAGCTGCCGTTTCTTCGCAAACGAATGTTTTCAATTTTCATGGCTGTAGAAACTCTGAATATATTACGTCTGTTAATTTATCAGCCTGGAAGATAGTTGGATATTCAAAATGCACCACCAGAGGTGTTACAGTTATCGGGAAACCGCAAAAACCGACAGAGGTGCCATAATGAGGCGTACGAAGTAGATACGGAGTGAGGTAGTTTGCCATTGCTTTCCTCACTGAACCAGATAATGCTTTGCAGCACGACTGACCCTATTGACAGCTACCTTCATGACATGCAGATGCTCTGTATGTCGTAACAGCGCAGTGCTCATACTTCAGCACCTTCCATAGAGTCAAAGCCATAAATGGAAGCTATATTTTGCTCTGGTCTGTTCCAAGAAACAGATGCAAACATACTGCAACCAGCAATAAACATCAACACACTAGAATACAGGGTTATTCAACTTATATGTCCATCTGAAATCTTCACGATTCTGTAAATATATCGAAGAACGATGTTCTGTTTTCACTTTCAGTAGGCCTAATGGTAGTCCAGTACTGTATATACATTGGCAACACTTTTCCAGGACATCAATATCTTCTGAGGTTACGCCACTAAAATTGTACTTTTAAATGAAATTACACTGTTTCCTACATTTAAGCTTAACCTTACGGGCATTAATTTACAAATTCAGCGCTGTGATCATTTTGAAAAACGGATGAGCACTTCTCGAGAAAATGGAATACATTCAAACGTGGTTCATTTCCTTACCGTGCGTCAACCTATTCGATTAACTCTTTCCGGTAACTGTGAGCATAGCGCTTAGTAAGGCTAGACAGTTCATTAAAAATCGAGAAATAGCTATGCATGCATTCTGGCGGCTACCTCGTGTTCCTTGACGTGTTAGTTACGGGAGAATTTCAACAGATGGCAGTATTATCTGTCTAACAAGGGGGCATTCCCTACTCGTCACCACCGATTTCGCTCAAATTTATAGAACATGCAGGGCTTGGCTAGAAATGAAAGTACCCGAAGTGGGAACTCCAGATGGCCAAGCGTATAGAAAATTTAAAAACGAAATGTTAACGCGGCTCTCGCACCGTATATGCCACTTACGTTAGTGCGCACGCCGAGCAGCTGCTGGCGTAGCGGTAAGAGCTCGGACTGGTAATTCGATGGTCGTGGGTTCGACTCCCCGTGTGGAGACTGACTTTTTCTGTCAAATTTTATATTATTCATTTTCCAATTACGCGAAGAGTTGAATAATTCATTTTATTTATTTATACGCAAAAGGCATAGAAAAGATTTAAAAAATTGGGATTTCGTTGTCATTGTCTACCTGCGCCATGAATCTATTGTTTGTGTACAGCCGCCAGGAGTAACCTTCACTTGTCAGGTAAAAACGAATCTTACAGCGAAACGACTATTCACGTTTATGGCACATTCCCCAAGGAGGGGAGATAGCCAATAAAGGAGAAAAAAGAAGAATTTCTGTTTGAACACGTCGGGAAAGTTCGCAACTCCAAATTTTCTACAAGTGTGCGCTCATTAAAAAAATGACGTCCTATATGCCTTTTGTCCGCCTCTGTGGTGTAGTGGTTAGCGTGATTAGCTGCCACCCCCGGAGGTCCGGGTTCGATTCCCGGCTCTGCCACGAAAATTTGAAAAGTGGTACGAGGGCTGGAACGGGGTCCACTCAGCTTCGGGAGGTCAACTGAGTAGAGGTGGGTTCGATTCCCACCTCAGCCATCCTCGAAGTGGTTTTCCGTGGTTTCCCACTTCTCCTCCAGGCGAATGCCGGGATGGTACCTAACTTAAGGACACGGCCGCTTCCTTCCCTATTCCTTGTCTATCCCTTCCAATCTTCCCATCCCTCCACAAGGCCCCTGTTCAGCATAGCAGGTGAGGCCGCTTGGATGAGGTACTGGTCATTCTCCCCAGTTGTATCCCCCGACCAAGAGTCTGAAGCTCCAGGACACTGCCCTTGAGGCGGTAGAGGTGGGATCCCTCGCCGAGTCCGAGGGAAAAGCCGAACCTGGAGGGTAAACAGATGATGATGATGATGATGATGATGATGACACGTCGGGAAAGTTCACAACTCCAAATTTTCTACAAGTGTGCGCTCATTAAAAAAATGACGTCCTATATACCTTTTGCATAAGTAAAATAAATTAAAATAAATGAATAATATAAAAATTGAAAAAGTATTCTACACACGGCGAGTCGAACCCACGACCATCGAATTACTAGTCCAAGCTCTTGCCGCTACGCCAACTACTGCTCGGCGTGCGCGGTAACGGAACGGCTTATAACGGTGAGTGAGCCGTGTCAACATTTAAAAAAAAAAATTGCTATACGCTTGGACATCTGGAGTTCCCACTTTGGGTACTTTCATTTCTAGCCAAGCCCTGCATGTTGTATAAATTTGAGCGAAATCGGTGGTGACGAGTAGGGAATGTCCCCTTGTAAGTCAGGGAATTTACGATATAATCGACGAGCGTGCATTAGTACATGTCACTCAATGTGCTCTAAAACATGGCTTCTCGCGGCAAACGAGTGCTTGATGAAAGTGATATTTTCGATATTTTACGTAATTGTTATCCCTCATATCTGGAAACAACAAACAGAAAACTTTACTAATATGTAGATATTCTTACGTATTCACGCAAATATTAAACGCGCTGGAACATGCGGTTTGCTGTAAAAGTAATTCCAATAATAGTTTAGGCCACAGCCACCAACCCTCACACCTTCTCTGAGCATCTCCTTCACCGTAACAAATCTCCTGGCCTGAGAGACGGCGTCACCGTCTAAGAGGCCCGCCTCCCCCTTCAGGGGTGAATGAAAACATTTTAGTGGTAGTAGAGTAGTAGTAGTAGTAGTAGTAGTAGTAGTAGTAGTAGTAGTAGTAGTAGTACGGGGGTCCAATAATAATGAAATGCAAGATGTTGTTTTGAACTCATATTTGGATGTCAATAATATTTCCATTTGTGCATAACATTATAATTACATTTTTTTTTGCTAGGGGCTTTACGTCGCTCCGACACAGATAGGTCTTATGGCGACGATGGGATAGGATAGGCCTAGGAGTTGGAAGGAAGCGGCCGTGGCCTTAATTAAGGTACAGCCCCAGCATTTGCCTGGTGTGAAAATGGGAAACCACGGAAAACCATCTTCAGGGCTGCCGACAGTGGGATTCGAACCCCCTATCTCCCGGATGCAAGCTCACAGCCGCGCGCCTCTACGCGCACGGCCAACTCGCCCGGTCATTTTATAATTACATACCTTCAAAATCATCTTCATTCTGAGTATCTTCGATAACATCACCTTCCGAGCCACTATCGTCATCTAAAAAAATATTTTTAAAAATTTCGTAAGTGCTCCCATTTTTGTTACTATTATTGAACAACTATTATTTTTATATCATATTCATTATTGTTGTTGTTTTGTAATCGCAATGCACATTTTACATTATCAAAATAGAGTAATTATAACAGTATCTCAGAAAAATGTACTAGCTTAGTAATCCGCCCGACTTTTTTCATTCGCAAAACATGGTAGTCTATAATACATAATCCTCCCTACTTTCTTCATTCGCAAAACATGGTAGTCTATAATACATAATCCTCCCGACTTTCTTCATTCGCAAAACATGGTAGTCTATAATATATAATCCTCCCGATTTTCTTCATTCGCAAAACATGGTAGTCTATAATACATAATCCTCCCGACTTTCTTCATTCGCAAAACATGGTAGTCTATAATACATAATCCTCCCGACTTTCTTCATTCACAAAACATGGTAGTCTATAATACATAATCCTCCCGACTTTCTTCATTCGCAAACATGGTAGTCTATAATACATAATCCTCACGACTTTCTTCATTCGCAAAACATGGTAGTCTATAATACATAATCCTCCCGACTTTCTTCATTCGCAAAACATGGTAGTCTATAATACATAATCCGCCCGACTTTCTTCATTCGCAAAACATGGTAGTCTATAATACATAATCCTCCCGACTTTCTTCATTCACAAAACATGATAGTCTATAATACATAATCCTCCCGACTTTCTTCATTCGCAAAACATGGTAGTCTATAATACATAATCCGCCCGACTTTCTTCATTCGCAAAACATGGTAGTCTATAATACATAATCCGCCCGACTTTCTTCATTCGCAAAACATGGTAGTCTATAATATATAATAGTACATTATACAACAAGCCTATAATGGCAATAATTAAGACGCGAGTATGTTCATAAAACGAGCGAAGTGATTTTTATAATTTCCATACGAGTGTCTTAATTACCATTATACCGGGCGAGTTGGCCGTGCGCGTAGAGGCGCGCGGCTGTGAGCTTGCATCCGGGAGATAGTAGGTTCGAATCCCACTATCGGCAGCCCTGAAAATGGTTTTCCGTGGTTTCCCATTTTCACACCAGGCAAATGCTGGGGCTGTACCTTAATTAAGGCCACGGCCGCTTCCTTCCAACTCCTAGGCCTTTCCTATGCCATCGTCGCCATAAGACCTATCTGTGTCGGTGCGACGTAAAGCCCATAGAAAAAAAAAATTACCGTTATAGGCAAGTTGCATACGCCTGTTCATGCTCGTCGATAATTATAACTCTATTTGTTAAATATTCATAACTTTCTGTCGAGATGTCGCTCGACAGTTGAGAATACTGAACAAAGCGCAGAGCGCATGCTCTGGGTTTATTGATTTTCCGTGACTGGATCAGAGACCTTCACAATGTCATATGTTTACAAAGCTTTGATAGAAGGTTATCATAACCTAGCTTTATTTCAAATACAAATTGTTTATTGTACAGCTGGTGAAGTGATTTTATGGGAATGTGCCGCGTGGTTGTAGAATATTGGAAGTAGAAGGTGCATTGATGTTAATGTGTATGTCTGATTTTTGGAAACAAGTACGAAGCGAGTGCGTAGAGCGCAGGCCCGATGCTATCCTTACTGATGACATCTTGGGCTGGTCCACCAATCTTCCTCAGAGGGCACTCCTCTATAATATGCTGCACTGACTGGAAAGGGGCTCCGCAATCACAGGCAGGGTATTCTCGAAGTCCCCACTTATGTAGCATTGCATTACATCTAACGTGGCCTGTTCTTAAACGGTTGAGTTTAGACCATTGGTGTCTCTTCAGGTGAAATCCTGGGAGTCCAGTTGTGGAGTCTTGGATGCCTTGGTGTTTCACACATGCAGAGCTCCAGTTTTGACGCCATTTTTCCTGGATATTGAAGCCAGTTATGCCATGCCATATTGGGTTCCTTGATTTAAGACGAGAAGGAGGTAAGTCAGTAAGAACCTCATGGATTGGGAGATTCTGTGGATGATCAGGATGGTGTAACTTTTTCCACTCGCATATAGTTGCTTCCTGTCGTCTCAGTTCCGGAGGTGGTATGTTACTGATAGTATGTAGCCACGGGATTGGGGTGGATTTTAGTGTGCCTGTTATGGTTCCCATACATTCGTTCAAATGGACGTCGATCTTCCAAGTATGTGCGCTGCGTTGCCACACCGGGGCACGATATTCAGCCACTGGATATACCATGGTGAGGGCAGTAGTGCGTAGTGTGGATGCATCATCAGCTCCCCATGTCGTACCAGCTAGTTTCATAATTAAATTGCAATTCTCCACGAACCTATTACGCTGGCGTAGCAGGGGGAGAGGTGATACTCCCACGTGGCGCGTCCCAGGTGGTGGATAGGGGGGTCCTAACCGGCTTTCCGGCGGACTTGAGGGAAATACAATACCTCTCGCGGACCAAACACACAATCCCCTGTTTGTGGGGGACTCAGGCGAAGAATACACCTATGGTATCCCCTGCCTGTCGTAAGAGGCGACTAAAAGGGGCGACCAAGGGATGTTTGTATTACAACCATGAAACTACTTGTGATTAGTACCACCACTCGGGGACCACCATGGGTCGCTTTTACTTGCGCGTAGTACCGCTATGTTTGGTATCAAATAGGTTTGTGATTAGTAGCAAAAGAGTACGTTGCCGGCTTTTACAGTACCTGTGATTGGTAGCACTATATGAGGGTTACCATGGGAGGAGCGACACCATGGTTCTGGCTTGCCTATGATCAGTACCCACTATATGAGGAACACCAGGGGATAGCGCGAGTCCCTGCGGTTAGTACACTTACGTGGTGATGAACACCATAGGTTTGCGTTGCCTGTAAATGGCGCCGCAGTGTGCGAAACACCATAGGTCTGTAATATATGTGCGAATTTCATTACCTGTGAGTAGTACCATAATGTGTGGAATACCGCGAGTCTACGCTACTTTTGATTAGTACCGCAGCATGACAAATACCATCGTTCTACTTTCCTAGCGATAAGTACCATTATGATGACTTGGATCTTGGACCCCTTTGGACTAAAAGCATCATCGATTCAGTATTATGATATAGACGCACTCCTTTGGTCAGTAATACTATTGTTTCACGTCAGTTTCTGTGAATGCGAAACATTGCATGTCGGATCCACTGATTGTTTTAAATTCATATCTATCCATTCATTCTTCGTCCTCACGTTTTGAATTCTGAACAGTAGAGGACTTTGGACTTTTAATTTGTCATTCCATTTCGTCTCATTTCGTACCATTAGGGCCCGATGACCTAGATTTTTGGTCCCTTTAAACAGCAAGTATCATCATCATCATCATCATCATCATCATCATCAAATTGCAATTCTAGTCTATGATCTCATAAAATTCAATAAATCTTGTATAGGTTTGTAGGGAATACCATGGATGAAAATTCTGAGTCCTTATTAGTCATATTATTAATAAGACATTAAAGACTATATATTTCACTAATAACTTGTTATGTTAGCTATAATAACTTTAAGCCGCTTAAGTAATATGAATTTTTCATTGAAATTGCCATGTGATTGACGATAATGGGTTATTGGATTTATTTTTGATGACCAATACCTATCAATAGCTCTTAAGTTCCATATCATGTTGCCATTTGCCATGCGATATGGGTTATTTATTACGAAAACATCATTATCACTACAAAATATACCGTTGATCCGCGTCTGCGCTACTAAACTACTCTTTATTCATTAATATATATATCCTTCTTCATATTCTTCGCATTTAACAAAATCAATTCTTTCCTTCATATAACAATATTCTACCATTTCACACTTCCTTCCTCATATTTCTCTTTATATATATTTACCGCACCGCATGTCAGTATTTCTTGTTTAATTTAAAGTAACGCATAATTCAATTCGCTTCTCACAAAACCAAGATATCATTTCACGGATCAACATCTATCTCTCCTTTCTACCAGGGGAATTAAATAATGGAACTTAAAATCTACAACCTGGCTGGGAATCTAACCCGCAATCCTTGCTAACCATTTAGCCATGGAGATGGACACGTTTGGAATTTACTTAGCCTATAACGGAAGGATTATTCCTGAGACTGAGACTGGCCGGAAATAGTGCGGACTATTATATCCTGCTCAGTTATGGTGTTAGTAATTGTGGTAGCCATTACAATTCACTCCTCCAGATTCTTCCATGATCTACACAATAATGGATTTTCTTTGGCTTTCATTTCTAAAAAATAACCCGCAATTTCTACCGCTGGAAATGAGTTTCTTTTGAGAATTATGTCACAAAGTGAATATCAAATTTACAACTTATTTTCAGAGCTATTTTAATTAAATTCCTGTCTGTCTCTGTCCTCGCGTTAATATTCTTCGAAGTTAATTATGGTTTATTTTATGTTTCAGCGTAATTCGATTTATAACCTATTTAATGTAACTAAACACGATGTTCCTTTGTGCATTCTTTAGAGAATTATTCTTAATAAATTAGTTGTGAAAAGTTCCAAAATATATATTTATTAACGACACAGGTTATGTAAGAAACGTGGTTGGTGGTGATTATGATTTTTAAAGCGAAATGCAACAGGATAATCATGTCTTCTTAACGACAGGCTTAGAATGAAGATAGTACATTTCTTCTTCTTCTGCTACTTCTTCTTCTATTTCTCCTCCTTCTTCTTTCTCATTAAATCTACTTTGTGACTACGCTTGTTCAACTGCTAGGCTTTGATCTTTGCCCACTATTGCCGCTTCTCCTCCCGAAGTAACTCTTTTCTTTCTTCCGAACAGGTGGTACATTTCTTCTTTAAAGTTTTTCCTGAAAACCAGTCTCTCTTCAGGATCTGTCTCATAACCTGTTTTTCAAGTCCGTCAGCAATAGTTCTTTTATGTCCTTCTCAGTGTCCATGAGCGAAATTTCTTGTTTCACCGTAAGGTGATCAAGCGGTTGGGAGACGATCTTGCCACATGACCATAGAAAGCTACACTTCTCTTCCCGGCACCGTCAGGAAGCTTCTCTGTCAAGGAGTAGAGATCTGAACGGTGTCGTCCTGATTGTGAACAGTCCAGATTGCGGACAGGCATAAAGTAGAGGCGCTTAAGTGGATTGTAGCAGAAGCAAAAAAAAAAAAAAAAAAAAAAAGGAAAGTTAAAAACTTGTAAGGAAAAGCCCACTTGTTACCAAATAAACTGACTCTTTCACTTCTTATGTATTATTTTGAATAATAATAATAATAATAATAATAATAATAATAATAATAATAATAAAACAACTCTTTCTAACCCACCATAAATAACTACCCCTTTAGATATGTTGCACAATAAAAAAGATAATATTCTAAATGGTAAGATTACCTCAAACAAAATAGTTATAGTTTTCAATAAGAAAAATATTTTTAAAATATGGTTAGGTTATCGAAAACATCCCAATGTAACAGTTAATGCTAATATTAATAAAACAAAAATTAAATATGAGACTCTCGTAAAAATTGTATGTGTTTTATGTATCCCAGGTCAACACTAATCTCTTGTCTGCAATCTGGACTGTTCGTAATCAAGACTCAACCCCCTGAACTGTGACATCTCCGGTATTCCCCATTTTCCAGTTTCGAGACTAGCATCTCTCTGACTTCCAGTTTTTCACGTATGCGTTTTCTAGGTGGTGACAGGCATTCCAAGGCATTTATTTGCTACCGATTAACCGTGGCTTTACTCCCGTGTTGACTGTGGCTTATCAATAACTTGTAGTTAGTTTATTGGGAGAAACAATGAGTAGACGGATCTGTAATGGTAGTCATAGTTGTAAAGGAAAGAATTCCCTAGATTGTTTTGGTATTTTTTATTTTACCGTGTGGACTTGTAAATTTATTAAACTTAACATAACTGTTTACAACCTGAAAGTTGGTTTTATAAGAATATTTTCCAAGTGATTTACCACTTTTTTTTAAACTTTAACTGTTTGGGCTATGCACGTTTCAGCATCGGGATTATTCTATAACTTAAGGGTGTCACGAGATGACAATACATGGTGGATTTTTTTTCTTTTTTTGCTATTTGCTTTACGTCACACCAACACAGGTAGGTCTTATGGCGACGATGGGAGAGGAAAGGACTAGGAATGGGAAGGAAGCGGCCGTGGCCTTAATTAAGGTACAGCCCCAGCATTTGCCTGGTGTGAAAATGGGAAACCACGGAAAACCATCTTCAGGGCTGCCGACAGTGGGGTTCGAACCCACTATCTCCCGGATGCGAGCTCAGAGCTGCGCGCCCCTAACCGCACGGCCAACTCGCCCGGTGATTTTTCTAAATTATGACTGCTGCTGTTAACTTGTAGTGAACACCATGATTTCCAGTAGTATTTCACAACCTATCCTAAGCAACTGATAGCCAATTTCGTTCGATTAATGGTCCATTCGGTGGGTGTTCCCATATCCGACAGGGTATTTGTCTGGTGGATAACCTTAATCAAATGTAAATTTGGAACTCTACTTGTTGAAGGTCAGATTTTCCACGGATCGTGTGGATTAATTCTCAGTTATCGTTTGGATCAATAGGTGCCCGATTTTCAGGTTTTCTTTTCATTTTTCTAGTTTCGCTGTCCACTAATCTGTGATATTTCTACTTTTTTCCGAAGAAAGTTCTTCGATAAATGTAACTGATAAAAAACTCACGCAATGCAATATGACTGCGTTGAAACATTTTTTAATGAATTATTTTATAAAAATAAATTTTTGCATTTAATTAATTCAATAAAAGTTAGTAAGCACATATTTGCTCCGCATTTCAAGTAGTTAGGCTCTCTTCTGAACCCCATCGTTTGGTTAAGATCGTGACCGAAATATTCCCGCTACGATCCCAAGATTTAAGAGTTCGATATTGCTCTACTGCACCATCTGTGGCCGACCAACGATGGAATGGTTCGATTAAGGGTTCAATAGTTTACTAGCAGGGAATGATATAGATACGTACTTTACTATCTTACAACTATTTTTTCTGCTACGTCGCAGCTCTTCTGTATGTGTTTTGTTTGTCTAACACTTTCGTTTTTGATAATTTTGTTTACTGAAGTTGTTTGAATTAATTAGGTGTCGTTTTCTTCATATTGCTCGTTCGTTTTGTACCCTAAGTCATTCATTAAATGATATATTTATTGGTCCAGGGATCATGCTATTTTCCTTTCAACAAACAAGTTTATTTAATGGTCCAGGGATCATGCTATTTTCCTTTCAACAAACAAGTTTATTTAATGGTTCAGGGATCATGCTATTTTCCTTTCAACAAACAAGTTTATTTAATGGTCCAGGGATCATGCTATTTTCCTTTCAACAAACAAGTTTATTTAATGGTCCAGGGATCATGCTATTTTCCTTTCAACAAGCAAGTTTATTTATTGGTCCAGGGATCATGCTATTTTCCTTTCAACAAACAAGTTTATTTAATGGTCCAGGGATCATGCTATTTTCCTTTCAACAAACAAGTTTATTTAATGGTCCAGGGATCATGCTATTTTCCTTTCAACAAACAAGTTTATTTAATGGTCCAGGGATCATGCTATTTTCCTTTCAACAAGCAAGTTTATTTAATGGTCCAGGGATAATGCTATTTTGCTGTTTGAACTGCCCGCGCTAGTCATAAGACAATTCACCGACATAGTACTCCCATTCGTCGGTGCAAGCCCTCGAGCTCACGAAAGAAACAAAAGATGGCACGAGCAACGGAATACAACATAAAGGAGTCCTGTATACGGCTCGTAAGTACGTATACATATTTCTGTAGATATTTATCTAGTAATGACGGTATTGTCAGCCTCTGTGGTGTAGTGGTTAGCGTGATTAGCTGCCACCTCCGGAGGCCCGGGTTCGATTCCCGGCTCTGCCACGAAATTTGAAAAGTGGTACGAGGGCTGGAACGGGGTCCACTCAGCCTCGGGAGGTCAACTGAGTAGAGGTGGGTTCGATTCCCACCTCAGCCATCCTGGAAGTGGTTTTCCGTGGTTTCCCACTTCTCCTCCAGGCGAATGCCGGGATGGTACCTCACTTAAGGCCACGGCCGCTTCCTTCCCTCTTCCTTGCCTATCCCTTCCAATCTTCCCATCCCTCCACAAGGCCCCTGTTCAGCATAGCAGGTGAGGCCGCCTGGGCGAGGTACTGGTCATACTCCCCAGTTGTATCCCCCGACCAAGAGTCTGAAGCTCCAGGACACTGCCCTTGAGGCGGTAGAGGTGAAATCCCTCGCTAAGTCCGAGGGAAAAACCGAACCTGGAGGGTAAACAGATGATGATGATGATGATGATGAATGACGGTATTTCTTAATTTACCGCGGATTTTTCACTTTATTGGTGTGAAAACAATTATTATGTTCCATTTGTGACAAATATTACAGTGACATTTCTTGGATACCTTTGGTCTACATAACCTTGAAGTCCTACCGACATGCCATATCATCCGTAAAGAATATTCAGTCTTTTTCTCTAGCGAAAAATGACCCGAAATTATTCAACATTTTTTGCCATGCCCGCATTTTAATTGAGAACCGTGCACCAGGGATAGCTGTGTCCAGCGTACAATCCTGATTTCTGGAAGAAGTAAATGACAGTACTGTTCAGTTGTAGTAGTGGTGTTATTTGTGTAAAATAAGTGTGTGTCAAGTGTGTTAAGTAAGTGTAAGTACTGTGGTACTGTGAACTTTAAGGAAATTCTAAGTAAGAACAGATTTGTGTTAAAGCTGATGAACTAGTGTATATAATTCAACTGTGCGATGAGTGCCATTTCTTATCTGATACCGCACAAAATCGTATAAATCTACTGCTGGGTTATCTATCGGAGGTATGCGCTTACGATTTATTTTCACTTTTTAACCACATTTGTGAAACGGAATCCTGCATACAGCGGAAAGTGTTTCCGGTGACTTGGGTGTCCACTCTGGATAGGTTTAATAGTTGATTGATTGGTTGATTGATTGATTGATTGATTGATTGATTGATTGATTGATTGATTGATTGATTGATTGATTTAAAGGATAAAATAATTTCGATAATCAGCCCCGGTGAACGACCCCTTCCTCAAATGTATGCTGTAGTTTTTTTTTATTGTCTCGAAGTCTCTGAAGAACAGCGATAAGAGCTCGATCACTTGGATGTCTTCAATTTGGGAACCCATGAAAATAAATTAAAATCAATCATATCACACATTTCATGATGTGTTGAAGGTAATTCGCCCGTATTCAGAGCTCATGCCCTCTCTTTAGTAGTGAGCTCGATACCAGCTGTTTATAATCGAATTTTAGATATTTGTCAGGGTTTCTGGTCGTACCGATATCAGTAAGACAGGTGTTGCTTACCGCGAGGTTGTAGCTTGAACGTTCGCAATTCCCTGACTCCGAGACACATTGACCTACATTGCTCACTGAAACACGTAAGGACCGACAGAGGAGCGCCAGGAACGCACCGGTATCGATACGTCATAAACTACCTATCTCTTCGGAGGTAGGTGACACATACGGATAACCAGGGTACATTGCTCAGCTTTGGCGACCTGGGGAAAACACAGCTGTGTTGGCCTTCTGTTTAGGAGGGGAGTGTGCACTACCTGTTGACTTCTCAAAAACATTGACGAAAATTTTGTGATTTAATACACTACACTAATTATGATAGGAGTGAAGTTTTTGAAGATGTTTAGTTAGCATGGGCTAACATTTTCCACCGCCATTTCAAAGTTCCGTACCTTATTTCAATTACACCCTGTAGAGCTAGTTAGTTCTTTGGTGAAGGGGTTAGTGTGATTAGCTGCCACCCCCGGGAGCGCGGGTTCGATTCTCGGCTCTGCCACAAAATTTGAAAAGTGGTACGAGGGCTGGAACAGGGTCCACTCAGCCTGGAGAGGTCAACTGAGTAGAGAAGATCGATTCCCATCTCAGCCATCCTCGAAGTGGTTTTCTGTGGTTTCCCCACTTCTCGTCCAGGCAAATGCTGGGATGGTACCTAACTAAAGGCCGCGGCCGCTTCCTTCCCTATTTCTTGTCTATCCCTTCCAATCTTCCCATCCTCCACAAAGCCCCTGTTCAGCATAGCTGGTGAGGCCTCCTGGGCGAGGTACTGGTCCGTTCCCCCCCAGCTGAATCCCCGACTCAAAGTCTCACGCTCTAGGACACTGCGCTTGAGGTGGTAGAGGTGAGATTCCTCGCTGAGTCCGAAGGGAAAAACCAACCCTTGAGGATAAACTACCGAGCTCGATAGCTGCAGTCGCTTAAGTGCGGCCAGTATCCAGTAATCGGGAGATAGTGGGTTCAAGCCCCACTGTCGGCGGCCCTGAAGATGGTTTTCCATGGTTTCCCATTTTCACACCAGTCAAATGCCGTGGCTATACCTTAATACCTTCCTTCCAATTCCTAGGCCTTTCCTCTCCCATCGTCGCCGTAAGACATATCTGTGTCGGTGCGACGTAAAGCAAAATAGCAACATAGAGGATAAACAGCTGATTAAGAAAGAAAGAAAGAAAGAAAGAAAGAAAGAAAGAAAGAAGAGCTAGTTGTACGAACAGAACTGAAATGAAACCGTGATAAATGATATCTTATTCTGTAGCTTGATTAAGATCATACACTCGTGTTTCTTCAGACATTTTTCACAGGATATGTAAGTTTTTATTTTTCCAGGTAGGCCCTACCTATTGTGTTAGTATTTCAATGGAGAATGTTTGCAGTAAATAAACCAAGCTAGCAAGCAAATTTCCCATGGCGCTAAAGCCTTAATAGGCCTTGGCTTACCAAGCGACCACTACTCAGGCCGAAGGCCTGCAGATTACGAGGTGATGGGTGGTCAGCGCGACGAATCTTCCAGGCCGTTATAATCGTTTTCTAGACCGAGACCACTATCTCACCGTCGGACAGCACCTCAATTATTCTGAGTGGACCTCCAATCAGCCTTCGGGTACGGATGAAATCCCTGACTTGTTCGAGAATCGAACGTGGAACCTCCAGGAATGAGCTAGGCTTGCTATCCCTAGGCCTTGGGGCCAGAAAATTACAACGTTATTGACGCTGAACGATACAGATGTACTGATGATACAGTAGTTTAATCGAATGTTCAAACTTTACACGTTTGATAGCTCGTTACTAATACACAGAACAAAGTAGTCGGTGACTAGGAACTGCTAATGGTTATTGGAGGTTTAAAGAACTTCCCACATAGTGAACTGAATTCTGTGCATCCCTGAATAAGCATCTCCAAAGCTTTCTCCATTTTTGTTCTTCATCTCTCGGTCCTTTATCAAGGGCTCTCATTCCTTTTCTTTGTGGTGACTTCTCCCTTCACCTCCTTCGCTATTCATGCGCCGTCTCCTTCTCGTTTTCCTCTTCCCAGATTCCTGGCTGCTCTTTCGACAATCACATTGTCAGTAATTGCATCACCAGACTATTTTATGAGATTGCGAAGCCTAATTTGATTACTTCTGCCGTATGAGTGGGAGTCAAACTTTATTGGGAATCCATTGTTCCAATTAGTTTCGCCTTGGCAAAGCTCAAGGGGTCTGGTGCACGCGCCACCAGAAGTTGGGTGTAATGGAAGACGGATAAATAAAATAATAATAAAAAGATGCCATTCTATTTCCTTCCCTTTCCTTTTCCAAATTATGTTTTTGAAGTTTTCCCTCATTATATACAAAATGAAGTGTGGGGTAAACTGTGACGTCGGCTAAGTGAAGAAATGGCAGTAGTTGGAAGACATGGTTTACCATATTGTTAAGACGTGGTGTGGAAAATCGTTCTCTAGAAAACTCAATACTAAATGTCATTTCTTCCTCTCCTTTTTCCTCTTCTTCGATTCTCTCTTTAGCCCTCCTTTCCATCGACCATCTCACTCTTAGTTACAGATTCGCTTCGCGATTTGTCATTGACTTTTACAATGTGTCAAGCCAAAATAAAGTAAATAAAGCTTCACTATCAGTGCCTTTTCTGGTAACGTCAACATGCCGCGACTGCAGGTGCATCTGACGCCCTCTCTCACAACAGCTCCTTTTATACCGTACCCGGGTCTCATGCGGAAACATAACTTGTTGCTGTCCATCGTCATCTGTTGGCCTATTTGTGCACTCGTTGCTGGTGTCAGTAAAACCGCATGTCATGCCAAGCTCGTGTGGCCATTTGTACCTGATGTGTTGCTGTCCAGCGCCGTTTTTTGTCATTTTGTGTACTTTATGTTGGTATCAATAAACCCCATGTCATGTCAATCATGTGTGTCAGTTATTACCTCTCTACCTCCAATATTTCGTGAAGTATTGCCTCGTCAAATGTTAAAGAACTTTTGGGTCAGCCTGTACATGGTTTTATTGGTTTCTTATTCACATTTCCTCTCACTCGTAAGGCAGCCATACGCGCAGCGATTTGATCGCCGATCGACTGGCAATCTGGTCGACGGTGATCAGATTGCAAGAATGTCGCCTCGTTGGTGGGGTCGTTTATAATAATAATAATAATAATAATAATAATAATAATAATAATAATAATAATAATAATAATAATAATAATAATAATAATAATAATAATAATAATAATAATAATAATAATTTATTTATTTATTTATTTATTTATTTATTTATTTATTTATTTATTTATTTATTTATTTAAGGGTGGTAGATAGAGAAAGGAAGCGCCTCCGTCCCCACATGTATGTGTACATAAACTCTACTGAATATTTACATATATGTAGACAACTTTACATATTTACACTCCAAGCACTGTACTCTTAGAATAATAATTATTTTGGATTTGTTATATACCTATTAGAGTAAGATGTCCCAGTAATTTATACCCTCAATCATACCCATGTATACACACTCACAAGCACTCTAACACGCACACGCATGCACATTCGCCCACATCTCTTTCTTGCAAATCTAGTTTATACAAGTTATGTACATCACATATGCGTTTCTGTTTACAATTACATTTTCTTTACTGCGCGGAGGAAGTGAGGAGGAGGAATCAGTTTTACCTCAGGTGATGTTAGATTCCATATACGAGCAGACCTTGCATGAAATCCATTTGAATATGAGGTTATTCTGGCGAGAGTAGGGACAAGAGTAACTCCTCGGCATCTCTTAACAGAGCGGTAATTAACCTGCAGGCGATGTTGTCTGTCAGGGATTTCTTAAGGAAGCCTACATGTATTTGTTTACATAACGAGTTCACTGGTGGCAATGACGTGGCTGTATTTAGAGGGATGTATTTTTTAATTACACTTTCTGCTCATCGCTGGACACCACCTAGTTTCCTTATATTTTCTGTTGACGTTGGGTGCCATATAGTAGTATGGGCTGCACCGGGGAAATATTAGCCGTTCATAGGGCTTTACTTCTTCCTCCCGAGAGACATCTACGTACAAAACCTAGCGTTCTGTATGCCTTACACCTCACTTCCTCCACGTGCTTATTCCATTTTAGATTGTACCTCGTGTGAATACCGAGCAGTCTGATGGCGTTAGAAGGCGGTGGTTGGATTCCACACAGAGTAGGCTGGTTCTGGAGTGGTTGTCTAGCTCAGCTGAGACTTGTATATTTACACTTCCTAATATTTATACACATTTTATTTATATCATACCACACAGCTATACTATACAGATCAGATCTTGTGATCGCCCGGCGATGGTTGGATTGTAAGAAAATTTCTGTCGTTCTACCTAATTGCCGAGCGATCTGGGGATCTCTGGGCGATGGAATTTCCAGAAAAATGTTGTGTGTGTCACCAAGCGATAATATCGGACGACCGCTGAATGTTTGCGCATGCGCACCGAGCTCCAGTCACATGCACTCCGCAGCAGACGCCACTTTTATACATGTGTACTGCAGAAAGGCGGTGTTTGTGTACACAGAGTGTTGCAGTGTAGGTAAAACCTTTTATTTATAATTTATAGTCCTTTATCACGAGCGAAGAAAGCACATGATTTATTGATTGTCTAATGCAAGTGTCTTGTTTCTTTATTAAGGACTTCAACAGGCTGAGAAGGTGGCGAAAATTGTTATCGGGCATTCTAAGAGAGTTTGTTAAGTCCTCTGGGTTCTCGAATCCTAACGTTCTTAAAAGTGCAGCATGACTGAACAGGTTCCTAAATTTGAACCACTTTTCCGGAAAAACCTTTTGAATATCTTCTTTATTCTTTTAACTGCACTACAATTAATTAAATGTATAACGGTGGCACTTACCTCCTCCTCTATCAACCATATTGCCACCTCAAACAGTAGTTCATAAAGGAGTAGAGATTGTCTACTTGATTGATGGGACAAACAAAATCCCTGATCGTCTGTCGATCACATTATCATCGCTGGGCAACCAAATCGCCGCGTGTATGGTCAGCTGTAAGGTTGCTCATATTGAATCAAGGATTTCCTAAGCTCTATGACTTGGAAACAAACAAACTGTTCACAGGAAATACATATGACATTTGCTTCATACAAAACATGTCATATTCGTGTCTTAAGCTGGGTTCACACAGTGCGAGTGGACTCGGAGCGAGTGGACTAGCATGATGCGTGCGCATCTTCTGGCCAGCTACTCGCATATAATGGGTGTTCACACGACGTTGTACTCGCCTCTGAATTAAGATGGCGGACCTCGTAAGGGAAAGGATATCAGCTGTTGCTGATATGTTAATTGTCGAGTTAGTAAATAGTGTTGGAAAAATAAATAGAAAGGAAAAGGTAATGTGAGCGCGAGAGATAATTGCATGAGTAGTGCATTCAGAGCGTCGACACATTTTTTACGTGAAGTTCTAGAGGGGGATGAAAACACATTTAAAAGTCACTTACGACTCACAGCTATCCAGTTCGATGCAACACAAATATGAGAGCGGCTTCAACTGCCCGTCTGAAACTCCAGGTTACACTACGGTACTTGGCGACTTGTGACTGTCTCAGATCTTTGGAATCTTTATATCGAGTTCCAAAGACTACAATATCCACGTTTGTGTCGGCTGTGTTGGATACGATCTATGATGCACTGAAAGAATGCATCATAGTGTGTTCGCATGTATCAATTATTAAGTGTCAAAAAATATTATACATCGTTAAACATTCACTCAGCCCGGTAATATTGAATGGTTTACAATGTAGGTATTATATTCTTTGACCCTTTAATAAATGATAGACTACAACGGAGTAATAAATAAATACCGGTAAATAAATAAATAAATAAATAAATAAATAAATAAATAAATAAATAAATAAATAAATAAATAAATATCACACTCTTACCAAGTTGGTGAAATTGCTTCTCGTATTCATTACTCCATTCAGGAATCTATCAGCGATGTTAAACCATTACATTGTCGGTGAATAAATTTCTTCGGGTGATGTGTCTGACTTCTTGGATTTCTTAATTTTTAATAGTAGTTCTCTGTACGTGCTACGAATGTTTTTAGTTTTTGTTGTTTTCTTCGACGCCTACCCCAGGAATATTCATTTTTTCAGCAATCCGTAGCAACGCTGAATCCCTGGCATCTTTTATTTTATAATTGGGAAACCTAGCATTCCACAACACTTCTTCAGATTCGTACAATTGTACAAGTATTATTGTCTGTGTATCGCTCCACTTCCTTCCTTGCACCGTCTTCAAGCTTTCCGCCATCTTGAATTTGTTACTGCTCGTAGAAACTTGGGCACGGTCCGAGTTGACTCGCTTCTCTCAAACTCAGGCAGCTGGACTCGCATGTACTGTTCACATGATGCGAGTGGCGGGGCAAACATGCGCACGCATCATGCGAGTCCACTCGCTCCGAATCTACTCGCACCGTGTGAACCCAGCTTTACTAATGATACGAGTTTCTCTAAAGTACAAAGTACCAAACGGAGTGAAGACAAGAAAGATTTGTTTAGTTGCTCATTTACCAACACATAACATTTTAAGCTTCCGCTGTGGATCATTGGTAGATCTCGGTCTTCAGTTTCAGTAATATTCGGTTCAAACCCGGCAGAGGTAGTCGGATATTGGAAGGCCGGAAACAAGTCCGTTCATCAATCCAACTCATACGATGACTATACAGTGTATATAATATTTCTGACAAATAGTGAGTTTACCCGAAAAAATGACTTAAAATTCAGCCACAGATCACCCACGTCGAAATTGAAACGCAGACTGCCTAAATGGTGTATAATAAGACTATCGCACAATTATTGTTATTATTGCTATTATTATTTATCATGGTGTGGGTGACTGTAGTCACGTCCTAGTCCGTGAACCAAGGGTAATGGCTAACTGGCCTAGAAAGTGGTCCTGAGAGTCGGGAGACCAGTTGCAACGGAACGGGAGTGAGCATCTCTGACATAATATTCTGAGTCATGGCCCTCCTTGTGCTCAGGCGGCTAGGACTATAGAATTCAACGGTGGTTCATAACCTATTAGAGAATAGATCCTCACTGGGACTGTGTGTAAGTAGGGGAAACATCTGGCTTCACAGAATTTTCACCGAGCACACTCAGAACGTTTTAAGCAAGCCTCGGACCTATGAGAGTAACGGAGTCCCACTCCCACTTGACAGGCGAGGGACTCCTTGGAAACAACTTGGCGAACGAAATGGAATTCGATGGGGAGCTATCAATATTAATAGGGCTTATGGAAGAAAGGAAGTAGAACATTCTGAGTCAGCAAAGAGGATGCAATCGGATGTACCAGCAGTAAATGATATTCGAGTGAGGGGAGATAACGAGGTAGAGATTATAATGTGTACTCGACGGGTGTCAAAAAGGGAAGGGTAGAGTGCGGGGTAGGGCTGTTCGTTAGGAATTCTATTTCACGCAACATCGTTTCTGCTAGGCACGTAAATGAGCAAATGACGTGGCTAGATATGGCAACTGAAGGAATTAGGACGAGAATTGTCTCAGTGTATTCGCAATGTGAGGGTGCAGATGAGGATGAAGTTAACAAGTTTTCTGAAGCATAGAGTGACATCGTAGTGAGGGTCAGCAGCAAGGATAGAATAGTGCTAACGGGCGATTTCAATGCGAGAGTTGGAATTAGAACTGAAGGATACGAAATAGTGATGGGTAAATGTGGGGAAGATATGGAAGCTAATAGGAATGGGAAGCGTTTGCTGGACTTCTTGTGCCAGTATGGGATTACCAGTTACGAATATGTTCTTCAAACATAAAGCTATTCACCGCTACACATGGGAGGGTAGGGGTACCAGATCCATAATATACTATATCTTAACCGGCTTTGAATTCAGGAACTCTGTTGGAAATGTACCTGGTTTTCTGGGGATGATTTGATGATACAGACCACTATCTGATCTGTAGTGAACTATCTCTAGGCCTGGGATAGAGAAAGTGAAGTCTCTCCGTAAACGAATGGGGATAGAAAATCTCCAGGACGAGTAAATTAAGCAGAAGTACATGGATATGATTAGTGAGAAATTCCTAACAGTAGACAGTAAGTAGGTTCACCATATAGAACGTGAATGGGTGGCATACGGAGATGCTGTAGTAGAAACAGCAAGGGAATGCCTAGGTACTAATGTGTGTAAAGATGGGAAAAAGCGAACATCTTGGTGAAATGATGAAGTGAGAGCAGCTTGCAATCGTAACGAGAAGGCGTATCAGAAATTGCTCCAAACAACGGCCGATGCAGACAGAAATAGTACGTATATGAAAGAGACAGAGCGAAACAAATAATTGTTGAATCCTAAAAGAAGTCTTGGGAAGTCTTTGGTAATAACCTGGAACGGCTAGGTCAAGCAGAAGGGAAATCCTTTTGTACAGTAATAAAGAATCTGCAAGGGAAGGATAAAGGAAATGAATAGTGTTTTGGGTAATTCATATGAACTCATAATAGATTCCATGGAATCACTGGACGGGTAGAAGGCATATTTTCAAAATCTTCTCAACGTCAAGGAAAATCTTTGTGGTGATGTCGCGAACAACCGAGCTGATGTGGAGGCGTAAAATGATGCTGGTGAAATTACGCTTTAGGAAATTGAAAGGATGGTAAATAAACTCCATTGTCATAAAGCAGCAGAAATAAATAAATTTAGACCTGAAATGGTGAAGTATAGTGGAAAGGCAGGGATGAAATGGCATCATAGAGTAATAAGATTAGCGTGGAGTGTTGGTAAGGTACCTTCACATTGGACAGAAGCAGTAATTGCACCTATCTGTAAGCAAGGGAACAGGAAGGTATTCACTGGCAACTTGGAAGCGAGGGTGCAATCAGTGGTTTAGAGGAAGTTGAATAAAAACCAGAGTGGCTTCAGACCACAGAGGAGCCGTCAGGATCAGATTTTCAGTATGCGCCAGGTTATTGAAAAGTGTTACGAGAGGAATAGCCAGTTGTATTTATGTTTTGTAGGTTTAGAGAAAGCATATTATGGGATGCCGAGGGAAAATATGTTCGCCATACTGGGGGTCTACGGGATTAAGAGTAGATTATTAAAATCAACCAAAGGCATTCATGCTTACAATTGGGTTGGGCTGCAGTGAGAATTGATGGTAGAATGAGTTCTTGGTTCAGGGTACTTACAGTGTTTAGGCGACGTTTAGTAAATTCAGAGAGGCTTACAGACTGAACGCTGAAAGGCATAACACTCTATAATGATGATGTATGTTATTAATATTATTTAAAATTATAAGCGGTAGGCTATATGAGCCTAAATTGCATTAATATTTACAATTAAAATGAGCGATATCGATTTCACAACTGTTTATGACTGTGAATGAATTTTCTGATTCGATCATCTTCAGTCGATTTTTATCCGTCATTCAACTATTCAGCAAGAATTTCGCACTCATACCCTGTTTGTGGAGAGACAAAACAGCTTGGCGTGTTATCGTAAAACGAGGAGATGTTGTGTGCTTTTACGTCCATGAAACAGTGTTAAAGAAAATCCAGAACATACTAGATCATACGACAAAATTAATTGTAGTGTCTGGATTCTAGATGAAAATTCAAGGAAAACAATAGGACTTTCCACAGTTTGAATACGTTGAATAATAATCTTATTTCTGATAGCAGATAAAATGGTTGTAATCTTTGTAGCACTTCATTTATTGAACGTGTAATATTGACTCGTAAAGTGTGTAAAATTTGGTGGAGCTTTGTAGAAAAGTGACAGAATTAAACACTGTATACTTTTATCAGTAGGAGTCTGCCTATCCGAGATGGGAAATGCATGCTCATTTCATCCACTGGATGTGGGTTTGATTCCCAAAACATTTAGAAACGATATTTCCACTTCTGGAGAAACATATGGCCGCGAGGTCACACTCAGCCTACACTGCAGGTGAGTACCCGGTTAATTTCAGGGACAAAGTTGACCAGCTAAGCATTCCCTCCCACTAAGCGCCGAGGTTACGGGCAGAATAGCTTTTACCTTCCACCCTCCCCCCCCCAAGGACTTTAATGGCGTTTACCGAGATGCCGTAATTTAGCAAATACACTTCTTGTATACTCAACTCACGTCTTCGGAATAACTTTCCCTTTCATCCTGTATACTACTGACTCTCTGTCTGGTTTTGGTATTTCACCTATATCATAATGATTAGGTCTGTTCGTGCTAAAACCATAACATGTAAAAAAGTTACCTTGTAGGGAAAACCAGGACTGTTATGCCGAATTTGTATTTTACCTAAATCCAGAGGCATTGATTATGTTCACATTAACTCAAATCTAGGAGATTATTACCAAGCAATTTGGCTACACGGTGTAACGATCACTCACCTATTTTCGGCTACCGTCATCTGGAACTCCATCTATGTTCATATTCTCGCCGATACTTCATTCATCTAACCGGCCTTGGACTTTCTCTGCTGCCTCGCCATGCATCCGTCCTGGTGAACTGCTGACTACACACTGAGTCTCCTCTGGGTTACGTCATCCGCTACGTCAGTGTCCGATATTTCTCGACGTTTTGTGTACTTTTTTCCGGAACTTTCTGCAGCGGTATAAAGGCTTCCCCCACATACTCGGTCTTCAGTCCAGCACTGATTCCGAGTGTGGTTGGAGGGTCGTCTGAGGACTTCCCAGTATTTTCTGGGAAGCTCCACTTCTTTTATTTGCTGTATTGGGTGAGCAACAGAGTATTTATTTTATAATTACCATTATTATTCTTCTCCTATGGATTTTGGAGTTATCTTCATTTCTGTGGCCGGTTTTCTTTTAAACCTGATATGAGTGATATTGTTCCTTAACAAATGAACATCGAGTAATATGCAATTTCAAGAGTTGGTGAGTGATTGAACTTGTGGCCTGGACGGTACAACTTATCACATAAAACTATTCCTGCATTTGGCAATGTTTATACTCAGGCGACTCCCATTATTGTGATCCCCGTCCTTGGTCCTTCCCGTGCCTTTCTTCTCCCTTTGTTTACTTTTTTGGAAATCTGTGTCCATATTCTCCGAGGCTTATAGGTTACCATGTTCATTTGATTAGTCACATATTATAACTTGTAAATGGTCTAGGGATTCTATTCTAATGTACGTCATTCACGATGAGTGTTTTCTTTTGTGTGTCAGGTTAGAAAATTTTGAGTTGTAAAATTTAAAATTCATTCCCTTTGTAGAAACAATATACTGTTTTGATTAACCTTTTTCTTCTTATTATTACATCCACTAACCTCCCATTGGTCCCAGCTCTTTTCTCCTTGAACGTCTTGTCAAAGAATCTTAATCAACCAATACGTTGTTGCTATAAATCGTCACAACGGTATACGTACGATGGCGGATGAGGGTATAACATACAGGCTAACACAAGCAAGGAAGGATTTTCTCAAGAAAACCCATTTGCTAATATGCACCTATACAAGACATATTTTGTTTTAGAAGACTTTTGTGTGGATCGTGAAATTGTATGAAAGGGAAACATGAACAATAATTTGTCCAGAGATAATGATAAGAGAAGCGTTTGAAGTGGGGTGTTACAGAAGAATGTTGACAGTTTGACGAGTAGACAGGATCAAAAATAAAGAGAAGCTGAATCGCGTTAGGGAGAGGACAACGATCTGGCGAAATGTGATCAGAAGAAAGGAGAGATTGTTATGCCACATCTGAGACGCACAGGACTTATAAAGTTATTGAGGGGAGTGAAAGGGGTAAGAAAGTAAGAGGCTGAATAAAGCATGACCACAATAAAGAGATTTGGGTAGATGTAAGATGCAGAACTAGTAGTTATGTAGATATGAAATGATAAGTACAGGATAGATGAGCACGGAGTCCTGCATCAAACCAATCTACTGTACGGACAGATGTCCTGAACAGCAGCAGCAGCAACAACAAAACCAACAACATATTCTTATTCATATTATTATTATTATTATTATTATTATTATTATTATTATTATTATTATTATGGAATTTTGTCGTATAGAAGTTCTTTTACGTGGCGGTAAATCTACCGGCACGACACTGGCGAATCTGAATACTTTCAATTACCAACTGACAGAGCCGGAATCGAAGTCGTCATATGGAGCTCAAAAGGCCAATACTCTACCGTCAGTGACACTCAGCTCAGCGTGTCATCTATTTATATATCTGTCAATCAATCAGTCAATCATTATCATCACCATCATCATCATCATCATCATCATATTCTTCTTCTTCTCCTTCTTCTTAGTTTCTTTCAGGAGTGCTTAGCATGCCTGTTCACTGTCTGTGTCACGACAAGTGCCCATGGGGTCTAGAGGGTAAGTTTAGTGCGACTTCGTAAATATGACTGAGATAAATAAATTAAATTCAGGAATCTCAATCGTAAGTGTTTCTCCCCAGTCCGGTATGGGTTCATCAGTTTGATACCACACCTTCCCAAGACACTGACCGGCTAGCTCGCCGGTAGGGACACCGCCGCAAGCTATCATATGATGAGCAAAATGCAGCGCCGACGTACTAGGGGAGAAATATATCTCCACTTGTTATGTATGCCCTTCCGGACTAGCATGACATTGGAGCCTCAAATCATTGGGTCCCATTCCCATTCGGAATTGCTAGGTGGGCAATAATTCCATTGTGAAGATTTATCTCCCGTATGTAGTTATCAGACTGTGCCTGTTATAAGGGCTTCTGATAAGTTCACCTGCATACACCCCAGCGTCAGTGGGTAGGGTCTGACATATCCCACTCTGATGAGTCTAGTGTAGTTCTCGAATCCAACCATTAGCGCGAAAACTGGTGTCGTAGCTCTCGATTACGTGTAAGGTTATACTAAGTTCTTCTGGATTCAGTTGGTGACTTGGTGAAGTGCTCCATTCGCTGTTAATGTTTTATACAAGGTACTCCGTTCGATCTTTCATTTCTGTCTGCTAGATATGCGTCTGGTACATACTGCATTGAATACTTATGTGATCTCAGCTAGTACCACTTGCCTCCTTTGATGGCCAATTCTATCTCGACACCACTGGCCTCAATCATTAATAAACCTTAATTGAACTACAACATTGCCGTCAACAAACACTGGAGTTTATTACGTAGGTGGTTCAGTAAGTAAGGTCATACAGACCCTCACGAGTGATGTGTTTTCATTTTCACTTCAATTTCACATCAACGTGGAGTAAGCATAACGTAGTTTCCCTTGATGACCATAATACTGCACATAATATCAGTTATACCGTCCAAACGTCAGTTGTTGGATGGTGGGGTGACCGGCATTGACATGAGTAGCGTGATACTGTTTCTCCATATAAAGGGGACACAAGCACCCGGAAACTACCTGTGTTGTTGTGCAAAGGCATCGTATTGGAGTACGACCGGAATAGGTCACATCGGTTGCTAGGGTTCTGCCACTTCCCATCCCCATTCGGAATTGCTAGGTGGGCAGTAATTCCATTGTGAAGATTTATCTCCCGTATGTAGTTAGCAGACTGTGTCTCTTATAAGGGCTTCTGATAAGTTCACCTGCATACACCCCAGCGTCAGTGGGTAGGGTCTGACATATGCCACTCTGATGAGTCTAGTGTCAGACCTAAGACGAAACGCTGGTTAATAGAGCAAACGCCTGAAACGCCTTACATCTGATATCTTTTTGACATAGTTGCGTAGTAGGTCAAAGCTTGCTGGCATATGTATCAGAGTGTTGAACAGTAATTGACAGACAAATACGGCAAGTTGAAGCTGTTAAAGTGGTCTGCTTGCGATGTAATGCGGGAACAATTCAGATGGATGGGCTTGGGATTAATTACAATGGAAAAGAGAGGATGCAGAAGAATTAGTTACGAATTGAACTGATTCTCAATCCTTATAAAGGCATGGGAAGGTTCGATGTATGGAAGAACAATGATGGACCTAATGTATTTTTAATTGGTTATCAACTGAGGAAGAAGAAACCGATAATGTCCGGGAAGAGTGACGTTTCAAGGAGAGATCTTGCCGAAGACGCTTATCAGAATAGAAAAATATGAGATCGGAGAATAGGCAACCGCTGTCAAACGGAAACGCCCCAGAAATAATGACGTAGATAATTAACCTCTATGCTGGATAGTGAGTGCTAAAGAGTTCCAGGAGTTGATATTGCCGATGCACATGTCACAGTGAGGGATGAGCAACATTGAATATACACAATCCACACAGCATCGTAAATAGAATGCCCCAGGCAATTGCATCTGCAGTTATATAACCTTGTCATGAGCAGATTAATGGTTGTTAACCATTATTCACGAGATAAACCACAATATAAGCAGATCTGGGAGTTCTGAGATACTCTTTGCAAGATGGTACTTCTTCACATTTTAAGAAAAATATAACTATCAGCACTTGGATAAATTTTACAACAGGAATACACATCTGCTGTTGCTATACACACACAGAATTATTTAATTTCACAAACCACACATCATCTCATATTTACGATACGTTGAAATGTCATCCTAAAGAGTCATTATTTTGCCCATTAAGTCTTTCACGGCTGTAGATAGAATATTCACACCAAAATCAAGCTTAAGTCATTATTTTACTACATGACTTGGAAAACAAATTTTATTACTTAGATAAACAATTTACCGGAAATTTGATTGCCATTGTGTGTGTCTGGAGTCCTCATTCGAAGGTCTGACTGGTTTCTTAACAGTTCTACCATCAGATGTCACTGGAGTAGCGTTCTGGGGAAATAGGGATTGAGGTGATTTTCCGTTGCTTTCTTCATCGAGCCGGAACGTGCTACTACGTCCACTGAAATGTACGTAGACTGCTAATCGACTTTTGCACTCCATTTATCACAGGAATTAACTGCATAAGGAACGGTGTTACAAGCATTCGTCGTATAAAACACTGGCCGTTTTATTGATCTAATTTCCCTAATTAGTGTCTCTTTAGAAACTATCTGTTTTCCTCACAGGAGGTAGTCCGCCTCGCTGGTATTACCTGAAACGGGCGATAATTCTGATTGATTGGACTCACTTTCACTTCACGTAACGGTTGCACACAGATATGGTCGAACTGTAGTCTGTCAGCAATCACGAAGCACAACTATTTTGGCTCGACTCGACTCCAGATGATTAACTCACAATCAACATGACTGCTCCACGCACTGAACTACTTAAGATGTATAACTAAATAATGACAATAGTGCCAACGTTACGACAACACTCACTACTCACCACACCACCAGCACGGACCACTGAACAGCGATCACACAACAACTCCGACTACAGCCAGCACTATTGCCGTTCAACTCCAATACACTCACTGTCTGTTCGAGCATGTTGTTTTATATCCCCGGTGATGAAGTTCCAGACTTTTCGGGGTGCGGCCGGAATCAGAACATTGTGGTTAGGCCTTCCAAATAATCCAAGAGAATCACGACGCCGAGAAGAATAGAGGGGAGATGCTGTAACTATGCCCTCTAGCTGGGAACTCCCAGATGACTCAGTATAGGCTGACTGAGTCGAAATATTGAAAGAAGAGTTCTGACAGTTATTAGAGAGATGTCCTTTTACTGCCTGCGTGGGTGGGTGGGTAGAATGTAGTAAATGATATGGTTGCCATGGAAACGTGGGTGGACCCACTGCGGTTGCCATGGTGATAAGCTTGTTGGCCTGCTGGTGCTGCTTGGAGTTGCCAAACGTCTGACTTATGAGGTACGTACAACAGAACACAGCGGTCTCAACGAACGAAGAAATGATCCGGAAGCATAGGAAAGGAGAAAGGAATACAGAAATGTGACAACACCGTGCATTGCTTTCTCCAGCCCTATTTGTCAAAACCCTTCTTTTAATATTACGAGTAGAATTCCTCCCAAGAAATACCGAAGGGGCTACAGATGGAGGGCTGGTATGTGGCAACATTGACAGACACTAAGATCGGACTAAGGCAGGTCGATAAAGATAACACACTTGTCCTGACAGTAATATTATTCTTGATTTTACGTCCCAGTAACTATTTTTAGGGATGTCAGAGACACTGAGATGCCACATTTTACCATAGAGAAGCCCTTTTACGTGCCAGTGAATTTTCAGACACGAGGCCAACGTATTTGAGCACATTCAAATGCAACTCATACCGGTAATTTGCCATAAGAAATAATACATTTAAAATATTATCTCTTACTGAAGACAGGTCCGTTTTCATGGCTGAGGGATCTGTGTCTTGCCATTAAGGACTCAGAGAACCAAGTTCGATTGCTGGCTGGATTATATAATTTTTATCGTTGGTGGTTGTCTGTTAATTCCCTTGGCTCAGGGACTGTGTTTATGTAAACCCCACAACAACACAAAGTTTCATACAAATAGCAGACGGAGTACGGAGTATTTGCCTTACAAGGGCTGCATCTTCTTCAAAAATGAGAGGATGTTATTATCACTAGCCCTCTGGGGAGTGTAGGTTGGCGACCACAGGGCCCTTAGCTGATTCCTGAAATTGTTTCCACTTACTTGTGTTAGGTTCCTCACTTTCATCTATCTTGTTCGACCTCCCTCCGTGAGCTCTTGTTTATTTTCGACCCCGACAGTATTAGGTTTTGAGGCTGAGGTAGTCTTCCGTTTTCACGCCCTTCGTGGCCCTTGTTTTCCTTTGACCAAAATATTCATTTCTTGAAGTGTCAGATCCCTTCCATTTTTCTCTCTGATTAGTGTTAATAGAGGATATGGTTGCCTAGTTGAACTTCCGCTTTAAACAATAATCACCACCACCACTTATTATAAGAAGAAGAAACTAGGCTAACACCTTTGCCGCATCCATTTTGCCACACTTTGGAATTTCACTTTCGTAGCAGTCCTATGTTCGCTTAAAATTCCTCCCGAGAAGAACTTCTCTGTCTTCCTAAGTTTGACTCTAGTCCCATATTTTTCGAAATCTTCTTCCAGAAGAGCAACAAAAATTATAAAAGGTGGCCAAGCACGTGGCTTTGTTTACAAACAATGTAACGACAGGGTCACGTGGTCATGACGTCATGGGGTCATTGACCTCGGGTGCTGACTCAGCAGAAAAAGTGCTGACGCCATGGTTTTGAACCGCAATTGCTCTCCTACTGAAGAGAGTTATGCTTTTTCAAGAGGAAGTCTCTTAGTAATCCGTTCCAAAGCTGTTTGATAAAAAACAATACAATGGGAATATAATATTTCAGTTTAGAAACCGGATGAACCAACTTTCTTCATAAAATGAAAACTGATATGAGAATCAGCGGTACAGTCCGTTAGTCGTTCTCCTTCTGTTCGCAAGATAGCGCTTTCGATTGTCGGCTCGTCCAATGATTTTATCCTGGACGGAAAGCTCACCGGGGTTCTTTCAGCTTCGTGAGACCGTCTGAAGAACTGTCTGATATAACAGGTAGTGGAACTGACGGTGAAAGGGAAGTAATACGACTAATGATGTAACCGAACAGACAATGTGACAATTGTTTTACAGAATTACGCTTTTCGAAAATGAGACCCTGTAAAATCCCAAGTGAACAGGCTACGCGGATTGGGTCATGTAGCTGTAAACTTGGATTCGGGTGGGATAGTGGAAACCACCCCTTTGTTGGCAGCCTTGAAGGCGGATTTCTGTGTGCTCCCATTGTCGCACCAGGCAAATACTGAGGCTTTACCTACAATAAGGCCGCGATAACTTCTCTCCCACTCCTAACCCTTTCCTCTCCTATCGACACCATAAGACCTGTCTGTGTCTGTTCGACGTAAAATAAGTACCAAAAGGAAACTGCAGAAAACCACCTAGAGTAGTGCCGATGGTAGGGTTCGAATCTATGGGTACTATATCCCGACTGGGTAACAGGCAACTTAAAATATTTCACACGTGCATTGAGTAGCCAGCTTACTCGTTAAACGTTATTATTATTATTATTATTATTATTATTATTATTATTATTATTATTATTATTATTATTATTATTATTATTATTATTATTATGATCATCAGGCAGCCATGATTAACTCAGATGCTTAGGTGCTAGCTTTCTACCTGCTACCTTCGTTCGAATCCCGGTAGATCCTGGATTTATATTTTTCAAACCGGGCAAGTTGGCCGTGCGGTTAGGAGCGTGCAGCTGTGAGCTTGCATCCGGGACATAGTGGGTTCGAACCCCACTGTCGGCAGCCCTGAAGATGGTTTTTCGTGGTTTCCCATTTTCACACCAGGTAAATGTACCTTAATTAAGGCCACGACCGCTTCCTTCCCAGTCCTAGCCCTTTCCTATCCCATCGTCGCCATAAGACCTATCTGTGTCGGGGCAACGTAAAGCAAAATAGCCCCCTCCCCCCCAAAAAAGATATTTTTCGATTCAAAAATCGCCTGACGGCAAGTAGGGCATCCGGCCTTAAACCTCCAGGAATAATCAAAATAAGCTTGGGTGTCTCCAGAATCCCTACAAATAGTTGATAAAAGCTGAAGAAATTCTACTTATTATTATTATTATTATTATTATTATTATTATTATTATTATTATTATTATTATTATTATTATTATTATTATTATACATTTGTCCGACTCATTGAATGAATGTTCAGCGCTGAAGCCTTCAGTTCAGAGGGTCCTGGGTTCTCTTCCTCGCCGGGTCGGGGATTTTAATCTCGTATGATTAATACTTCTGGTTCGGGAGCTGGGTATTTGTGTTTGTGCCAACACTCTCCGCTTCATATTCAGACAACGCATTACTTTACCAACCACCACAGAAATACGCAATAGTGTCCGACTCGTTGGGTGAACGGTCAGCGTACTGGCTTTCGGTTCAGAGGGTTCCGGGTTCGATTCCCGGCTGGGTCGGGGATTTTAACCTTCATTGGTTAATTCCAATGGCTCTGGGGCTGGGTGTTTATGCTGTCCCCAACATCCCTGCAACTCACACACCACACACAACACTATCCTCCACCACAATAACACGCAGTTATCTACACATGGCAGATGCCGCCCACCCTCATCGGAGGGTCTGCCTTACAAGGGCTGCACTCGGCTAGAAATAGCCACACGAAAACAACAACAAACAACAAACGCAATAGTGATTTCATCCCTCCAAGTAGGGTTGGCGTCTGAAAGGGCATCCGACCGTAAAACAGGGCCAAATCCACATATACGACATAGTTCGCACCCGCGGCCTAACAAGTGTGGGAAAAGCAGAAGAAGGCGATTATTATACACTACAGTTCGATATTTTAATTTTAGAATGGGCTTTTCGGAGGATAATAATAAAATATTCTCCGTTATTACATGAGATAAAGAGCTTTAGTTAAATCTATCTCTGTAGCTTTGCTAACTATCGATCAGCTCCATGATAATGAGTGAACTAGCGATTTGAACCAAACACTCCTCGTTGAACATACATTGTGTGCCTGTTTTCTAAATAACTGATGAATTAGAGTTTATACATAAGATTTTAGCGTGCATAATAGATATGACAGAGTTGGTAAATGCAAAAGTGGTGTTTTTTAGAGTACGGAGCCAAGCATCAATTTTTCACTTCACTCGGTATCGAATAGTTGTGTTCCTGCTTAACACTGGAAAGACACAAGTTATTCTGTGTCCCGGGATACGCAAATAGACAGATGAATATCCTGACAATAACCCATTTCCAGTATTTCCATACAATCATCAGGGACAGAAAACAAACTTAAAAAGTATGGGAATTAATTTTCATGTCCGATAAGCACAAGAGTCCCTCCTCTATGGTGTAGTGGTTAGTGTAATTGTCTGCCACCCCCCCCCCCGCAGGCCCTGGTTCGATTCGTGGCTCTATCACGAAATTTGATACGAGGGCTGGAACGAGGCCACTGCCCTTGAGGCCGTAGAGGTGGGATCGCTCGCTGAGTCAAAGGCAAAAACCAACCCTGAGGGGTAAACAGATTAAGAAAGAAAAACGAAAATACGAAAGAAAGTTGAAGATATCGTCCTCATTTTTCAACAGACTAAATTAATTTGAATTCCCAATGAACTGTTGAAGACTTCGGGAACACTTCTCGAAATCGGGCCAAACAGTTCAAACAGCCGAGTTCAGGTTTGTGGGTTCGATGCCGGCTCAGTAAGGCGGTGTTTGAATGTGCTCAAATACTCCAACCTCGTGTTGGTAGATTTACTGGATGTAAAAGAACTACGGTGGGACAAAATTCCGGCACATCGACATCTTCGAAAACCGTAAAAGTAGATAGTAGGACTCCAATGGTATTATTATTATTATCATTATTATTATTATTATTACCGGCCTGGTCAGCTATTTTTATCTGGGCCTGGGGACTGGTTTGATGCCCACTCAGCCTACGTGAAAATTAAGCAGCTATTTGTCGATGGAAACCAAGAATAACGGACGAGAAACTTTCCAGTTGACTGTTTGATGTGTCTCCACAAAGTGGTTAAGGGACAAAGGAAACTGTGCAAAATAGTATTAATTTCATTGATGACGCTTCCATTTATGTATATATGAAATTTAAAGGTATCGTTGTGTGATTAACGTGTTTGAAAAATTTTAGACCAGTTTTACGGCATGATGCCCTTCCTGACACCAACTCTATCTGGATGGATGTATGTGCAACTACCGCGTGTTTCTGTGGTACCTGTAGTGTGATGTGTTTTATGTAAATCAAGATGAACGCAAACAGCTAGCCCCAAGCTAGAGAAAGTAACCAGACAAACATCAACTCCCCGACCCAGCCGGGAATCGATCATGGGGCCAAAGTCACTTTGCTCACCACTCAACTAAAGAGCTGGACTAATGGAACAAAATATATTCTTCAAAATCAAAATCATTCATTGTAGGAATATCATTCAAGAGGTTAATGTAGGAATTACTGTGATGAACTGACCTACTTTACAGAAATAGGCAATTATATTGAATTTATTCTGCCTGCTTATACAATTATTATTGAAATATTTGCAAAACAATATAGAAACGTTAATATGACAACGTTAATGAAACCGGCAACAAAACACAATCATACATGTAAATGAGTTAACTATCATTCTACAAATGCGTAATTTCTAATTAAATAATTTAACTGTAGTGTGTATATTGTCCTCTTCTAGAAATAATCAGTATGTATCTCTATTTCATTACCAAAGCTGCAGTAAATTTACAATGGAGCGAAAATATGTGCAACTTGTCTACTTCGATAAATCTAACCAACTGCGGAGCAGATAAGAATTGCAAAACATGAAACGCTATAAAATACTGATAACGATAAACACAAAACAGTCCGCGCTTTTGTGCACAGGTAGTGGACATACTATCGTAAGAGATGACTTTCATGAGTAATCAACTAATCCTGCAGGGAAAAAGGTGGCAACATGGAGTACATCGATATTAGTGTTTTATAGGTTCTATGGCTAAATGGTTCGCGCACTGGCCTTTGATCACAGGGGTCCCGGGTTCGATTCCTTGCAGGGTCGGGAATTTTAACCAACATTGGTTAATTTCGCTGGCACTGGGGCTGGGTGTATGTGTCGTCTTCATCATCATTTCATCCTCATCACGACGTGCAGGTCGTCTACGCGTGTCAAATAAAAAAAAACTGCACCTAGCGAGCCGAACTTGTCCTCGGACACTCCCGGCACTAAAAGCCATACGCCATTTCATTTTTTCAGCGAGCATTCTCAGCTGACCTTCATTCGTCGATTGTGATTGAAGATGTGTTGTGTGCTACCTTTTCTGTCAGCATCTGAAGAAAGAGAGACCGAGCAAGCGGCTACGGGGTTAGCGTCGCGCAGCTGTTAGCTTCCATTGAGGAGATAGTGGGTTCGAATCTCACTGTCGGCAGCCCTGAAGAAGGTTTTCATGGTTTCTCATTTTCACACCCGGAAAATGTTGGGGATGTACCTTAATTAAGGACACGACCACTTCCTTCAGACTCCTAGCCCTTTCCTATCCCGTCGTCGCATAAGACGTAAACAAAATTGTAAAAAGAAAGAAGAGAAATAAGAAAATAAGGAGATACCTTCTAAGAACTATTTAGTGTTGGTTGCTCCTACCCATGTCCCGCTGTTTTAGTTTGCTAACTTTGTTCTGAATTCTTACATTCAGAAAGACACTTGAGTATTTCCACTCAATAATAGGCTGAGCTTCCTCCAAACACCCCTGGCATAGCGAAAGCAGCCGAGTGATGTCACTGGCATTTGAAATAGTCATATGAAATACTTATTTTATATTGCACATCCTTCGGTACTCGTACTTGCTGATTCACTGTATGAATTACAATCCGAAACGTACTTAATTGCCACCTACCATGCACGAAAGGCAGATAGCAAGATGCAAAGTAAAAATGCTCTAAGATGCCCTTGAGTGACTACTCAGCTAAATTTATAATCAGGTTGGAGTTCATGGAAAAGTATTGAGTTCAACCAGGTGAGTAATGTTTTTATTACAGCCTGATTTATTTGCGCTGAAGGAGTCTAATTAAAAAAAAATCGCCGACATGTCATTGTGTATTCGCTCGCACATACTCTTGTTTTACACAGACGATACATTTAGACAACCGGTTCTGCGGTGTAGGAGTAGCGTACCTGCCTCTTTACCGGAGGCCACGGGTTCGATTTCCGGCCAGGCCAGGGATTTTTTCCTGGATCTGAGGATTGGTTCGAGCTCGACTCAACCTACGTGAGGGGCCGATGACCTAGATGTTAGGCCCCTTTAAACAACAAACATCTTCATCAACAACCTACAGCGCGTGATTATGATTGAGGAAACATCTGGCGGTGAGATGGCAGCCCCGGTCTAGAAAGCCAAAAATATCGGCCGAAAGGATTCGTCGTGCCGACCACACGACACCTCGTAATCTGCAGGCCTTCGGGCTGAGCAGCGGTCGCTTGGTGGTCGGTGGTCCTTCGGGTCTGTTGCGCCATGGGGTTTGGTTTTTGTCTGGTATATCTTTAGACCATCCTTCACGTTTATGCAATTCAACAATGTTGAGCGAAAATTGATCGAACTTGTCCTTTGGTTTTGACACTTCTGTACAGAGAGAAGAGTCTAAAATATTATTTACTCTCTCTTCCTTCTACTTTTATTGCTACTTTCACTCTGTTTTCGACAGACGAACACATTAAAACAGCAATGTTATTCCTATAATGGCACGGTGGAGCCATTAAGATTTGAGAAACTCGGTTACTGACGTTACTCTTGCATGCATCTACTTTGGGTGAAAGTAATATTGAATGTGCCACTCTATATTAAACCTATCTTCTTTCGACTCCGTTTAATGTAGACCTATTTATGAATGTATTTAAGTGAATCCGTCTCCGTGAAGACCCTGAAGGCCCTTGGAGGAGTGGAAGGTTAAGGCTTCCGTAATCCCGGCCCTAAGTGGAAAAGAGATGTTAGTTATATGCTCTGTCGTGTTTTGTGCCAGGAATTAACCTGGTACTCAGTTTTGGAGCAGGCTGAGGGAACCGAAAATCAATGTACCACTCGAGGAGTGGAAGTCTCGCTTCGTAAGTTTTTCAACTTCCTGAGGAGGTCTTTCCGGGTGAATAGAGCACACCTTTAACACCTTCGCAAGGCAGACCTCCTACGTACGTTTTTAATGACGGAATACAATGATCAGCCAGAACATTATGACCACCTACCTAATAGCCGGCATGTCCACCTTTGGCACCGATAACAGCGGCAATGCGTCTTGCATTGGAAGCAATGAGGCCTTGGTAGGTCGCTGGAGGAAACTGGCACCACATCTGCACACACAAGTCAACTAATTCCTGTACATTCCGGGGAGGATGGGCGATAAGCTCTGACGCCACGTTCAATCACATCACAGATGTGTTCGATGCGGTTAAGATCTGGCGAGTTGGGGGGCCAGCACATCAATTTCAACTCGCAGCTGTGTTCCTCGAACCACTCTATCACACTCCTGGCCTTGTGACATGGCGCGTTATCTCGCTGAAAAATGCCACTACCGTTGGAAGACATGATCGACATGAACGGGTGTACGTGGTCTGTAACCAGTGTACGATACTTCTCGGCCTTCATAGTGACTTGCATGAGCTCCACTGGACCCATGGATGCACACGTGAATGTTCTCCAGAAAATAATTGAGCCGCCGCCAGCTTGTCTCCGTACCGCAGTACAGGTGTCAAGGAGCTGTTTCCCTGGAAGACGACGGATTCAAACCCTGCCATCGGCATGATGAACAAGATCTCGGGATTCATCAGTCCACGCAACGCTATGCCACTGCAGCAACGTCCAGTGACGATGGTCACGTGCCCATTTCAGTCGTAGTTGCCGATGTCGTGGTGTTAACATGGCACATGCATGGGTCATCGGCTGTGGAGGTTCATCCTTAGGAGTGTTCGGTGCACTGTGTGTTCGGACACACTTGCGTTCTGTCCAACATTAAAGTCTGATATTAGATCCGCCACAGTTCGCCGCCTGTCCTCTTTTACTAGTCTGCTGATCCCACGGCGTTCGACATCTGCAATGAGGGGTGGCCGCCCAACCTCTCGACGTTTGATCGTGGTTTCGCCTTGATTTAGCTACTTGTTGAAGACATTCACCACCACACACCTCGAACAGCCGACAGGTGCAGTTTCCGAAATGCTCGTGCCGAGCCTCCGGGCTATCACAATCTGCCATCTGTCAAACTCAGATAGATCGCGCACCTTCCCCATTCTACACACGGACAGCACGCTCACGGATACTACATGCACCGTTCGTGTGTGTGACTAGCAGCCTTCCTCGTCAGGTGACGCTGCTATCGCCTGGACGGGTTTATATCGATAGTAGGTAGGTGGCCATAATGTTCTGGTTGATCAGTGCATTCCATATATGTTATAAAAGGGCATAAGTTGTATAGCATCTAGATTGTATTAATACATAGTGATTATTAGGGTTCGGAAGTGTATGACCTAAAGAAGTACGAAATATATACGCATACATGCCCTAAAAACTAGCTTATATGTCTTAAAACGCTCAAATATGACCTAAAATATGTTAAAATACGATATAAACTTTACGGATAGGTGTCAAGTATTACATTATTACTAACATTGCACGTCTTAAGTAACAAAACGTGGTTAGCGATTGTACCAGGAGGTACACCTCTACGCCGCGCGTTCAAAATGAGCGCATAAAATAATTCCTCTATCTACCAAATGTGAAACCTATAATACAACAAGTTAGAACTTTACTCAGAAGATGTCACCACTAAAATATGATGTAATTTTGTTATGGTGCAGTTCAGTTTCCTATCCTGTGTGAATTTCTACTTGTTTTGTTTGACATTCATCAAGAAGTTTGGACTTTTTTCCATAGATGTCACTACAAAAAACTATGATCATGCACCCTGGTGCGAAGTGAAAGAACTTTTGATTTAAATAAATTTTGTATTCATAAGTTTCTTTTACTACTTGATGTTCATTTATTTTTGAGTTGGCAATATTTATCTTTTCTTTCCGCCACTTTTGAATCCAGCCAATCCCTAATTTCTATAATTAATTTTCTACCAATCACAGTCTACTTCTTCTTCTTCTTCGTCTTCTTCTTCTCCTCCTTCATCTTTTTCTTCTTCTTCGATTATGAGTGCAACTTTTAAATTAACCAATAAAATGAGAGGGTGTGGCTAGTTTAATCTTGAATGATCTCGAACTTTCCCCGAGGTTTTTTAAACTGCGGATTTTCACGTCTCTTGGCCAATTGATCATCATCTTACTGAGTGCGTGTGTCAAGCAGGAGGCGGAAGGCCTCTTCGTAAGCTGCTAGAGCTTCTATAAGGTAGTGGCAACATAACATCTTTCTTTCTTTCTTGCTAGCTCCGCAGTTTAACCCGAGAGAAAGGTTCGAATCATCAACCATGTAACCTACTTTTCTGAAAATGTAACGTTTGCCAGCTAATGTAAACCTAAAATCTTTAACGGTAAATCGGGGATAGAGAGTGATGTACTCTCTCGAGCTCCCCTTCACATTGGTTTGAGATGACTACGTTTTGTAACTGGTTTTCTTCCTTTCTGTAATGTCTTAATTTATTCTTATACGAGTCACCTCCATAGTTTGGGAATAGCCCCTGTTTCATCGGCCTAGTGCCCCTTAGGTTTTAAGTGTTCATATCTAGGAGTGTAAGCATTCGCCCCCTTTCATTTTGTGTTCGGGCCATTTATTTAACTGTTATTCCTTTTACACGAAGGTCCTATAAGTTGGGTACGAGATACCCCTGTTTCGAATTTGTAAGTTGGACCATGGAAGGCCAAAAGTTGTAAGATATTTTTGGTGTTGCCTTGAGTAGGCTTGAGAAACTGAGAGCACGTTAGCTCTTTTTCAAGTATTGTAAAAGTTCCTCTGGGAGGCTTGATATTGTAATTGTGTGAGCAAGTGCTCCAGGTAATAGGGGATTTCTGCCCTTTTATAAATTTGTGCTCTTTTGTAAATTTGAGCTGGGAGCTCAAAAAATATTAAAACTAGGGGCTTGTAGCCCAAGAGAGTTAAAGATCTGAAATCTTGGATTTTGCTAAGTCTTGTTTCTAAATTGCTATGTCATTGTTATCTCACTAAGTGAAACGTTGTTAAGTTTGTTGTTTTTCAAAAATATAACCTTCAGTTTAAGTTTTAAATTCTTTTCTTGACATTTTAAGTACACCCATTCATCCCGGCGCCTTCTTTCACCTCTGTTGGTCCACGAATACCCCGGAACAGCGATAATACACCAGACACATTTAATCATACAAACTGACAGAGAGCTACAGTACCTTAAAACTTCCATCATTTCATTCAGTATCATAGACTTAAAATGCAGTTTTCGCTCCGTTTTCCTAAATAAATCCAAAAATGAATATTAGCATGCTTTATGGTATCTCAGCTTAAGTTAGAAGACTGCCTAACAGGAAGTTTCATGAGTGCAATCTATTGAAATTCGTTGGCAGTAAAAGGAGAAGGGAACTGTAACTGTACCCTTCAAGGAAGAACTGGGCAAGAGATAACATGGAATTTACTTGTTTGCTGATTGCTTGTGAGCTTCATGGTATCTACTTCAGAGACATCCTATTCAAAGGTTGAAACAGACCATCGTCAAGTTCCGTGAGCTCACGCGTATCGTATCGCATTCTAATCTGTCCAGAAAAATTTGCTAAAAGACGTCCGTAGACCAGCTCCTTCTTAGAATCAGGTCTTCTAAACCTGCTACCTGTCTGTTGCGGGAAAATCCTGTGTTTGAAACTCGACGCAGATAACACGTACCTTGTTAGGGTCGCCTTTATTTAAACAAACATACAAACATAGTAAAATTATAACCAAATTTGACTTTATATCACTAAAATGAGCAAAAAGTGACCAAAACAATACATATGCCCGAAATATGCATTTATATGCAGCATCAAATTGCTTTTAACAGGTTCAGGGACCCGTCATTCACACTTATTTTTTCAGATGTCTGGTAAAATGAGTTCAGGAAAGAAATGTAACTTTTTCTTAACTTCCGAACATTGGGGATTATTAACAAGGCGCCTTCCTCGCGGTGTCTGGGGAGCGTGATTCCATCTCATTCGAAGGCCCCGGGTTGGCTTCCCGGCCAGTTCAGGGATTTTTATCTGGATCTGAGGGCCGAGAGGATTCTTAGTGCCGACCACGCGACACCTCGTTATCTGCATTCCTTCGGCCTTAACAGTGGTTGCTTGGCAGGAAAAGGCCCTTCAAGGTTGTTGCGCCATGGAGTTTGGTTTGGATTGGATTATTAATATGTGCAATTTACTGGTAATATTTTAATACCGGTATTGTAACTCAGAGCTATGCTTAGTTTATAGGTGTAATGCAAAGGAGGACAATGGCAGGAAGTGTTGAGTAAGGGATAATTTATTTTAATAATAACCTGATGGTGAGAGCCTCCGTGGCTCAAGCGGAAGCGCGCCTATCTCTCACCACTGGGTTCCGTGGTTCAAATCCCGGTCACTCCAAGTGAGGTTTGTGCTGGACAAAGCGGAGGCGGGACAGGTTTTTCTCCGGGTACTCCGGTTTTCTCTGACATATTTCATTCCAGCAATACTCTCCAATATCATTTCATTTCACCTGTCATTCCCTGATCTTTGTCCCAGAGGAGTGCGATAGGCTTCGGCAGCTGGCACAATTCATATCCACGCGGCTAGATGGGGCTTCATTCATTCCAATCCTGACCCGGTCGAGTGACTGGAAACAGGCTGTGGATTTTTTTTCAATAACCTGCTGATACTGGAAATAACGAGCGTTAGGTAGTTGTATAATTATCCTATCTGCTGAGGAAATGATCTCTATCGTTATTTTATGGACCTGTATTTGGAACTTGTGTGGATGTCCTCCCTGAATGGTCCCAGACCAGAGAAGAGGGTGCAGTCAGCAGTGTGCGTTTATTTCAAGACCAACTTCTTTAAACTTTCTTATAGCAATGCATGTCATGCTCATAGCAGACTCTTTACTATTACCGATAATGACAGTGTCATGAGTAAAACTCTTACAGTGTTTGGTCATAGTTGTGTTGAAAGCAACACTCCATATTTGAAAACTATGCTCTCTCATTTTCACATGTACATATAAACTATTTACAAACAACTTCTGCTGATGTTGCATGTGCTGGTGTCATATAGTGGACGCTCCATCTCCAAGAACTTCTGAACACGTAGCAGTTGGCTCATCTAACTTCTTTTTGTAGTTCAGCTCTATGTTGCTGAACGTGTGCATATTGAGTGTTTTAGACTATGGAATAAGACTACGCTATTATTATTATTATTACTATTATTATTGTTACCGTGATTGGTGGATCAGCAGAGGTAAAAGAAGGTGCCGGGGTGAATGGGTCTAACTACCAAATCAAAGTTAATTTAAAACTGTAACAAGGTTATATTTTTTATCTCCTTTTAAAAAAACACGTAACAAGGTAAAAAACGAGTCTAGGAAAGACAAGATTGGTGGTATAAACAGAACTTGGGCTTCAAGCCCTCACTTTACACTTCCTGAGCTACACGCTCAACCTAATAACCTTACTTAAGGGCAGAAATCCCCTAATGCCTGGAGCACAGGCTCCCAAAATGTCAATGTCAAGCCTCCCAGAGGCACCTTTACAACACTTGAAAAGAGCTGACACGCTCTCAGTTTTTCAAGCCTCTTAAAGGCAATACCAGACTTTACAATTAATTGCCATCAAGGCACAACTTACAAAAATGACACGGGGGTATCTTGCACTCCTAAATACTCATTCTAAAACCTAAAAGAAACTAGTCCGATGACACAGGGGCTATTCCCAAACTATGGAGGTGACTCGTATAAGAATAATTTAAGACATTATGGAAAAGGAAAAGACCAGTAACAAACGTAGTCACCTCAACCCAATGTGAAGGAGAGCTCGAGAGGGTACTGCACTCTCTATCCCCGATTTACAGTTAAAGATATTTACATAAGCCGGCAGAAAATTACATTACAGAAAGTAGGTTACACAGTTAAAGTTTCGGACCTATCCCTCGAGTTAAACTGCGAAGCTAGCAAGAAATAAAGGTGTTAAACGGCCATTACCTTTCTGAAGATCTGCTGCCTGATGAAAGAGGCACCTCCCGCCTCCTGCTTCACATACACACACTTAGATATTGATCAAGTGGCCAAGAGCCGTGAAAATCCGCAGTTTATAAACCCTCGGGGAAAGTTCGAGACCTTTCATGAATAATTAAGACACACCCACAGAATTTTATTGGAGGATACAAAGTTTACACTCAAAATCGAAGAAGAAAGACGTGATTGGTTGGAAATTAACTACAGAAATTCTTGATTGGTTAAATTCAATACAGGCGGAAAGAAAGGATAAATATTGCCAACCCAAAAATGCATGAACGAAATTTAGTAAAGAGAAAACTTATGAATACAACATTTCTTCAAATAAAGTTCCTTCACTTCGCACCCGGGTGCATGATCATAGTTTTTTTGTAGTGACCTCTCTGAGATAATGTCCAAATTTCTTGATGAACGAAAAACAAGAACAAGTTGAAATTCACACAGTACTGGCAACTTCATAATCACAAAATTACGGTAGTGACATCTTCAGAGGAAACGTTTAAATAGGTCTAGTTTCAAGTTCAGAGTTTCTCCTGTAGAGGAGTTTTAATTGGCGCAAGATTTAAATGTGCGGTGTAGAGGTGTACCTCCCGCTACAATTATTATTATTATTATTATTATTATTATTATTATTAAATTTTTGATCAATTTCTTGATTCTTTACATTGGTTCAGTTTCTATTGACAAATCGGTATACCTAGATATTATTTCAGTATATGTCGGCTGCAGGCTGTGCGAATTAGGGCACAGTATTGCAGCTGGTTTGCTTGACCTTGTCAGATAATGGCGTGTGGCCTCCAAAGAGGCATGATGCAGGTCTTTGGAGTTGACACCGTATAGGCGACCTGCGCGTCTATGAGGATGATGATGAATTCTAATGCTGAAGACGTCAATCACACACAGCCCCCGAGACATCGAATTAACCAATGAAGGTTAAAATCCCCGACCCCGCCGGGAATCGAACCCGGGACCCTCTGGACCAAAGTCCAGCACGCTAACCATTTAGCCATGGAGTTGGACACCTTGTCAGGTAATACGATGCCTGGTCTATTACATGGTATTTTCTGGTGAGTGATTATACTTCTGTCCCAGTGAAGTGTACAGCATTCTACTTGCAGGGACTGACGGTGGTGCGTGCTTACAGTAAGGTGATGAGTAGTAATGAGTTGTTACGGATGAACCAATTTCTGGTGGTTTACATTTGCTAGTATCTGCAGTGCTCGTCTGCCAATAATCGACAGCCAGAAATACCATGTTCGATAATTTATGTTAATGTACTGTACAACACGTTTACACAGGCCAAATTCTACTGATTGGCCCCGAAATTTGTTTTTTTTTCTGTAGTTCCTAGGTGCTATAACTTGGTTCTGAATGGCAAGCATAACGTCATTGTGGCTAGAAATATCGACATGTGATCACACTTGTGCTGTGTTACTGCGTGAAATCTCGCGTCAAAAATGCACAATACTAATTTGGATGGAACCGACCACACACAGAGTGATTTCCCGCCTCGGGACACGAGACAAGGTGCGTCTTCAATGTCTCCCGCTCTAGAATGGGCCGAGGACTGACGGTGGCCTTACACTTTTCGTATGACGGATATATTTTTTGATGACGACGACAAGGACGACGAACAACCAACGGAGCACATAACGCAACAACGGTGTTATTATGTAATGGAATTCTTTCCATTTGCAGTGGTTTTCCATGGTTTCCCTTTTCTCCTCCAGGCAAATGCCGGGATGGTACCTAGCTTAAGGCCACGGCCGCTTCCTTGTCTATCCCTTCCAATATTCCCTTCCACCCACCCACCACAAGGCCACTGTCACCATGGCAGGTGAGGCCGCCTGGGGGTTTTTCCTTTCAGTACCTGGTCTCACTTGCGGGATGAAGACGCTGCGGTATTGTGCTCTCGTTTGAATATTGCTCGTGGTCTACCTGCGTTCGTTTTGTACTTTCACATCGGAAAATGGAATGAGACAGCGAATTAATAATTTTGAATGTACAAAAGTACACTGCGTGGTTATCAGAAACGGGCGATGTGTTGGAGGATACGTCTTGTTTCTTTTCTGATAGCATTTTTCAACAAACAGAAAAGCATTTCAGTGGTGTAGTGGTTAGTATAATTAGCTACCATACCTAGAGACCCGGGTTCGATTCCCGGCTCTGCCACGAAATTTTGAAAAATTGTACGAAGGCTGGAACGGGGTCCACTCAGCCTTGGGAGGTCAACTGAGTAGAGGTGCGTTCGATTCTCACCTCAGCTATGCTGGAAGTGGTTTTCCGTGGTTTCCCACTTCTCCTCCAGGCAAATGCCGGAATGATACCTAATTTAAGGCCAAGGCCAGTTTCTTCCCTCTTCCTTGTCTATCCCTTCCAATCCTTCCATCCACAACCAAGGCCCCTGCTCAGATCGCAGATGCGGCCGCCTGGGCGAGGTACTGGCCATCCTCCCCAGTTGTATCCCCCGACCCAATGTCTCACGCTCCAGGACACTGCCCTTGAGGTGGTAGAGGTGGGATCCCTCGCTGAGTTTGAGGGATAAACCAACCCTGGAGGGTAAGCAGATTAAGAAAGAAAGAAAAGCATTTCAAATGAGTTGACAGACATTCTGTAATACTCAGAAAATTATCTTGGTTGTCTTTTAGTTTATTGTGTGTAGGACCACAAATTGTCCGCTTGATGACCTGTCACTTATTACAGGATGGATGCAATATTTTTTGACGACGATGACTACGAACAACCAATGCAGCACATAACGTAACAACGGTGTTATTATTTAATGGAATTCTTTCCATATTAAGAGCAATGGCGATGCTTTTCTACTTTACAATATGCAACACAATAATAAAATCACGCCGTGAAAACACCCAAGTGTTGCCACCCCCCACTCGCAGGTCGTCCAGCTGCGTGAAAAGCATGCAGTGACGCAGCTTGTTATCACACAAGTGTAGCCCTAGCCTAAGGGGTGAAATACTGACCCGCAACACGTGTTTCACTGAACGAAAATTCGCAATATATGCAATACTGAAACTTTGAAGACAAAACCTTTCTGGTCAGAGTTCTAAGCTGAAATATTATCACATAGCGGTTTTTAAGGCGCAACGACGATAAGGCCCTTTGTTACCAGCTACATTTCTGAGTATGTCAGGCAGGCGTACGATGTCGTCTTATCGAATTACGTCTGATAGAACCCATTCGGGTACCATGCATGCAGAGCCTTCTATTTTCATTGTGGTCCTGTCACTTCTGTAGTGGAAACCTGAGTTAAGCATGTCTCAGGAGCTCTGAGGAATATAACAATTTGATATATTGTACATTCAATTTTGTGTTGATTTTTCGAATGAAGATCTCCCCAGAATGAGGATGTAACCAACATTTTTTTGAATAGTGATATTTCAGTGGAAATAGAGTGTAACATCACGCTTCTATGCAGTGGAGGCACGTTATGTCTTACATTTGAACATCAGTCTGGTTTACAGCCAGCAGAACTTTGTCCTCAGTCAAGATGGTGGATAGTGCTTGTGTTGGTACATCACCAGGTGTAATAGATCATTTAAATAAAGGCCATAGACGAAATCGCATCTCTATTTTGAAGTATTTTCTCGACATTTTATTGTTATCTTTATTTTTACTATTAAACTAATATTATTTTACATCATTTGTATTCCAAGTGCATTTACAGAATTAATCTTCTGTTATATACAAATGTAATACTTACTTGTCCGCCTCTGTGGTGTAGTGGTTGATGTAATTAACGGGCCTCCGGGTTCGATTCATGGCTCTGCAGCGAAGTTTGAACAGTGGTAGGAGGGCTGTAACGGGGTCCACTCAGCTTCGGGAGGTCAACTGAGTAGAGACGGGTGTTAGATTCCCATCTCTGCCACCCTCGAAGTGGTTTTCCGTGGTTTCCTTCTTCTCCTCCAAGAAAATGCCGGGATGGTACCGAGCTTAATGCCACGGTCACTTCCTTCCGTCTTCCTTGTCTATCCCTTCCAATCTTTCCAACACCCCCCCCCTCCCGTACAAGGCCCCTGTTCACCACAGCAGGTGAGGCCACATGGGCGAGATACTGGTCCTCTTTCCCAGTAGTATAACCTCGACTCAAAGTCTTACGCTCCAGGTCACTGCCCTTGAGGCGGTGGAGGTGGGATCCCTCGCTGAGTCCGAGGGAAAAACCCAACCCTGGGCGGTAAACGGATAAAGAAAGAAAGAAAGAAAGAAAGAAAGAAAGAAAGAAAGAAAGAAAGAAAGAAAAGAAAGAAAGAAATACATACTTGCAAATTATTTGACATTGCATCATTTCCAGTTCATACATTATTTTTAAAAACTTAATTTAAAATTAAAATAAAATTTTGTTTTTTATAGGTGAACTCATTTATAGGGGCTGCCTGGCCGAGGCGGTAAAGGCGTGCTCGGTTCGCCCGGAAGGACGTGGGTTCGAATCCCCGTCAGGAAGCCGTAAAAATGTAAGAAACGAGATTTCCACTTCCGGAGGTGCATATGGCCCTGAGGTTCACTCAGCCTACACAAAAAATGAGTACCAGGTTAATTCCTGGGGGCAAAGACGGTCGGGCGTACAGCTAACCACTCTACCCCATCAAGTGCCGAGGTTAACAATGGTGGAAGCCTTTACCTTCCACTCCTCCAAGGGCCTTCATGGCCTGTACGGAGGTGACTTTGATTTGCTTTGAACTCATTTATACACTTGCACATGTAATTGTTTCAAATTGTGTATACCATGAGATAAACCCCCAAAATAATTTTCCTCTGTCCCGAAAAATTACTGATTTGTTGATTGCATCCCTATTCCGGGGAGGTCTCCAGTTATGGTTGTCACAACGGAAGATATTGTGTTACGTTCTTGTCTACAGCTACTACTGCATTGTGTAATGACAACGTTTCCTTTCTGTATGGAAATATGTTCTCGATTATGAGATCTGTTAACTGTGTTATTATTATTATTATTATTATTATTATTATTATTATTATTATTATTATTATTATTATTATAGTTCGATGTATAAAATTATACTAACAATTAAATACAGCAAAGAATAATGTAAAAAAAAAAAACGAGGTATACGATAGTCTTACATCAAACGTCAGAGAGCAATTTTGTGGAGAGTTTTATCATCTGAGGTTTCCTTTACAACATGGCTATACTGCCTCATCGTTTCTTTCAACAGCTTTGATTAAATGGATCTAGAAGCGATAAAAAGAAAGGAATGAAAATTTCAAGGAACAAGACACATTATGAGAAAGAAGCGGAGATAAAAACTAGAAGCTCTTGATGAATTGCCAGATGAAATATACTGTCTCTTCAGTAGATACTCCTCGCAGTAGGTCGTTATCTGACGAATACCTTATAGCCCCGGTTTCGGTCATATCAAAATAATTGATTAATTAATCGATTAAGCACTCGTACAATAACCCATTAAGGACCAAGCACTGAAAAAGCATAGTTTCTGGACTATTATTGTAGATTTATCTTGAAATTAGGTCAGAAATACCAGAAAATATGGGAACAAAAGTATTTACAAATAGTTTAGGTTCAGCATAATGTTGTGTTTACGCCACTTTGGGACTAGTCGGCATCTTCATTTAGCGAGAGTGAAATTGTTGGAAACATTTTGAATGAAGATCAATATTGCATTTTTGACACTTGTAAATTGTTGTGCTCTTGCACAGTCGGCATCTTCGTCTAAGCTTTGTTTTCCTCTTGGATTATAAAATGTCCTATATAATCACAACGCACTTCCATGGGTGAAACTGCCTTTGACAGTCGTCCAAAATTAGAGTCAGTTTCTTTATTGCCTTCCCCGTCATCACCACAAACTTCATCATCTTTAGTGTCATCGCCTTCAGATTTTATCATGGCCGGTGCTATATATGATCTAAATTTCATCTGAGAGGTTTTTTCATCATTTACTAGTCTATGTATTTTCCCAAGAATTGACGATGACACTGTCAACCAAATAAATAGACGCCACCACCACTTTTTACCCCTAACTCGAATCATGTTATTGGCAATGCTATTGTCGTGCAGATGATTGTATATCTCGTTCTCCTCAAATGTTGAAGTTGCTCTAGTATGAAGCAGCATGGTGCAAAGATTTTGAAGCAGTCAGTAACTGCTTCATCATTTGCAGAACTTGTGAATCGAAGTTCAGTGAAAATACTTCGTAAGGTGACTTACCATCTACATTGATTTTTATTTCTTCAATTTTAGCCTATTCTTCTGAGGTTGGTGAAGAAGTATTGACAGGAGCAACTTTTCTCCTGTTTGGGAGATGCTCCTTCCTCCTTTCTGCTTGATTTTTACGTTTCTTCACAGCTGACCCTCCAGGTTCATACTCCGGTTCTTGTTCAGTACTTACATGTATTTCAAATGTACCAGCCACGTCACGTAATTGTTCCTCTTTTACAAGACAAAGTTTTCCTCATCCGTTACTTCATCGATATCAGGTGAAATATAGACAGCGTCAGTGTTATCTGCATTCACCAAGTCATCATCATCATCTTCATCATCATAATCATAATTTTCTTCTTCTTCTTCTTCTTATAACATAGCTACGAGTTCTGCCACAGTTAGTGTTTTCTGGTTGGTGTGACACTTGTCGGAAAACAATGAAATCCTAATATGAACACGAAAGATGTTATACAAAATTCCACAGCGAACAAAATGTCCTATTTATAAAATAATTAATTTTTAATACAATTTAGCATACGGTACCTTTCTTGCGATATCGTTTCTTTATCGGCACGAAGTTACAGTTTCGTGCTTCCTCGCTGCATAGCAAACGCACACTTCAACGATGAAGGAAGGAACAGAGTTGCAAGTACAGTCAAGTGAGCAATCTATGATGCAGGAATTCATCCGTATTAATCCCAAAGTTGCGTAAACGCAACACAATTGTAAATTTCAAAACGAGGCTTCACGTGATAGATTCATTGTGTGAAAACGACCTATTGTCTTACAAGTGTGTCTATAAAATTTGAATATATAGAAACAGACACAAAATATCTATTCTATTTCTGAAAAAAATTCAGAACTCAACCTGGTTACATGTTGTGATATTTTCAATTTTAAAAAATTCAGAGAAAATTCCAGTACGTGTATTTAGCGTGGACGACTGGGTCAACAATACTTCTAGGATGTTCCTTCAATATATCGACGCTTAAAATTAAAATTCGCTGCAACCTTAAGTCGGGGCAAAGTCAAAAATAAAATGTTGCGTTAACGCAACGTTGGGCCTTCATGGGTTGATCATCGCCCTCGTTACCGGCAATTGTTAACCCTTTCAATCACCTGTGCTATTGTGGTATCTACATTTGTGTGTACATAATTAATATCTATGGCTAATATTTTCGTATAATGTACACAGAATATAACAAGCTTTAAAAAGGCTGTACGAAGGATTCGGACTAAAAGTCCAAAATTGGGAGTATTTTCATCAACCATTGCAGAAACATATAATAGTGAATATATCCCTCCATGTAGAGTTGGCGTCAACAAGGGCATTCAGCCGTAAAACTTAACCAAATACACATCATTGCCGACCTACATAGGTTAAACAGGAGAAAAGGCCATGAATTGCTAAGTCACCGTGATATAGTGTCGAACCAGTCAACTTCAGTATTATCTTCAGCTTTCCTAGCTGATTCTATTGTTGTTTTCACTTACTTTTACTAAGCTCCTCTCTTCCAATCTCAAATTTAGGTTTGAGAGGCTTAGAGCGTCCTTTACATTCACACCTTTTATGGACCTACCTTTTTTCAGATAATTTAATTTTTCTATAAATCAACAATGCCCGTGTCCACTACCTTCATGGTGTGATATACGTTTCAAACCACGTAATTGTAGGTAATATAAAATGCTGCTTCTGATCTATTGTCAATAGAAATTGGTAAATGGAACGTTCCACTTTTAGGATGACCGCAGATGGTATTCTAACCCTGAAGATGGATGTAGGCTTACGCAGTTTTAAGATCCTCTAACTGATATTTTCATGTTTCAAAGTTAAGTAACCTGCTCCTCGGCTGAATTGTCAGCCAACCGGACTTCGGATCAGAGGGTCTCGGGTTCGATTCGCTGTTGGGATGGGGATTTTAACTGGGTATGGTTAATTCCTCTGGTTTGGGGACTAGGTGTCTTTGTTCGTCTTAATACAATTTTCTTCATCTACATACAACGCACAACTATCAATCAATAAATCAGCACTAATCTCCATTTAGGGTTGTAGTACCAGTGGTAGATTCATTCTCAGTTGTGGGGCTCGAACCCACTATCTCCCGGATGCAAGCTCACAGCTGTGTGCCCCTAACCTCATGGCTAACTCTCCGCTTTTCCTACTTTTAAAGACACCGCTCAACTTCTTTCGTCTATAAATGCCATTCTATGCCATCAAGTAAATACCCTTATAGGTCTTGTTTTCATTTCTGTTTGTTTTAAATTTTTCCTTTATTGCTAACTATGCTTTTATCCTTTGGCTATGTTTTTAACTTTGTGTATTTAAAAAAAAATATGTTTCAGCTTTTAAGTGCCTTATTCAGTCTTACTACATCTTACTCAATTTTTAATAATTTTAGCCTATAGGAAAAAACGGTATTGCGAATTACATCCACTGATAATAATAATTTTCCTCATCATTAAAGCAAAGCAAAGTCATCTCCGTACAGGCCATGAAGTCTCTTGGAGGAGTGGAAGGTAAAGGCTTCCACCATTGTTAACCTCGACACGTGATGGGGTAGAGTGTTTGGCTCTACACCCGGCCACCTTTGCCCCCAGGAATTAACCTGGTACTCATTTTTGGTGCAGGCTGAATGAACCTCAGGGCATGGAGGGAATTAGATATTTTTCACCAATAAAGCATGTCAAAAACATATCAGATGTAAGGCTTTTCAGGCGTTTGCTCTATTAACCAGCGTTTCGTCTTAGGTCTGACACTAGACTCATCAGAGTGGGATGTGTCAGACCCTACCCACTGACGCTGGGGTGTATGCAGGTGAACTTATCAGAAGCCCTTATAAGAGGCACAGTCCGATAACTGCATACGGGAGATAATTCCCATTCGGAATTGCTAGGCGGGCAATAATTCCATTGTGGGAACACTTGAGAATAAGGAGACGAACTGCACGACTAAGCTGACACGAGTTTGGCATATTTGAGACCTTCAAATAACATAGGACTGACCCTTCATCGAACCCGCCAATTTAGCCTCAGAAAGCCAGCGTTCTACCATCATAGCCTCTCAGTTCGACCAGAATCTTCTCTCTTGCTCAGTTCCATTCTGTTACGATAGCTGTAGAGCAAAGAGTAGAGTAAGTTGACGCTACAGAGCATTGTTCGTGTATGACGGGTCAGGAAAATCGATTGGATCCAAATAGAGTCTCAACAAACCCCCTCTTCAACTTATTTTTGTCCAGGATCTTAACATGCTCTAAATCTGTAGCAATTTATCTAACAATAGCGACACCGTATTGTGATATTATGAACTCAACTGAGAAAGGAGGTTTGCTTATGAAAAGGCATAATAAATTAATTCTCCATCCGGACGAAAGTTTACAAAAGCGATGCATTAACCCTTTCATCCAATAAAGACTTTAATTAAGATGTAGAAAGTTGTGAGGTTTCCAATACGGAAACTCTTGTGTGTCCCCTGGCGGGGCTGGCCGGATGTATCGCTAGGATCACAGGAAATGTAGAGATGTCTTTCTTGTCCCTGCTCGGCCCCTGTTAAGCGGGTTAGTATCGACGTGGTAACCAAGGCAACTGCTTCTCTAATTGTCACCCCGACCTGCCTGACCTCCCATCGCCAGGCGTGAAAAATTCATCTTGTCCTCTTGTGGGCTTGCATTTTATCCGCACCATTTCCCATGGCATGTACTTCTCTGGTCTCCTCTCAACTACAAGAATACAAAACACAAGCTAATATTCAACCCTCAGGTCCAGCTTCCTGCGCCGTAAAAGAAGCAGGAATCCTACGTCAAGTGCCCCGATCCGGGAGCATGGGGTTGTTGGTGGCTGTTATTTCAGAATGGTGTAACAGCTAGTTCGTCTGTGCATTTTTCATTTCATGGTGTTTCTGAATTTGAAATATTTGCCTGTGAGTTTTGAGTCCAAAATTTTCCGTTTGATTTTAGGTTCGTTTATTCTCAGTGTTTTAAAATGCTATCGTTTTTCAAAATTACTGTTTCTGATCCATGTAGGCGTTGTGATTTAATGACCTATTATTATTATTATTATTATTATTATTATTATTATTATTATTATTATTATTATTATTATTATTATAGCAAACATATAAACAACCTACTACTGCGAGTAATTCGAAACGCAATTTGCAATTGATGCGCTGTTTTACAGAATGGAATGCAGACACAGATATGAAAGTTGGAATCCATGAAAATCTCTTAAACTGCTGTCAGTAGATTCGACTTAAGTAAATAACAAATGAATAAGTATATGAATTTTTCTTTATAGAGGCAGAAGTTCTATTACTTATCAATCTACTCCACAAGGAACAGCTTACTCTCATTACTGGAACTAGTAGCTTAAGGCAAGGTGTTACTAGCTGAGGCTGAGGCCATTGATGAAAGTAATAGACTTGTTCTAACCATACCAGAAATCAAAATGTAATATCTTATCGGAGATGGATCCGTACTAACAACTGCTATAATACATACTTATATATAAGAATGAAATTACTTCTGTCTGGCTGTCGTCCAAAACGATATCACATCTAAATCGCTGGATGTAATTCTATGAACGTTTGCACAACAAAAATTGTTAGAGGTGTCTTTCACATGAGTAGCTTTGTTTCATTTCCAGGTATGTGCGGCTCCACGGCTAAATGGTTAGCATGCTGGCCTTTGATCACAGGGCTCCCGAGTTCGTTTCCCGACAGGGGCGGGAATATTAATCATAATTGGTTAATTTCGCTGGCACGGGGGATGGGTGTATGTGTTGTCTTCACCATCATTTCATCCTCATCACGACGCGGAGGTCGGCTACGGGCGTCAAATCAAAAGACCTGCATGGTGAGCCGAACTTGTCCTCGGACACTTCCAGCAATTTCATTTTCATTTCCAAGTATAGATCTTTAAATACATTATATGTGAAATAATTTGCAAAAATATTTCCTCCGCTACACGGAAGAAAATTGAATCATGGATATATTTTTGAGCCTAGAAGTCGAAAGAGAGTTTTTATATCCACAATTATATTCTCGAAGTTAAGATTACAGTGGGTTTACTTACAGGGACTACATTAATACAGTGTGGTCAAGTCCGTGCGGGCGCCATATTCCTCCCAACCACTCTAACAGCTGAACAGCTGATTGTATCACGACAAGGTTACAAGCAAAGAAATCCTAGAAACCATCAATTAATTACAAAGAAACATAGTGAATCTCATAATTATAATTTCTACTGCATATGTATTACTTGAAAAAACACGAAAATGATGACACTAGCAGACACATAAAATAATAACCAAGTTGACTGCTTACACAGATTGCATGAGAATATAACTGATTCTAATGTAGGCTATGTAAAAATCCGTAGGCTGCAAACTGAATATACGTAAGTTATATGAGAAATTTTAGCGGGACTGAGTGGCTCAGACGGTTGAGGCACTGGCGTTCTGACCCCAACTTGGCAGGCTCGATCCTGGCTCAGTCCGGTGGTATTTGAAATACGTCAGCCTCGTGATGGTAGATATACCGGCACGTAAGAGAACTCCTGTGGGGCTGACTAAATTCGGGCATCTTGGCGTCTCAGAAAAACTTAAAAAGTTGTTAGTGGGGCGAAAAGCAACTAACATTATTATTATTATTATTATTATTATTATTATTATTATTATTATTATTATTATTATTATTATTATTATTATTATTATTATTATTATGTGCGTATGGACCCAATGGATCACGCAAAGCTCTAACGATTCTGTTTTCTGAGTTGCCAAACAGCTCTCATCCTTTCTCCGTGGATCCTTTTTCGTTCTTCTGTCCACTTTGCTCCAGTCTTCTTTTTCACTTCGTTCTCTGGTTGCACTTTCCATCTATTAATTTTTTTCCTATAAAGGTTTCTGTCCGCGGTGTCATTTGGGTTTATCTGGGCTTTTTCCAGATTCTTCTTCACTTCTAATACCCATGGAATATTTTTTAGATGTTCTATGTAGGTGAGAATCTTGTGTGTCAGTCTACTTGCCGGCAATCTGTGGACGTGCCCATAGAATTTCAGACGTCTTTTACGGATGTCTGCTGCAATGTTGGAATGCTCTTCTGTCTCTCTGCGTAACCTCAGTCTATATCCATCTTCTGTTTTTCGGGGGCCGAGAATTTTCCTCAGGATTCTCCTTTCTTCTTTTAAAATATTTTCTAGGTCACCTTTCCCGTTTAGTGTAAGGGTCTCACTGGCATATAAGACTTCGGGCTTTATTACTGTATTATAGTGTCTGATCTTTGCATGGCGGGACAAGCACTTTTTATTGTATATGTTGTGAACCCTACCGTAGGCTTTCCGAAATTTTTGTAGGCGAATTTTCTGGGCAACCTTCTCGCTTCCCGTTGGTTCAAGTATTTCTCCCAAGTACTTGAAGTGTGACTAACATTATTATTATTATTACTAATTAGTTTTTAAATACGCAATAGATGACAGCGATAGTAGATTAACTATGTATGTTCTAAAACAATGGGTGCTACGTCAGCATTTTCCAACGCTATTGCGGGAAATTTGAATTTTTGCTGAGTCAGCAAAAAAATTTGGTCCATGCGAGGTCATTCAAATTTTCCGCCAAAAGCGTGGGAAAATGCTGACGTAGCACCCATTGTTTTATGACAAACACAACTCATCTACTAGCGCTAGTTCACAAGTTATTCGATACCAGGTAGCGCTGAATGGAAAACAGTCTCTCGGACATCTGGCCTTCTTAATCATGAGTAGGGAAATAATTTTTAGGCACTAATAGGTTAGAATGTAAACGTATTTGAACAAAGCACTAGTATCACCTGACCGCTCTACAGTTATGTCGGTGAGATGCATCAATTTTGGGGGGTTCTGATAGTTCAGATCGCTAATATTTATGCCAATCTCACTGCAGAGCCGTCTTGCGGGTAGAAAACATCTGCACCTTTTATAAACACCAGAAATTAAAACGTAATATCTTATCGGAGATGGATCCGTACTAACAACTGTTATAATACGTATTTATATATAAGAATGAAATTACTTCTGTCTGTCTGTCGTCCAAAACGATATCACATCTAAATCGCTGGATGTAATTCTATGAACGTTTGCACAACAAACATTGTTAGAGGTGTCTTTCACATGAGTAGCTTTGTTTAATTTCCAAGTACGTACGGCTCCATGGCTAAATGGTTAGCTTGCTGGCCTTTGGTCACAGGGATCCCGGGTTCGATTCCCGACAGGGTTGATAATTTTAACCATAGTTAATAGGTCAGATCACTATTTTATTTCACAAATATTACCGGTGTTAATTTCTTCAGAATATACTGTTAAATTTCATGAGATAGATAGTTTCAACACACGGTGACCAGATGGATTACCTTTAACAGCATTTTGCTCTTATACGGATTAATTTTTGTACATTATCCACTATCTGCCGAAACTTTCTGTTACACTCTTTCCCTGTACAACAGTTTTGGAATGTTTGTAGTCAACATCGAGGCGCGTGATTATATAATATATAAGTGTTCTATGAAGTGTTAGGGGTGACAATAAGAAAAGAGTATTTCAAAATGTTGGAGGTGGAAAATTCTCCCAGAAGTATTAAAAGTGAGCGCCCACTGTTATTAACTACTTGCATATATATACCATTATTATCTGCACTACAGTCCGTGAAGGGCCTTGGCCTACCAAGCGACCGCTGCTCAGCCTGAAGGCATGCAGATTACGAGGTGTCGTGTGGTCAGCAAGACGAATCCTCTCGGCCGTTATTCTTGGCTTTCTAGACCGGGGCCGCTATCTCAAAGTCAGATAGCTCCTCAATTCTAAACACGTACGCTGAGTGGGCCTCGAACCAGCCCTCAGGTCCAGGTAAAAATCCCTGACCTGGCCGGGAATGGAACTCGGAGCCTCTGGGTACGAGGCATGCACGCTATCCCTACACCACGGTTATTATCTACATAGTCAAAGTTAAGCAGGGACATTTGAGGTCCAAAGATGGAAAAGGGTGAAAGTGCCAAAATATGAAGAATGTGTCTTTTGTAATAAAGGCATGCATTAGCCATGCCGCGTATGGTAGTAACTTGTGCATGTGCCTGAGGTCATTGGTTTAGTTGTCAGGAATTTCAACAGGTAGAGCCACAGTCCAATGTGCCCAGCTGAGTTTGGAGCGGAAGGGTGAAAGTGCCACCGTCTCGCACTGTGATTCTTCTATGCTGTGCATTGTGTCAATGTGTTATCACTCACGTATTTTCTCATTTCTGAGCCACTTACATATTGTTATGTAATTATACAGTATAAACTGTATTGGTTGTAGTATACTTGCACTTCAAAAGCCGTAGGTAATCGTTAATTCTTGGTATCCTTTGGTAGAGAAGGCTGAAAGTTCCATTCTGCTCGGGAACTCCATTAATTGGCATTTTCCCGAAAATATGTTTCTGGCACTTTCATCATTTTCCATCTTTGGTCCTCATTTGAGAAAGTTCCCCAATATTCCCATTGATTTGCCACATTATTTTGTGTCTTCCACATTCACGTACGTGGAATGTATTTTCAAAAGGTGTTATTTTCATCCTGAGAAATTTGTGGAAAAACGCGAGGAAATGTATAATACAAGGCACATCAAACGTACCACAATCGGGTATGATACTACCTGTGAAGAATTAAATCTTCCTGGTCTGGATTGCTCATGACGTTCGATAGTATTCAACTACTGCAGTGCATATGCACGAACACATTTTATGAAGTGGAAACAGCAATTTTGAACAGACTCCTCGTATGCAGTTGATCAGAATAATTTTGGTTATCTTGGTAATTCAGACACAATTCAAATTGAAGTTGCGTATACTGTCACACGGTTGCTGCTAAAGACAGTTTTACTTTTCTTTCTCTAATCAACTTTTAGCATAAATACAAAGTACCTCGTTATGGATACGTTTAATAAATCATGACCATCAGGTACCGAAATTGTAGAAATTTTGTACTTCACTTTAGAAACCGAAAACAGTCTTATTTAAATAGACTCGCTTTGTTACTTCAATATAACTTAACAATATAGTTAGAAAAAAATTCTTCAGTTTCTAAGACAAACTGAAACGTGTTTATATCTGATCGAGGCAGGCTGACACTTGCTGTTGCAGGCTCATTCGGTGAAGCAATTGTTGAGTTACAAAACAGAGCATTCTCTTCCGTACTTCCCACTACAATGTCTGGGAGATTAGAACATTAGATTAGATTACTCTCCCTTTCTACCTTCACATTTCTTAATTTTTTGACCGCATGGTTTACGAGTAATAAAACGCTTCCTTCTCTTCGGAGAGTCTCGGTGAGAGAAAATTCTGGAAACGATATTACATTTTACAATTCTTTTTTTCCATCCACTAGTAATTTTCCCATATATGCTGCTCAAAGTGTGCCTAGGGAAATAAAATAACAGCCGATCATTCCAGAAAACTATATTGAGGGTATTAAAATTACCTTTTGAAAACATGAAGTGTCATGGACATACTTTACATAAACACAATGCGTCAGTAGGAGACCACACTTCTCTTTTAACCATGGAAGCCCATTGTTTTCTTCGAATTGGCTCCCTTGGAAATACCTTTATGACAAATTCCTTCTCTGGCCTCTTTGTACAGTTGAAAGCGCAACAGCCCGCATTTTAACCAACTCTCCGAACTACGACTATCAAAACAACGTGTTTGAAATACAGTGCTGGGGAGCAATATGGCGGATCGAGCGCAATTCCAATCAAAATCAAACCGACTTGGCCGCACTGTATCAGTATAGTCACTCTAGATTCACCTAGCTGTCGGATCATCGCAAATACATCTTTCTTCCGCTTGATTTGAGGATTTGCGAATCTCTTTGAGGAACGAGAGATTCCGCACATACAGCCCTCTATACAGTTCTTGTTTTCTACATCGATGCCAGTAAGGTTTGTTGTATCACAGGTGGTTTTGAACGTGACGAACAAACCTTCGGTCAGACGGATACTGTCACAGATGTTTTTCATTTGTTATATCAAAAATAATTAGAAACTTGGGATTATTCTCTTATATTCAAAAGGCGCTTACAGACAGTTGAAGTGCGCCTGCGTTGTGATTTGAGTGTATCTTATTGGTATGTGATTTTCTGTTTCAATATTAGTTGTTCCTCTTCTGTTCCTTCGCTTTCCCTTCTCAAGCGTAGTCTTGGTGGCTGGTTGTGTCCAGCGATTGAGTATCATTATTATTTGTCGCTCGATCTGAGCATCTACTTTGGAGCTCCTTTCCAACCCGAGGCTGATGGGCTACGAGCATCAGAGTGTAAGTCGTGAGTGTATGTTTTATGTATATGTTTAGTGAAAGGTTGATGCTTGTGGCAGCAAATGGGCGTGCAATTGGGTAAGAGTTGTGCTTCTGTGTGTGGTGGGCTGTGTGCATGTGCCGGGCTCGTAGTCCAGGGGCCTAGGGGCCTGTTGAAGGCCGTTCCATTTTCGTAATTTGTATTACTTTTATATTACCTTTTGGTAATAGACTTTCTGTTCTATTGTAATGAATGTATGTGGCCAATAGAAGTTTATTGGTTTATTGCTGTAAGATACTTCAGTTATGCTTTTTAAATATTTTGCTGCCTTGGAGTAAATGACAGATGAATTTACGGATGGGAAGCTCCCTAACCTCTGTTCACCTCGCTTCCCGTCTGGGTATGTTCCTTTTCCCCCCGCCCTAATTCTAGTACCTTCTCAGGTGGTAGCAGAGCGTGGTTACGATCCACCGACCTCTGTGTTATGGGCTCAGCACGGTTCGACGGTTGTAGCTGCTTCCATATTCTGGAGGCCCATCATAATAACGACCAGAATACTCATATTCTTGATCGCAATATAGTGGACATGTACGGAATCCAATCCACGTCTGTCTTGCCTACGAATTTCAGTCGTAGCCGTAATAAACGGAGTGGCGTGCTCGATCTTGAATATACGAAGTTCGTCGAGGTAGATACTTGGAAACGAAACCTCTTCGGCGTGTATGTCTTACAACAAACTGATCGGTTTCTGTGCCATGTACGGTGGATGATCTAAATACCTACTTTTCCTCCGTTCATATTAGACAGTGCTGCTCAGCAGGAAACAACTCGCGTTCTGATGTTAACTTCAACATGCAACTAAGGGCTTGCGTTTTTATAGCAATGTATTGATGGCGCTACTGACTTAGTATACATAGATGAACACTGGATCAAAGGCCACACTGGAATTCTGCACAACGAAATAGAAGACCAACTGGCTGAGCATTGCAGAAGGCCATTTTTAAGCAATACCCCTACCATATACGGATTTCCAAAGCCAACTTACTAAGCATTGCGCCGATATTGCAAGACACATTCCACAGAAACAGAAACCATGGTTCAATATACTATCTCTAACTCGCCGACATATCACCTCAATTATCAGAATGATACTTGGACATGCATCTTACCCCAGTAATCTGTTCAGAATCTAATAGACTCCCCAAATTGTCCCTCGGATCCCAGTCAAGAAGCAGACCTCAACTATACAATTTTAGGATGCACTAGATACAAATCACAAGCACCCAATTTACATCAAGCGCTTATAAAACTTAAGTCCGACTCGTTGGCAGAATGGTCAGTATACTGGCCTTCGGTTCAGAGGGTCCCGGCTTCGATTATAGGCCGGGTCGGGGATTTTAAACTTAATTGGTTAATTCCAATGGCTCGGAGGCTGGGTGTGTGTGGCGTATTCAGTATTAGAAATCATCTTAGGTAGGGCCCTCATCTTCACAGACATGCGGGTTGCCTAATAGGCCATTTACGAGAAAAAAGACCCGAAACAGGCCTCTCCAGAGTTCATATCCATTATTATTATTATTTTTTTTTTTTTTGCTATGGGCTTTACGTCGCACCGACACAGATAGGTCTTATGGCGACGATGGGATAGGAAAGGCCTAGGAGTCGGAAGGAAGCGGCCGTGGCCTTAATTAAGGTACAGCCCCAGCATTTGCCTGGTGTGAAAATGGGAAACCACGGAAAACCATTTTCAGGGCTGCCGATAGTGGGATTCGAACCTACTATCTGCCGGATGCAAGCTCACAGCCGCGCGCCTCTACACGCACGGCCAACTCGCCCGGTATTATTATTATTATTATTATTATTATTATTATTATTATTATTATTATTATTATTATTATTATTATAAAACTGAAAGTTCCGCTCCCCATGTCCGTTTCGTTGTTAAGCAGCTATGACATCCATTTATATAAAAAACAATAGCCAGATTTGTAAGTGAATCCAATTTAACATTGTGACACATTTGTTATATAGTCTCCATTAAAACTATCCTCATCCAATTCAAGTTCCTGTACCGTGGCTTTCGCTCACCAAGTAGTCACAATTCCAAGACGGGTCCCAGATTGTAAAGATATTGCTCCTTGACCTTTCTCTTTCAATAAATGTACAGAGCTGGTAGCATGGTCTTACAGGCCGAATGAAAAATTGTTAAATTAATAAATAAAATCATTGGTTGCCATGGTTACATTTGTGTCGGGAAATTGATGACGCTAATTCCCGATGGGAGATAGTGGCTTCGAACCCCACTGTTGGCAGCACTGAAGATGGTGTTCCGTGGTTCCCATTTTCACACCAGGCAAATGCTGGGGCTGTAGCTTAATTAAGGCCACTGCAGCTTTCTTCCCGCTCCTAGGCCTTTCCTATCACATCGTCGTCATAAGACCTATATGTGTCAGTGCGACTTAAAGAAAATAGCAAAAAAATTCTCGAATGGACACCAAACCCAATAAAATATCCATATTAAAATTCGCAATAGTTTACTCCCACACTAGATACCACAGTTACGGGAGCATAGCAATGACATGCAGCTCTTTTCGATATTAAGGCGATAGCAGACATATTGACAGTCTATGATTTGCAGAGCGTTATGAAAGTACGTCGGCCTGTGCACACATTTCCTATACCAAAAGTATTTATTGGAAAATTATTTCTAATTGACCTCAAATTTCTAACAGGGCAACTTCAAGAGGGCTACAGGCTACAAAGCTACTCATAATTTGGCGATAAATGATATTAACATTTACGACTTCCGTTATATTTTTAGCTCATCCTTTTTAAACATTTTGAAATTCGAAAGACACTACAATAAACTGGGGTAAATATGAAAAATAACGGTACCAAGCACGTACATGTAAGATTTAAAATAACCCAGGTTTAAAGTTTTACTAGAAATTTGACACGAAAACTACTAATTTAGGGTTATTTTTATATATCCACATACCATATACCAAACGATCTGCTACTGTACTGTTGTCGGATGAAACTATCTTCACATAGGTTTAGATCGACGTTGCTGCAACTGAGTGAAAGCTGGGTTGATTCATGATGAGTTATTCATGAGTTAGAATTACCAGACATGAAAGTATAGAGAATTATTTTTGGTACAAACAGATGGGGCAATTGCAGAAGGGTACTCGAAATGAGATGATGGCTCTTGTATGTATCAATCTGTCTCGGCAATAGGATCATGTGAGGCGAATTGAGAAGAATAATGGATTGGGCTTTGGAGGGTAAATGAAGTTGAGGGGGACCAAGATGACGATGGTTGCACTGAGTTATAATTATTTAATTATAAAATGTGGGAAACTAAACGACAGGTACATTCTGCTAAGTTTAGTTTCAACAAATTGACCTTAAAATATAATATTTATGAAATTATTTTAAAAATCACGCAACATTTTAAAATGAGACTTTCTTCATTTCTCGCTCAAACACGCTTTAACTACTTGACCAATTGAGCTGAAATTTGGTACAGGTATACCTCAGAAATTCAGTTGAAATGTAGACCTATTCCACCTTTTCTATGATGATTTTTCGGAATGTTGGCCATTAATATGTAGGTATTTACTGAACTTATACGCGGTTTATCCGCTGAAAATCAAAATAATGGCAAATGGTCAGTCCTATCACCAAATAAAGCCGATCGTGTGTACTTCAAATTCAGTTTTCTAAGAAAAAAGGCAATATGCTTTGTTTGCAATGGTTCTCCAGGAAATTTGGCTTGTATGTGCTAATGCACGCTTTCCAGAGCAACCACTGGTCGAGCGCTGTTCGGCTGGGTATTTGACCGGTTCTTAGTAGGTCCTGCTAACTCAGACTGGACACCACAGTGTGCGAAGGTTGCTGCTTAAAAATAACACCTCAACGAAGGGTATAACAGAAGTCAGTGGCATCGCCATCTATCGGCTCGTTAATGACGTGATTGTTCTGCTATTTTTAAAAATAAAACTAGTCTTCGATCAGGAAAATATGGTAAACATTTCCATTGTCCCCAAAATATTTTGTCAGTGTTTGTGTGTCGTTTAATCGCTAACAAAAATATATATTTCAAGGATTTATTTATTTATTTACTTATTTATTTATTTATTTATTTATTTATTTATTTATTTATTTATAAAGTGATGAAGCTAGGGCATTTGACCCTCTCTTACACTAAACCACATACGATTCCTAAACTTTTACAGCATTAATTTAAAATATAATGGTAATCATTTACAGTTTATGACATAAGACGAGTGGTCAGATAAGGAGTAAAAATAATACAATTAATTAAGATTACTATTGATTACAAAATTATGGGATGAACAGAGAGAGGACGATAACAGGAAGATATCGAATTGATATCCAAAATTATATATACTAACTAGTTTAAAGGAAAACATATTCTAATATGAAGGCCTAAATAAAAACCATGTTACTGTGTTATATATTTCTATGACCAAAGCATAATCTCAGATGAAAAGAGTAAAAACCTGTATGGGATAGCCCAAGATACTTTAACCTAACACGTAATTTTTGGTTTCATTCGCACGTCATTCGCTTTTACAATAATTCGAATCAACCGTATGCACTCTGGTAGGCTGTTTTAAACGTCCTAGACGAGCAAGACTTTTTAATATCTTCAGGTATCGTAATCCATAACCTCAAAGCGGTTACCAGGAGTGAATGGCTGTAGGTATTTGTTCGATGCAGTGCTGTTTAATAATAATGTTTTTGGCTTTACGTCCCACTAAATACTTTTCGGTTTTCGGAGACACCGAGGTGCCAGAATTTAGTCCAGCAAGAGTTCTTTTACGAGCCGGTAAAAATGTACCGACATGAGGCTGACGTATTTGAGCACCTTCAAATACCACCGGACTGATTTAGGATAGAACCTGCCAAGTTGGGGTCAGAAGGCCAGCGCCTCAGCCGTCTGAGCCACTCAGCCCTGCGCAGTTCTGTTTCAAGTAGTGATCCGGAATGAGTGTTAATTTCGTAGAATGAAGAAAGAAACCTAAAATTGGTCGGCAGATATTTGGGGCTGTTTGTAGAGAGCAACTGATGTACGAGTCATTTGATGGGTTTGTCTACGGTCATTTAAAAGTAACCATCCAAACTTTTTGTAGATTCAGAAGATTAAAAAAAAATGCATATTGTATGGAAGAAGAAAGACAATCTTTTGCTCATAAAATGCAGGCCTATCTTATATCAGTCTACCATGAACGTTTTATAAAGAGTATTTGCAGTAATGGTAAATTAGAGTATGAAATTCAAGTCATTTTGGTCTTGTCATTCTTGTATTTCATGTTCGGACACCTGTCTCATTTTCAACAAATCTTTTCCACTCCGTATGCAGAGGATTTTACATTTTTTTGTATCTCCCTTTTCACCGATCTCGGTGGTAATACTGCGAGGATTGAGCGGTAAGAGAGTTTTGTCTGAGCAAGTGATGTCCTCATTAGCGAGCAACATATGCACGCACATCATTAGAGTAGGGTCCACTCCATAAAGAAAGTTTAGCCGGCTCTGGTCTAATTACTACCTGTGTGCGGCTCTGTCTCTCTCTTTCCCACACGTAATGGCTCTTCCATTTCTTCCCTTTATCGGTATTTTCCTCCTCAGCGTTCAGATGATGACCGCAAGTCCGCCTTCCGTTCTCTCCTCTGGATGTATTTTCTTTCAGTAAATGGATGAGCCTTATACGTATCTTTTGTGAAAGTACTGAAAATATAATCTGTTAATCTCTCTCTCTCTCATCTGACTTTGTCGTACAGAAATGTGGAGTGTTGCAACGCGACGGTGAGATTATTTTAAAGAGAGAGCGGGAATTGAAACCCCGTTCACTTCGAAGAAGAAGGGAGAAGCAAGTATCCGTTCCATTACAGCTTCCGAAATATGTCTGGTTTCTTGGCTGAATGATTAGCATACTGGACCTGGGGTTCAATTTCTTTCCTGCCGAGGATTTTAACTGCATATGGGTCATTCCTTTGGCTCGGGGATTGGATGTTTGTGTTCGTGTTAATACAGTTATCTTCTTACAAATACCACGCGCAGACCAGACAAAATAGTGAATATATCCCTCCACATAGTCAGGAAAGACGTCCGGCCGTAAAAATTAAATCTAGGTACTTCAATTGCCGATACTAGTAAACTGAAGAAAGAAAGCGGCCAGGAAGAAAACGGAGCTCTTGTATTTAGTTACTCCCGTTTATATAAGATATGTGATTCTCCACGCTCAAATCAGGTTCATATTTTTATATTATTATTTTAGGAGATTTCGTTGATTAAAGGGGCTAACATCGAAGTCATCGTCCCGTAACGAGTTATATACATTCACGCCCCCTGTGCTTGGGGCCATAAAATGCATCCACTTTACCCTTTGCCTTTCGTAAAGGGTGACTTAAAGGGTTGATCCCACGGGTTTCCTAATTTGGAGGGCGAGTTACTAATCACAGGGATGCTAAGTCTGACATTGCTTCCACCTAGGCTTCTAGATATCACCTCTCCTGTGTAGCCTCTCTAGGCCAAATCTTATTCTCTTCCAACCTCGATAGTATTAGCTTTACGAGGCTCAGAGTGTTTTTCATTTCTACGCCCTGCAGGGTCCTTCCCTATTTTTCTGCCGATACCTTTGTTCTGCTTACTGGTACTTTCCATTTTCACTCTAGGCAAATGCTGGGGTTGTACCTTAAATAATGCCACGGTCATTGCCTTCCTAACCTTAGCCCTTCCCCATACTTGCGTCACCGGAAAATTTCGATGTGTGGGTGCGACGTTAAACCACTAGAAAAAATGACGGTAGGCTGTCACTATTCTAATGGACGCAGGGTTTTGAGGGTTTCGTAGAATTGCTTGGAAATGAAAACCCACAACCTGTTTTCCAGTCATTGACCGGGTCAGCGATGGAATGAAAGCAGATATAGGCTATTAGTACGATGGGGCGCCACTCCCAAAGTGATTTATTAATGACTGATAGATGCTATGAAATGAGAATGGAGAGTGTTGCTGGAATTAAAGATGACAGGGAAAACCGGAGTACCCGGAGAAACCTCCGCTTTGTCCAGCACGAATCTCACGTAGAGTGACCGGGATTTGAACCACGGTATCCAGCGATGAGAGGCTGCCGTCTGAGCCATGAAGGCTCCCTCGTAGACTTCCTTATTAGATACAAAAGACAACCAATTGTAGATTTTTCAAATAAACTGGTTCACTTTTCTTGTCTTCCAGCAAAGTCGTACTTGATGTAGATGCACCTTCATTTACTTCTAACTGGTCACTGATCGTAAATTGCTTTCGTTGTTTCAATTTCTCATAGTAACGCCTACTACGCTCTTTTCATTTCATTTTTTATTCCTTCATCATTCAGTTTTCTCGTTTCAACTCCTTCTTTTGAACTACTTTTCCGCATCCTAATCGAATCTTTCTTTTCCATTATTAAATTTATTATTCTATACAAGTGATCACGATGCATTCCCGATGACAGCTAACCTTCAACTGGCCACGCGAGTCAACACAGCGCCATCTTATACCAGAGTATGCGTGTGAAGTCAACCTTTTGTTTCTATTATTAAATTATTCCAGGGTTAGCGTGTCTGTCTCTTACACAAAGACTCCGGGTTCGATTCCCGGCCAGATCAGGGATTTTTTTGCTTGGATTTGAGGCCCAATTCGAGGTCCACTCAGCCTGCGTTATTACAATTGAGGAACCACCTGACGATGAGATGGTGGCCCCAGTCGAGAAATCTAAGAATAACGGCCGAGAAAATTCACCGTGTCGACCATATGACACCTCGTAACCCACAGGTCTTCAGGCTGGTCGTGGCCCTTTAGGGCTGTTGCCCATTGGGGTTTGGATTGGACTGTGTATTTACGAGGGTATTCGCTAAAATAAGGTCTTTTTTTTATCAATACAGAGCTCTGTCCTTGTGGCTGTTGATCACAATATTGTAAAGAGATTTTTCCGCGCTCGCATATACGAAACATGCGCACGCCGCGCTGAGGAACTCAGTCTTGGCTTGGCAGCCGTTGACAATGGAGCTCCCGTTGGATGTTACCGCTAAGTGCGAAGTGCGCACAGTTATTCGGTTTTTGAACGCAAAAGGTACTGAACCGATTGAAATCCATCGCCAATTGACGAACAAAGGAGCGGGAGACCGTCAATTTCCGTCGAGACAGTCGTGAAGGTTGAGCAAATCATACGTAAAGATCGGCGGATCACCCTGGATGATCTCTGCACTTTGGTTCCTGAGGTTTCCCGAAGCGCCGCTCACAGAACTTTAAAGGAAAAGTTGAAATACCGGAAGGTGAGCGCAACATGGATACCACGCATGCTGACTGAAGACCACACTTCCTGAAACAGCATGGCGGTGAGCTGGTATGACATGGGCATACACAAACTGTCACAGCGTCTACAAAAATGCATCGACCGAAATAGTGATTATGTAGAAAAATAGCTAAATGTTCAAGCTGTAAAATGATGTAAACCATTGTAGAAATAAATAGTTCTATGTATTTATAAAAAGTAGGAGACCTTATTTTTAGGATTACCTTCGTATAACGTGATATAGCTTATCAGTATCCACTTTATTTTATAACGCTCAAAGGATAAACTCTTAAGTGAGTAAGAAGTGGAATAACGCCCAGATTCAGCTAACCGACAAAGCGATATCGAATTATATTGATTGTGGCTACCCAACCGATTCGTGGATGGTGAGCACGGTTTTCGTTGCAAAACTACAAAAAGAATGGTGTAATTACATAGGCAAATGCAAAAAGTTGTGAATTACGTAATAATTCGTGAAATAATGGTAAAATGACTATACTGCTAATAATAAGAGTTGGTGTCTGACATTTCTTAGAGGGAGGTCCGTTTACTGCCTGCCGAGGCGGGATAAAGGGAGTGGTTGTGTGGTTGCCATGGAAACAAGGGTGGTGCGACTGCGGTTGCCATGGAGATAAAACTTCAGGGCAGCTCGTCTTGCTGGGAGTTGCCAAACCTGTCACTGTCACTGATAAGAACCTGATTGTATAAGAGTGATCGCAAATGGGACGACACCGCCTGGCCAGGTAGTCTACAACAGATCACAGCGGTCAGAATGAAGGAGGGAACAGGTGAGCCGGAAGCGAGGGGTAAGAGCATGTAGAAAGGAATGCTGGAATGTGGCAACATCGTGAAATGGCACGTGCAGTGCTCCTCCCTCCAACCTTACCTGTCAGACGCTAACTTTAGTTAAGTCTAGTATAGAGTATGTCGCAGAGAATTGTGTGGACTTACTAACTTACTTACTACTAAGGGAAGTGAGAGAGCATTTTTAATGTCTTTTTCCAGATGTTGTCTCATAATAGTATTTGGTCTCTGCTGAGTGAAATGGTACGCTACACGTATTTTAAAAAATTAGAATATTAATGCACAAGTGAGAAATTTTACAACTTCGGGCATGCTTTTCTTTGAAGTTACCTATTTCTGTAACCGCTCGATCTAGAAGTCTGTGTTTTTCACTGATGTGTTACAGCATTATGTGTGAAGAAGTTGCTGGCACTGTCGTAGCAAGCACTCAAAATAATGCTGACTATGGACTAGGCTGTTTCTACGTGCTTTCATGGGTGAACGTGTGAGAGAACATAGTATTTTGCTTTGAACTCAGTTTCTGAAAATCGACTTTTTTTCATACGTTTGACCCATTATCTCATGAAGTATACAAGCTAGGAAAATAATATTTCAGAAAGTTATTCTATACCTTAATGCAGCTACTGAACTAGAAAAAATATTTCCCTGAGTGGTTTCTAATATAGAGCAATTTTAATGATTCTTTTACTAAAATATGGAATATTAAAAAATAACAAATGTACAGCTGTTCACTCAATATACTTCATTATAGTTTAGTACCTAGGGGAAGGTTGTAATTATCAGTGGAAAAAGAGGCCAATACTTTCACCTTAGTAGTTGCTGCAATATTGGGTACCATTTCTATCAAATTAACATTGTCAAGGTAGGGCTTTCCCAGTCAGACTCATTGGCTGAATGGTCAGTGTTGAGGTCTTCGGTTCAGAGGGTCCCGGATTCGATTCTCGGCCAGGTCGGGGATTTTCAACGTGTTTGATTAATTCTTCTGACTAGGGTCTGGGTGTTTGTGTTTGTTCCAACACTTTCCTCTTCATATTCAATCAACACACTACACTACCAAACACCGCAGAAACACGCAATAGGTTACAACCTTTCATATAAGGTTGGTGTCATGAAGGGCAACCGGCCGTAAAACAGGGCCAAATCCACATATGCGACATAGTTTGCACCCGCGACTCTACAGGCGTGGGAAAAGCGGTAGAGAAAGGAGAAGAATAATATAGGGCTTTTCCACTCTCTTGTTTATAATCGTACTTCTTATAAAACGCCTTCAAATTGTGCAAGAGATATTAAAATCTCTTATACTAGATCTTCCTTAAACTTTACAAGAATTTCATTATTCGTGAAAATAAGGAGTTCTGTATTTTTGTTGAATCATGCATGTTTGTGTAGAACACTTTTTTGGAGAAGAATGTGCTCTTGTGTTGACCAGGCAGTGAAAGGTAATGTCGTTATGAAACGTCATGTTTTTTGTATGGATCGTGTTTACCACGAACCTAAAGTTGTTTAAATACGAGTAGAGAAATAAAAATACAGCCGTGTCATGTTTTTTTCAGCAGCTGTGACAGCAAACAAAAATTGGATTAGAAGTGAAGTGCGGAGGTAATGGCAACCCGAGGATAAAGTAACATTTTGTGAAGCCTTTTAAAGAATCTCATTTCTATTCACTAGTTGATGTTAATTCATGAGTGGTGTGATCGAGTACGCTGGGATCCCCTCCATGAGCCCTTGAACAAATGAAGTCTTATTCGGACACTGGAGTGAAAACTATAATCACGAAATAATATAACATAAGATATATGCTGCTGATAAAAAACACTAAGTAAGTAAGTAAGTAAGTAAGTAAGTAAGTAAGTAAGTAAGTAAGTAAGTAAGTAAGTAAGTAAGTAAAGTGCATAGATTCCTGTGCAAGATGAATATTTAATTCCAATATTTCTTCGATTCGTTTCACACGAATTGCAAGCTTAAAAGTAAGAATACTGGGAGAAAATTTGCTTAAAAGTGTTAATGGCTTTGAAAAAATTTATGAAAATATATTATAATATATGAATTCCTGTTTATAGAACATTTCCTGGTAATATCAATAATACGAATAATAATAATAATAGTAATAATAATAATAATAATATAGTAAGAAAGTTTATTGGCATGAACCATCCACCATATACAGAGGACTAATGAAAATCGTACACTAATAATTTTGTACATTTATGTATAGTAAATATCTCATAAATATCTGTCAAATGTATTTGTCAACGATGTAAGTATATACCGGTATGTATGAAGCATATGTGCGTATGTACTAAATAGTACTTCTTCCGTGTACATTGTACTGAAGAAGCTCGTAGACCCAATTATAAAATTGTGAATTATAAATAATAATAATAATGATAATAATAATAATAATAATAATAATAATAATGTACAATTTTCTTTACGTCGCACCGACACAGATAGGTCTTATAGCGACGATGGGATAGGAAAAAAGTTGACTGTTAATGTACAGCGCTAGCATTTGCCTGGTGTGAAAATGGGAAACCGCGAAAAATCACCTTCAGGGCTGCCCTTAATCGCACGCCAACTCGCCCAGTAATGTAAAAAATTAGTAGAGAGGGAGAGAGAGAAATAAGATGTACGGGCTGTCAACAATGGACAAAGTGAACAATATTCAAGTGAGAAATGTAAAGTTATAAAGTTGAGAACTAATATGCATTGTGAGTAGGCTGATTGAAGGCAGGCTAGAAATATATATTATGTATTTTACTCATATCTTGAAACTTACTTGAAAAGGTTCTTGTTCTGCTACTGCAGCTTTCTTGCTTTTTATTGTTTTTAATATTGTACCTAATCCTGGGAGATCTGGAACATAGAGAAATTTAAAACACTAGTTCTGATTAAAAGATAATTCTTTTAAAAGTATTATTTTGTTGATTAGGAGAAACAATCCTTTCAATTTCCATCGTCACTGTGAATAAATTACGTTAATTTGTAGTAGGTCAACACAATTGACCTATCGATGCGTTTATTGATGCACAAACTCACATCCTTTGGAACAGTTCAAAGTATATGTATAAATATCCCAAAAATTCTGAATTCCTTCTAAATTCTCTTGGCAATAGTACTTTTAACTCGTCAGAGGTCGTCTTGACGTTCTTTTATGAGAACAGAACTATGTATAACGCGAGCGACCAATTCGTCTCTTTTGGTGACTTTTCCTCTGTACAGTGCGGTTTTCAACCATCCCTAAAGTAAGGTTTGTACATCAGTAAATGAATATATATTTTTTTAATATAATTTTGTAAGTTTGTATCATATACACAGCTGTAATTCCACACACATTGGAAATTGGACATACGTTTGTATGACCTGCTTTATTGAAGTAGTCCGCATTACTCTCTTCATACATATTTACAATTCACTCTGGAACGATCTATACAGAGTGTCCTTGAAGAAGGCTCCAATATTTGTATCGGAGACAGCACGCAACAAACGAAGGAGAACAGGTCCTATAAACATTGGTCGCAAACCCAAAATATTCGTAGCAACGGTCCGTCACCACTACTGTCAATGATCAAGATTCCAGTAATTTTACGGAAGGTCGTATGTAACGAAAGACTGAAATGCGTTTATGTGTAGCTGGAGAATTTGCCACTTCAGGAACGACCGCAAATGTAGTGTGTTCCGGGAATACAGTGGTGGACAGAGGTGAAAGAAGGTGCGGGCATGAATGGGCAAAAATAGAACAATAAGAATATTAATTTAAAACTTTAAAATTATATTTCTTTCTCAGCTATTTTTGGTTTCTTTTCAAAAATAAACTTTGCACTTCAGGTACAGTAGTTCATAAGATTGGATAACAATTTTAGAAAATCGAAATTAACAACTTTGAGCTTGAAGCTCCCTAATTATACTTTCTCCAAGAGCGCTGCGACTCCTTTCAAAAAGCAGTCAAGGAGACTAACCTCCCAATTTCTTTTACTCCACAAGGAGACAGAGTATTCAAAATGTACAATGTTTCAAGAGCATCGTTTGCTCAACAAAAATTATCTAGGGGACCATTCTCCAAACCCTATACCACACCGGCCTTTCAAATGCACCATTTAACCTTTACATAGAAGGAGCGTCTTAGCGCTATTAAAATTTTATACTTGGAAACCTAGTTCCAGAAAGGTCGAGGCCTATCAAAGGCACAACCTACATTTTACAATTCAAACAGTATTCACTGTCTTGGACACTTAGCAATCTAACCTCTTAACATAAAGGAATGAAATTGAATTTTACAGGGGTATCGAATACTCATTCTACTGGGCCTTTGTGAGAAACAACAGGTTAAAGTTACTGGCCCAAAAATCAAAATGATATTGAAGTGGACACTTGCACTCCTTGAAATTTGCAATTAAAAGATTAAAAAACTATTTAGGCTTCTGGCCCGAAGTTACAGAGGCTAAGCGTATATTACCGAGGTGACTAGATGGAGAGAATATTTAAATTACAAAAATTTCAAATGGAAAACAGTTACAAAATCATAGTCACCTCAAAATCAGGTTGATAGTGAACGCGAGAGGGTATCAAACTCTCTATGCCCTGATTTAGGCTAAGTTCAATTGACTTGTTTGAAAGTGACATTTTAGAAAATTAAAGTCACATTAGTAAAGATTGGAAACCTTCCTCTCGAGCTAGCTTTCAAGGACTATCACTTAGATAGGACTGCCATTACCTTGAACTGATGGATTACTCTGCGATGGACAAGGCTCCCCGCCCCTTTTATAAACAGACACGCTAGACTTGAGCGATGAATAAAACAACCTGGTCGAAAAATGTGCCAGCTTTTATACCCGAGAGGAAAGATCTAGATAACTCTGGGCTAAGGCCTGACACACCCCCAATTTTGATTGGGTAATTAAATAGGTACAAGAGAACTGTAATTAGCTGAAAAATAAATATACACAATTTTCTGTTGGCCAGCATCCTAAGTTGGCGGGAAGAGATAGAATTGTTACAAACTTTAACACACCAAAAACAAAGACTAAACAATTCAGTTTAGTAAACCTTAAAATAATAAATTACTTTGCAATCTTAATAGTCCCTCTTCACACCAGAGGGCATAACATGCGTTTTTTGGTAGAGACATCTGTAGAGAAAAGTTCAAACTTCTTGCGCTTGTAGTTGCGAATTTTGGTTTTATGATGACATCTTCCAAGACGTTTTGTTTAAATGAACGGGGCGGGTGTACCTCCCGGTACACAGTGCATGAATGATGGGGCACCGGCCGATTTTCATCGTAGGTTTGGGCGATGGGTCTTCCATGAGGGATGAATTGGTCGGGGAGGACCTACCTGTTCGCCTAATTTTAAACCTTTGGATCTTCGGCTTTCGGAACATGAAAAGTCCATAGTGTACACGCTCCCCATAAATGATATGGATACACTACGAGAAAGCGTGTTCAATGCCCGTGATGCAATCCGGCAGCAGCCAGGGGTGTTACAATAAATTCGTGATTCCATGCGACGTAGGGTAGAAGGCTGTATTGCAATGGGTGGTGGTAACATCCAGCACATGTTGTGACGAGTCGATCTAAGACATATTTATCATTGATGGTAGTGCTAGTGAACCATAACTCTGAAGATATTGGGTTTGCGAACAATGTTTGTAGGACCTTTCTTCCTTCTTTTGTTGCGTGCTACCTCCCTTTTAAATAATGGGACCTTTTTCAAGGACACCCTGTAGATACTAAAATATACAATGCAGCAGCAAGGTACAGCCAAATATTCAGGACAATATCAAATCAAAAAAAAAAATCAAAATCTCTTTATTTGCAAATGAGGTGTCTACCTCGGTGGCAAATGGTACACTAAAATACATTATTGTCAAGCATTAAATTTTAAATTAACAGGAGACGAAGAAAATCTTCCTAGAATACAATATTATACAATTTACGCTAATAATTTTTTCTATTAAACACACACATCATCCTTAATAAATTTATATTGTTTACAAAATTCTACTTATAATATCTTACAAACATAGTCAACTGATATACAGTACGGTATGTGAAATTACTTCTAATAATACTATACAACTGGTATAAGATTAAAATTAACACTGAATTTATTCACATATTTATATTTTACCCATTTTGGAACCTAAGTAGCATAACGACCTGCTGCGTCTTAACCAGAGCCCCTTTTGCCACCACGTTTCCTCACACGTAAAAGAAAGAAATGCGTTATATTGACGGAAACAACTATGCAATGCTACATTAATCATTGGAAACAGAACGCTCCAGCGTATCATATGAAACTCTTTTATTATATGAAATGTTCAAAATGCCTTCTGTTAGCATTGATAGATGCATGAATCCACCGTCGCATTGACTCTCGGATGTGCTGATGCGGCGGATGGGTATGTGGTGTAGAGTTGCAAAAAAGTAGTACTAACGTGGAAATAAAGCGTTTCCGGACCAATAAATATACAGTGATAGTGGTTACTGTCCTAAGGGTTTTGTTCAACGAAATAATCGTCCTCTTTTACCTGTAATCATAAGAGTACATAGAAGAGGCCCACCACTCTGCAGAATGACGTTATCAGCAAAAGAAAGGTAGGCTTGATGGTCATGAAAGGTGTAGGAAAGACGGACTACTGAGACCCCACAAAAGTCTTCTACCATAATTTCTGAGTGGGAAGACAACAAGAGATAATCTAAGGAGGTTGGATAAGAAATACAACAGCGAAGACATTGGCACAAATACGCAGTAATAATCTATATATATATGTATGTAGGAGATTCAGCCTAAAGGCTGGTTGCATCCTCCAAAGCTCCATCAAAAGCTGTCATTGCTAGCCTAGGTGTCACTGAAGAGGTATACTAGGGAATTGAGAACTTACGTAGTTTCCTGTTGCTTTTTTCACAGAGCCAGAAGTTGCTATTACATATCAGTCTGCCAAGCCCACTGAAATGCATGCACCACCCGAACCTATGAGCGATATTTTCACACTATTCATAACAGGAACTGGCTCTTTAAGGAATTGTTTTACTAGCATCGTTCATACCTTGGTCACTTTCATATAGTCAAAGCCAAGGATAAGACTGAGACAGATCAATGAACGTAACAAATTTATTCTAGCCCATACCAGAAGACATAGTGCACTGTAAAAACTACATCTCGCCTGGAAAGACGTAAAATAATAATCTGTATAATAAATAATCATGTATATAAATAAACTCGTAACGACCGTGTGTCTGTATATTGACTATTATGCCAAAATTTTCGTTCATTTATCCACTTCAAGTGTAATAATGACCATCTGCGTATTTTTTAACTTTAGTGTCTTTTTGTCTGTTTGTCTGAGTTATTATAACATGAAAACTACTGGATATATTTCTACCATACTTCATATTTAGAATCCACCTGTTCTTGGGTAGGTTTTAGGCCAACATTGTTTCTGAATCCCTGAATTGACTGGGGGTTTATACGAAACCGAAAACGTGATTTTGCACTCTCACAAAATATGCACAAGCAAACTTAATGGAAATCTACCTGCCAAAAGGAAATCAATTCCATCTGTGGACGAGGATCAGTAAGGGACATATCATTAAGGGACCGTTTTTCAGTCTAAGTTTGGGCCGACGTTTTTGTCGATTTGTCTGTTCGGCGGTTTGTTGATTTCTTATAACTGGAAAGATGTGTATTTCTACCAAACTTTATATCTGGTTATGTATTAGGGTCAATATTATTTCTAAATTCCGGAATGGTTTGTGGGTTTATAGGAAGTTGAAACTGTTGTTTTACAATCCCACAAAATAAACATGACCAGTCTTAATGGAGAACTACCAGCTTTAATGGAAATCGTTTTCTAAAAATATTTTTCTCACGTGCACCTTTTCGACAGGAGGATAACAAGGGAGTTATTATTAATGGACTGTTGTACAGGCTGTCATGTTACTTGTTGTTGGGTTAAATGGTTTAACTATACCATTCTATAAAACAGATAATAAGAGAGGTTATCGTCAACGATTGGTTTCGTGAGCTGTCAGCCACAGTACCACTCCCGGTTTCAGATGAACAACAATATGTAACCGAGAAGTAGGGAGAATTACGCACAACTTCGGACCAGTTTAATAAACTCTGTGATCTGCCCCATTCTGTCTCCACGTTGTTCAGCTTTATCGTACTTCATGTTACTGCCACGTGCTTTCGTAGAAGAATATCAGTTTAACATGCCGTATTAAACGTTTGAATGTAGGCATGTAACTTCACATAAATTCATGAATGAATCGTGAAATCGATTTCCAATTCCCGAGCGAAGAACGGGTACATATGCTATACTGCTAATGATAAGAGTTGGTGTCTGACATTTCTTAGAGGGAGGTCCGTTTACTGCCTGCCGAGGCGGGATAAAGGGAGTGGCTGTGTGGTTGCCATGGAAACGAGGGTGGGGCGACTGCGGTTGCCATGGAGATAAAACTTCAGGGCAGCTCGTCTTGCTGGGAGTTGCCAAACCTGTCACTGTCACTGATAAGACCCTGATTGTTTGAATAAGAGTGATCGCAAATGGGACGACACCGCCTGGCCAGGTAGTCTACAACAGATCACAGCGGTCAGAATGAAGGAGGGAACAAGTGAGCCGGAAGCGAGGGGTAAGAGCATGTAGAAAGGAATGCTGGAATGTGGCAACATCGTGAAATGGCACGTGCAGTGCTCCTCCCTCCAACCTTACCTGTCAGACGCCAACTTTAGTTAAGTCTAGTTTAATAATAATAATAGTTTACAATTTTACTCACTACTTTTTATGGTTTTCGGTGACACCGCAGTGCCATTGTCCTCTGGGAGTTCCCTGGCGTTTTTTATCACCTTCAAATATGACTGCACTAACACGAAATTGAAAGCTCTACGTATGCTTATAAAGCCATTTATCTATCGTCTCAACCACTCAGTCTGGTACACAAATAAATAAACGCTATGCCGAACTCAGCAAGGAGCCCGTATACTCACCACACCGCGCTCCCAAACTTTTGGTCGGGAACTAGAAAGTTGACAACAATAATTCTTAGTCACAGATAGGAAAAGGAGGGATTTCCATCCGTTATTAAAAAGTAACATTACGGGTTGGAACAGGGGAGGGGCTGTCCCGCAAGATTGTTTCACCAAGTTTCCCGGCGAAATGAAAAACAATTTTGATAGTCAATTTTATTTACAAGTAGCTGATGCTGGCTACATTCAAAGATAAATGGCATCGCAGTGACCAGGTGTCACGTCAGTAAATAAATAAATAAATAAATAAATAAATAAATAAATAAATAAATAAAATACAAAAATCATATTAGCTGAGTTATCTTTACGGACGTGCGTTATTTATTGTGAGTTAAGCGGCTGGTCGCCTAGCAACAGACATGGGTAATTCTTGCTATTTGCTTTGCCCCAGCACTTGACTGGTGTGAAAATGGGAAACCACGGGAAACTATCTTCAGGGCTGCCAACAGTGGGGTTCGAGCCCACTAGCTCCCGGATGCAAGCTCACAGCTGCGCGCCGCTAACCGCACACACAACTCGCCCGGCACATGGCTAATTATATAGCCCGAGCACACGTTTCAATACATTATTTTAGTAATTTGCAAACTTTCATATACCATGTAACTTCTGCTCTGATTGTTCTGAGTACCGTTATATCGATCATAATATTCCCTGTTTAATGATACATACTGTACATCAGATGGTGGACTTTGCATTCACAACTCAATTAAACATCCCTCCACATATTCGATACCGCATAACATCATCCCTAAGGGATCTAGGGCACATATTGTACAACGACCATCTTGGTCTCAGAGAAAGCTTTCCAGTGGTATCCCATATGAAGGGCCGGAATTTATATTTAGGCGGGCAAGACACCGCGCTTTTAAAACTTTTGTTGTAAATTTTCGATGTCACTCACCAACTGTACTTGTACTTGTATTCGCTATTACGTCAGTAACATTTACTCGTCTTTCCGTGAACAAAACGAGACCAGAATCTTTTAAATCGGTCAACGTGTGCATCCGCTAGAGGGCTCCGATGTGTACTGAGTGCGCATAATCGAGTGCTTAAATCAAGGGGCCATTGCGAGGAGTTGAAAGGAGGGGTATAGAAGCAAAACTCACATTGTCCACTTTTCATGATTTACGGTAAAGCTGAAGAAACTCTCAAATGTGCACACCTAGACGAATCTTGCTATATACGTTTTTATTTACATCTTGAAAGTGATGATAAATGCCGGAGAACATATTTTCTTGTGGAAAGTAAACGTGAAAACGACAAATTACATTTTAAGTTTGGAGAATGTGAGTAGTTTTGCTCCACGTTTTTGGATAATGAGAGTTACGCATCACAAGGCTGTGGATAATGTAAGTTTTGGTACAAACATTCTTATGTTTAGTAGGCTATATGAAGCTAAGAAATAGGATTCATACAGTAAACAGAAGCAAATACATAAAAGAAAAACGTACACTTGGAGGAGAATAATTATAAAAATACAGTTTATTAAACAGTAATGCATAATTTGTCCTTATGAAAATAGAATCTCTTATGAAACCTGCGAAGGTCTTGAGCTCCAACTATACGACATAAGAAGGCTCCCTGACTGTGATTTCATTCCGGAAACTTTGGTAACCTCTTTGAATAATATCTGGAAGAAAACAAATTCAAAACATGTAAATACAAAAACTTGTAGTAGTGAAACCTTTTCTTAATACTCCATCTCCAGAGCAAGAAAGTGCACATCCAACTCACCTCATTTGTTTAGCCTTGTTTCTCTTCCATTTAGATTGATCTCTGCTCCGCTTGCGACCTCTTTCCTCCGGGAAACATGGTTTCACACTTTCTTCCATTTATAACCCTTATTTTGGGGAACTATTTATCTGAAATCAACAACTGATGAACTGCTGAAGCCTTCACCTAACAATATGACATAACCTGTAATCTAGTGTAAACATGCGATACCCACAATGCACTCGGAAACAAGTGTAGCAACATGATTGGTGCAACCGGAGAGTGTGACTTTTGCTTCATGCTGGGAAGTGGATAATGTGAGTTTTGCAACTAACCCTTAATTTCAGAATGATTTTATACAAGTAAAATGTTAGTTTCGCTACAGATGTTTCATTGGAAATGATGCCCATTAAGGTAGAGAACATACCTTCACACAGAACTCAATTTTGATAAAATGGAGAATGTGAGTTTTGCTTCTACACCCCTCATAAGAGTTATCGATATTAGAATACTGAATGTATCATTTTTAGTTTGCCAGAAACAACCTTTAACAAACAGGCTGATTTTCTTAACGTCAAAGTATGTGCATCCAGGCTTGTGAGGTGACATGTCACGTCAAAACTGTTGCAGTGTTGACATTGATGCTTTCACACGGCCCGTACTTGTAGACATGATACAGGCTTCTAGGCTTATGCCGTATCAAGGAAACACGGTGAAACTCTTGACGTTTCGCACAGGGTTTTGTTCCGCGTCTTCAGAAGAAAATCTCGACTGTGAACGAGGAAGACTTCTACATCTTGTGAAGACGCGGGGGAAAGTTCTGTGCGAAACGTAAAGAATTTCACCTTGACACGGCATAAGCCCAAAAGCTCATATAATGTCCATGTTGTAGTGTTCTGTGACTGTTGATGTTGTACTCATAGCTACCATAGTTTAGAAGGTATATACATTTAGACGATTGCCACCGCTACACTGGTTTGAGGACAAGGCACGGCCTTGAGGCCACCAATCACAGCTGCGGATCCTGCGCACTGTAGACACGTGACTGATAGCATCAAGACATCCCTTACGTTCGAACTAGTGCTGGGGACGGAGCGGAGCGGAGCGGAGCAGTTGTTGTGACGTCATCACCCGGTAGTACCGAGTGAACTACCCCGAGTGAATGTCCTGACGCGGGACGTTTAAACACGTTATAGGTATGGCACTGCGAAGATATTGCATCCCCCTATTAATACCCTTCTCTCACAACGTAACAACTGTAAATAACTGCATATATATTCACTATAATTGTTATATACGTAACTGCTAGGGAGTAGGAGGTAGTATGTGGAATAAATGTTAGTAACTCGTATAGTTAACTAATTCGAATAGTGAAACAAAGTATAGCGCACACTTACCGAAAGGGTTTGTATACAAGGGGATTGGTAGTTAACAGAAAAGTAATGTATTAACAATTATTTCGTAATTTCATGTGATACGGTACACTGTTCATAAGAAGAATAACCTGAATATAAAGAATCTTATCAGAATATAATGAAAAACACTGACGTAATTTCATGTACAGGATGACAAAAGTAATTACGTAAATGAACGTTGACTGGAATGTCCTTCTTTGCAAATGTGATTACAAAACATATCTGACAACATACTACTACACGTCCCAATGCCAAACAGCTATCAGTAGAATGCTTCTATAAATACAGTTATTATATTATATTATATTATATTATATTATATTATATTATATTATATTATATTATATTATATTATATTATATTATATTATATTATATTATATTATATTATATTATATTATATTATATTTGATGTGCCACCACCCGTCGCGTATGTGCGGCCACAAAACTTGCATTTTGCGTGTTTCCTATTATCAGTGATGTCAAAAAAACTGCCAGGCATCCGACGGTTTTCGTGGCATTTGTGGAACAACGTTCTGTAAACATTTCTTTAAATTCCTTTAAATATTCTTAAAATATAACTACTATCTACGAATATGTTTAAATATAACTAACACCACAAATATAATCTAACAGACTTTACATTATCTACAAAACATAACAAGCGTAGGAAATATATACGTACATTCGAAACACACAGATTGAATACAGGTACTTTCGTACGTGTGTTGTGCGCTACACTGTGCTCAGGTCCTCCGCGAGTACTCGCAGTTGTAAACGGAGGGGATCGGTGGTGCGCTCTACCGCTACAACCGGATTACTCATCGGTATTACTCGCTCCGTCCCCACCTCTAGTTCGAACCTGTCAGTATTGTGAAACGCCCAAAGCTTTACATTCTGAACACTATAGCCCTCCACCACTTTACGACATCAGAACCATGGTTGAGTGACTTCACTTTTCCGAAATCCAAAATGCAATGTCCAGAATTCCATGATGAAAAACCAGTTTTGATATTACTCGGATATAAAACATGATAGCAAAGAGAATGTCATAAGCACAATTGGTACAAGTTATGTATTAATTGCGTTTATATTTTTCTTGCTCTGTTACTCAACCTCCTCCTTGCGACAGATGTTTCGACGTCTTTCTAAGCTGTATAACATAAGACTAATCCGAGAACGGCATTTAATGCATTTGATGTCATTAAATTCATTAATTTGCTCCACAATTCTCTCTCTCTCTCTCTCTCTCTCTCTTTCTCATTTAAATAACTTGGGAAACTTCGCTCTCACTTTCTCTCTTATAGCCAGCCTTTTCTAACGAGAAGTACCCCGTAAAATAGCACAAGAAGTCGACAGGCGAGAAGTTAAAGAGATTTGTAGTAATACGCTCATATCTTCAGCTTGGAGGTCACCACTAGGATGATTTTGTAAATGGGCAGCTTTGCGTCAATGATCGGGACGTTAACAACAATACCTTTTAGCTCCAGCTACGGAAATTTAAATGAAATAGCTGTATAATTTATTGTAAGAAAATTTTTACCAGGTTCAACTTCTGGTTCGTCAAGCGATTTAAATCGTGAACTGAAGGCTGGAACGGGACGTAACTGAGAAGCTGTCACTTATGAAATGGTGTATTACTGAATATATTGAAAATGTTTGACTATTTCCATGCCTAATACTGAAGTGAGCTCTTGCTGGTGAGATGTAGTGTTTACAGTGCGCTATGTCGTCTGGTATGGGCTAGAGCAATTTGTTACTTTCATTGACCTGTCTCAGTCTCACCCTTGGCTTTGACAATTTGAAAGTGACCGAGGTATGAGCGATGCTAGTAATACCATTCCTTATGCAGCCAGTCCCTGTTATGATGGGTGTGAAAATATCGCCCATAGGGTCGGTTGGTGCATGCATTTCAGTGGGCTTGGCAGAGTGATATGCAAAAGCAACTTCTGGCTCGGTGAGGAAAGCAACGGGAAACTACCTCACTCCTCCTTTCCCTAATATGCCTCTTCAGTGACGCCTAGGCTGTCTATGATAGCTTTTGGCGGAACTGTGGAGGATCAGACCAGCCTTCGGGCTGAATACCCAACATACATACATGCTGAAGTAGGCCTACAGTGAAACCTGTATTGAGTGAAAAACGACGAGTCCACAAACCAACAAAAATGTCTTTCAAAGGGAATTGTCTCCTGAATGACGTAAGCATTTTAAAATCATGACGATGTTGCTTGTTGTTTAAAGGGGCCTAACATCTAGGTCATCGGCCCCTAATGCTACGAGATGAGACGAAATGTAATGACAGTTTAAAAGTCCAAAATTCATCCACTGACCAGAATTCAAAACACGACGGTGAAAAATGAATATGAATTTAAAATAATAAGCGGTTCCAACTCACAATATTGAAAATTCAGATAATTCCAAAATCCATCCACTGAATAGAATTCGAAAAGACGACGATGAACAATGTTTATAAACTTAAAGCAGTCAGTGGTTCCGACACGCAATGCCTCACTTACCCGTAAAATAAATTAAAATAACGGTATAAACTGAACGAGAGACTGCGTCCAAAGCAAAATCCTAAATCGATGGTGGTTGTTGTCTAAAGGGGTCCAAAGTTCAGGTCGCCGGCCCATTATAATGGTACTAATATATTATATATTTATATTATAACCATTGTGTTCCTCATATATTGCGACTTTTCACAGGCAACGCCCAGACTCATGGTGTTTCTCACATAATGGTACTATCACAGGTAACACAAACCCATGGTTTACCTCACATAGTGGTATTAGTCACAGGCAACGCCCAAAATCTGTGGGGTTACTCACATAGTGGTACTAATCACAGGTAACGTAAACCCACGGTGTTCCGCATATAGTGGTACTAATCATGGGTACTGTAAACCTATAGTCAGATTAAAACACGCAGAGGATACTTCACAAGCAATTTACAAAAGTACCAATTCCAAAGGTACATTTTTACAGGAGAGAGAGAGAGAAAATACTCAGTGTTTAATGTCAATAGAAAATTAATTTTAGCACTTTTGTTATATTTAGATGAATTAAATGCATTGTTAAAAGTTTTGTAGTTTAAGAAATATTCAACCGAGTGATTTGGCTGTGTGGTGAACACCTAGCAGCCATCCATTCTTGGAGTTCCCCAATTAATATGTATATTTAAACTTAAACATTACCCCTCCTAGGTTTCCATAATATCCATCTTTGATTTGGGAAACTCTGAGTTCGTAATCTTCCAAGTCACTGTGCTCCCGTAAAAAAATATCTAGAACTTATCCCACACAAGGCAAGAATGGCACTATGCCGTTAATCATGGAAAGAATGAGGTGAGGGATGTATTAGTCTCCACTGCACTTACTGCAGTACATTATTTTGTCCCAAACTAGCAGAACGTTGAGGGAAAATTTGAAAGAATTTAAACACCCAGAAGGATGACTGAGTCCCTTGCAACGTGCCCACCATGATGTTTAGAAAGGCAGACAGATGTACGTCATTTCAGTTTTAGATAAATACTGTATACGGTAGATTTAACTCTCAAAAATTGCATTTTAAAGGAGATCAATCCAAGAAAATGCCTGGTTGCTGGTCAGAAAGAGGGTGGCCCTTAAATATAGCTGCAATAGCATTGCATTTATGGGCTTTTAGACTGGTTCTAGGAAGAATCACTATTAGGGGTGGTCTTTTAATAGGAGAGGATTTTAGCACAGTTTGTGATAGTACTGTAAATTCAGTGCTGCAATTGTCTACCAATTACCTCATATGTGTCTTCTAATTTCCTTATGGTAACACAATAATTATTACTATCTCTAGAATAACAGAATTTACGAATTATTGGCTCTCCTCACAGCATCATGGCTCTTTAATAGTTTCGATCTTGATCAATTTACGAATTTGCTACCACACCCATCAGAAACTAGTTACCAGCCTGCTTCCTGGTTAAATACAGCTGGAAATAATTATAGAATAATTCTTGTCAATACTGCAATCCCTACAATATCGTGTTTTCTATAAGCCAGCAAATTTTTAAAGTATTAGTCTTTTCTATTCCTTGTAAACAGATTCCTTACTTTATGCATTTCAGATAATTAAATTAACTCCTCTATATGAAATAGTATAAACTGTTATCAGTAACTAGTCTTATTATATGATTTCGCAACTCGTTTCAGATAATTTGCTCTATCGTTAGGTGGTGAATATGATCACATATACTGTATTTATTGCTCTATGTCAATCATCAACATCATATTGTATTGTATCTCAAAGGTATTTTTGTTTTCGCTACGCCATATCTTCCTTAATACTTGATCAAAATTAATGATTGTGACTCCATTTTGAATACTACGTTCCCCGGTAATGACGAAAAATAAACAAATATTTTAAGACTGAATTCTTAGTAAAGAACTTTATTTTAAAACCTTATTTGCATAAGTAATGTAGAAGGCGCAATCTGTTGAAAATTTGTTTAACTAATAAACACGAAGCAATCGGTTGGAATTGTTTACACTGTTTAAAGAATGTAGAAGGCGCGACCTATTTACAATATTTTTGTATCATATACTATTATTGCTCCTAACTTACGTGTCACAGATCGCATAAGAAGAAATTCCAGAAGTGTAAAATTCGTATTTGCGTAAATAATGTAGAAGGCGTCATCTGTCGACAATCTGTTTAACAGGACCTCCAAGCGGAGGGCGTTATATACAATTGGAATGGGTCACATATTCAGTGATATTCATGTTTGTGTGAAGGACACATACGACCAAAACGTAAATGATGATCACATTATAACTGGTAACATCGTTTTCAAGGAAGTTCTGTTAAGTAAATAAGTTTGAAAACGAAATTCACATCTGACGAAGACAATATCTATTTTGTAATGTAAACTTTGTAAATGTTGTACAATATTAAACATATTGTACCGGTATGTATAATTATAACGAATTTTTACAATGATTCTGATCTTTATTAACAGTCTTCAAAATATAATACCTTCCATTAATAAATACTTGCATTTAATTATTTTCACATATTACCATTCGATGACTAGTCGCGATACAGTGCGACATATTCGCACGGGTCAGCTAGTAGTTCTTTATTTCAAACAAGTTATCCCCTTTAAAATTTTTAATAATTGTAATACTTGAGATTAGCCTAACCGTCTGTAAATTATTTTTATGTGGGTTACTCATTGACATTTGTATTGAGATTTCTGTTCGAATTAAGTATATTAATTTAGTATATATTTAATAGTCCGCCTCTGTGGTGTAGTGGTTAGCGTGATTAGCTGCCACCCCCGGAGGTCCGGGTTCGATTCCCGGCTCTGCCACGAAATTTCCTCGAAGTGGTTTCCCGTGGTTTCCCACTTCTCCTCCAGGCATATGCCGGGATGGTACCTAACTTAAGGCCACGGCCGCCTCCTTCACTCTTCCTTGTCTATCCCATCCAAACTTCCCATCCCTCCATAAGGCCCCTGTTCATCATAGCAGGTGATGCCGCCTGGGCGAGGTATTGGTCATTCTCCCCAGCTGTATCCTCCAACCCAAAGTGTGAAGCTCCAGGACACTGCCTTTGAGGCGGTACAGGTGGGATCCATAGCTGAGTCCGAGGGAAAAACCGACCATCGAGGGTAAACAGATTAAGAAGAAGAAGAAGAAGAAGAAGATATATTTAATAGTTTATTTTGTGTTTTTCTCTAACAATTGTATATTGTATTTAATGTAGATGCTACATAAAAGTGTGCTTATTAGCCTCAGTGTTAAATTGTAATGAATAACTTTAAATTCAGGGTGTATACTGACATAATTTTTAGACTAGAGACTTCTACATCAGCCAAGTATCATTTAGAAGGCCACTGCTGTCCAGAATTAAATCCAGCAAGTTTTTGTAAATCCCGAGGTATATTTTTCACAATTTCGCGTTAATGAAGGAGTCCATGTGTCCCCTCTAATAAGGTACAACGAAGTATGAGAGGCAGGATGGACCTCCTGAATGTGAGAGTTTAGCCGAGAGCGGAGGAGAATGAGCTGCTCTGTAATATCCCCCCCCCCTCCTCCCTAGCACCAATTGACCCTCCCTGGCTGGGTCACTATTACACGCTTATTATTGCGCCACTTTATGACACGAGTCAGCCTTCATCCACCATCATCGTAAAAACTGGCAAACACCAAGCTATCAAGTTTACCTAAGAGCTCGTTGGTGGCGTCGCCGAAGAGGGGGAGACGTCACTCTCAAGTTCGTCTGAAATATGAACGAGGCCAGTCACTAGCACACGGAACCCCGTGAGGAATTTAGAAATAGACACACGTTGTGCATAACACATCCACATCCTGATGTACAAGTTTCTAATACAATGCAATAATCGAGGCTATTGGTATCAAAAGAAACAATCTCCACCTTCCTGCATTTTACAGCAGGAGTCTATTTTCATCTTCGTAGTAATGAATTTCTATCCACTCCACCTGAACGGTTTTTGCCCTGTATATAGAACATTGGTTGCATGCGAATAATCAATGAAAAACAAGCATATGATTAGTACTCAGTTTTAAATTTTATTTTGGAAATTATCCCGTTTGATACAAACTGAACGATTTTCGTAGATATTGCTCTTGTTGATATCAACATGCTTGTTATGTTAATAACATACCGAATTGAGATGCATACACTTTTGTTTAGTAAAAATGCCATTCAAATATCATTTATATTCTTTACACTGAAAAATGAAATGGCGTATGGGTTAGTGCTGGGAGTGTCCGAGGACATGTTCGGCTCGCCAGGTGAAGGTCTTTTGATTTGACGCCCATAGGCGACCGGCGCGTCGTGATGAGGATGAAATAATAATAATAATGTTATTTGTTTTACGTCCCACTAACTACTTTTTAAGGTCTTCGGAGACGCCGAGGTGCCGGAATTTAGTCCCGCAGGAGTTCTTTAACGTGCCAGTAAATCTACCGACACGGGGCTGACGTGTTTGAGCACCTTCAAATACCACCGGACTGAGCCAGGATCGAACCTGCCAAGTTGGGGTTAGAAGGCCAGCGCCTTAACCGTCTGAGCCACTCAGCCCGGCAAGAGGATGAAATGATGATGAAGACGACACATACACCCAGTCCCTGTGCCAGCGAAATTAACCAATGATGGTTAAAATTCCCGACCCTGCCGGCACGCTAACCATTTAGACATGGAGACGGACTTCTTTACACTAAACGTAAAGGTTAAAAATTGCACTATAAGGTACGATTATTTAATATTGTTACAAAAGTGGCGGATAATAATATCTAGATGAAAAAATACCTATTTAATTCATAAGGCCAGTACATTCTCAGCTTTGACTTATTACGGCAATAGTGTGATTCAACACACACTTCCGAAGATATAAATTTCACAAGGCTTTCGTTTTTTGGTCAGAATATTTGTGTCTTCTTATCACCCCTGCGATTTTCAACAGGAGGCTACCTATTCCTTTATATGCTTTAGATATAGTATCAACACACTTTCTGGAGACATGCAGGATATTTTTCTTTTTTTTTTTCAATTAGCGTTACGTCGCCTGGACACAGATAGGTCTTATGGCGACGATGGGGCAGGAAAGGGCCAGGAGTGGTAAAGGAGTGGCAGTGGCCTTAATTAAAGTACATCCCCAGCATTTGCCTGATGTGAAAATAGTAAACCGCGGAAAAACATTTTCAGGGCTACCGACAGTGGGATTCCAACCCACTATCTCCTGAATGCAAGGTCTCAGCTACGCGACCCCAAGCGCACGGCCACTTACTCGGTAATAAAGATGTTCAGAAAAGCTTCCTGACATAGGGGAACTTTTGTACTTTAACTGTTCCGAAAATAACATTTACTTTGAAATCGCTTTCCAATATGGTTTTCATCGTTTGGCCTCCTCCTCTGCACAGGTTGTTATTATTACCTCAGATTTTTTGGCAACAACTGATTTCCATTTCATTTCCATTTCCTTAGATTGCAGATCCATCTGCTAGCTTTTGTGGTTGACACATGTGTCAAGTTTTGTGACATCGTATCCATCATAGAACACTACGAAGAAAGTTACAGCTTCTTTTGATAATATAATATGTAGGTACGTGCACGTTCATATAGCTTAAATACACCAAACATAACTCCAATATAACTACAAATCCGACAAATTTGTAGGGCAGTCTCACTTTATAATTCCCCTGTACAAATGCGGCAGCGTTCACATGACCGAAACGGAAAGAGCTGATAGGTAGTTCTGGTGATTGTCTCACTTGATTCCAACACATGGGGGAGATTGTTCTGTTTGAAAGCAACGTTGTACTTCCATGCCTTAAAACGATAGGCTTTCGTTCTTTATTGCGAGAAACAAAAGCATAATAGAGGGCTGGTAGTATGATAGTATAGTAAGGTAAGGGTGTATTATGCCCGAAGGCAGTTCAGAATCTCCGCAGAAGTGTGTCTGAGCAGGAGTTTACGTGCAGTGGGGTGGGCAGTTCCTCTCCGCTCTTCCAATCTCTACCCCGCACCAACAGCGCGTGGCAACCCATCCAAATCTTGACCTCTTCCAATGTTGCTTAACTTCGGAGATCTTACGGGATCCGGTGTTTCAACACAGTATAATATAGTATATAGTAGTATAAATACATGGTGCCAGCAACTACATTTTGACAAAACTGGAGATTGCTCCTTTTGATGCCAATAGTCTCAATTCTCCACGGCGACAGCTTGACAAATCTTTATCAACATAAAATAAAATTTTGAAATATTTATTTTGTCCTATTGGTAGAGACCACTCGCCCTCACTGTCAGCCTCTCAGTCCTGTATACCGTTGTCAGAAGTAGTGGTTTTACGAATTGTTACCAATTTTATTTCCTTTCAGTACATTTGCCATTTATTAGATTGTTGGTCCTTCGCCTGAATATCAACTTCGAGGATCAAGAAATTTTCCCTCAGGGTTACTACACCTTAGGCAATGTGGCTGAATTTTATTACGCCTTGTAAGGAATAGGACTTGTTGGCTACAGTGGCAGCAGCAGCGTACGCAGAGGTGGGATTGGGGGGATAAATACAACCTCCCGAAATTTGGAAGTTTTTAAAATTACAATTTGCTTTACGTCGCACCGACACAGATAGGTCTTATGGCGACAATGGGATAGGAATGGGAATGAAGTGGCCTTGTTTAAGGTACAGCCCTATAATTTGCCTGATGTGAAAATGGAAAACCACGGCTGCCTACAGCTCACAGCTGCGCACACCTAACCGCACGGCAAACTCGCCCGGTTTTGAAGTTTGTGATTAATTGTGGTAACCATGTACATGAAGATTTTACGTGGTCCATTGTTTTTCTTTTAATTTGAACTACTTACTTGCCAACAATGTGTTGATGCTTCCATTAAATATGTTTTTCTTCTAGAAACAATTATCCTGAAACAATGGACTTCATTTCTGTACTTAACATTTTTCGACAGTGATATCTTCCCAACAATACATAGAGTACGGAAACTGTTTGCTGCCTTACCACTGCCACACCAGAACGCTCTTTTCAGTCCTGAAATATTTAAAAGATTATCAAAAATGGCTTTCACAGTCGCAGATCTTACAATCACATGAATAGAAGCAGCTTTCGGGTGGTTAGGCCGTGTGCATTTTGCAGAGTTTCGCCCAGACGTGCCATTTGGGCTCATCAGCTGGATTGGCACGCCCCTCCAGGACTCTGCTTAGCAGTGGCAGACCACCCAAAAGCTGCTTCTATTCATGTGATTGTAAGATCTGCGGCCGTGAAAGCCATTTTTGATACTCTAACTCCATGGGGAGTAATAATTTTTGGAAATGGAGAATTCACTTCTCCTTTAGCAGGTTAGCAATCTCTATTTGCTAACACGGCGGGACCATGCGCTTGGTCTGCCACTGCTAAGCAGAGTCCTGGAGGGACGTGCCAATCCAGCTGATGAGCCCAAATGGCACGTCTGGGCGAAACTCTGCAAAATGCACACGGCCTAACCACCCGAAAGCTGCTTCTATTTAAAAGATTGTTTGCAGAATATGACCGCACAGAAAAGACTGAATGTGTTAGCTCTTTTGTATATACACAAAGAAAAATATGTGACCGTAGAAATGCGATCCATGAGCTGGCCAAAAAACTAGGAGACGTCTGCTATTGTAAATATCAACATAAATTTAAATGTATCTTAATGAAATACGAGGGTCGAGTCATAAGTCATGGCAACTATTTTTTTTTCCCTCGCGAACAGGAGACAACACGGAAAATCTAAGATATGCATTTGGAAATATACGGCATGTACTTGTGCATAGTGCCTGAAGACAAATTCTGACCTCAGGAGATTCTCGTAGGAAACGGACAGAACACAGGCCATTGGTAAACATTGTTTTATTATGGTGTATAGAATACAGCAAATACACAAGACTACGTACAAAGGACAGGTTTCAGACCTTCAGAATAATCACTTAAGGTTCCCAGTGTGCGTTGCCAGCGGTGGGGCAGGCGCTGAATACCATTCGCTGCATGTCTGAACGTCTCCACCCACCTCGCCACTGTTCTATAGGACATGGCATGCACACCTAACGCTTCCCGCAGCTCTGCATGGCATTGGCGTGCATTTCTGCCGCGGTGAATTGCTATTTTAATATACGATCGTTGTTCCTGCTTGTTGACTTCCATTTTGTGACGCTCTTACTCACACACTGAACTTGGGGCCATGCTTAGACCCACACTGTTGTTTACATACACCATCTAGTGGCATCATACGCAAGTACATACTGTACGTTTCTAAATGCATATTAGATTATCTTGGGTTTTCCGTGTTGTCTCCTAGTTCGCGAGAAAAAAAGTTAGTTGCCTTGACTTACGGCTCGACCTACATAACTTGTTTTATTTTTAATGTTTTAATTTAATGTTTCTAATTTCACAATATGCATCCAACATTATTTTATGGAAGTCCTCAAATTTTAATATTTGATATCGCGCTCCTCGAAAATAATTCCTGCGTACGCCGCTGAGTGGCAGATAATTTGCCAGCTAGAGCTTTGTAGGGATTTTAGAGGATGCATCTACTCAACAGACTTAAACACCAGCCGTTTACCCTCTTCCTTATCCGGGTTTGTGACCATTGCTGGTATGTCAGTGGTTTCTCAAGGTGGGAGAGTTAAGATGTGTACTGAGCGACATGGTTACAAGGAACGCATGGTATTGCTGTTAACATGGATTTAGGAGCCTAGTCATGGAGCGCTGTAGTATATATTATGGACATGCCGCTGTGCTGTCAACGTCCCTTGCATCACTACTAGGGGTGATCAACTGTCGTATGTGATCACTCCCCCGCCCAGAAGGGGCTGCCTGGACGAGGCAGTTCCCCTGGAAGGATGTGGGCTCGAACCCAAGTCAGGAAGTCGCAAAATTTTAGAAACGAGATTTCCACTTCCGGAGGTGCACATGGCCCTGAGGTTCACTCAGCCTACACCAAAAATGAGTACCAAGTTAATTCCTGGGGGCAAAGGCGGCCGGGTGTAGAACTAACCACTCTACCTCCATCAAGTGTCAAGGGCCTTCATGGCCTGTACGGAGATGAATTTTCTTGCTTGCTTTGCACGCACACAGACCGTCATACCAGCAGTGGGATCCGTGTGCAATGCTACAGCAAAGGCAAGAGTGAGATATTAATCACGAGGTCTCAACGACCATCGTCAGTGCTCAAACAGAGCTTGAATTCTTCACTAATGACAGCCCGTTTCCAATTCATTCTAGTCCAGATTTTTCGTTCACGACACCAGTAGCTTAGCCAGCACCGACTTATAGTGGGGGGGGGGGGGGTTATAGTTACAAAATGATGAGGGTACATAATGAAGATGCTTGTGCGTGTGTGGTGCACGCATGAAGGACACTGATACAAGTATATTATGTTGATATTCAAATTGCATTACCGGTACGATACAAGATCTTACACTAAAACACAGAACAGCTTCAATATAGTCAAGGTGTCCGGCTCCATGGCAGGGTCTCGAATTTTAACCATCATTGGTTAATTTCGCTGGCACGGAGGCTGGGTATCGTCTTCATCATCATTTCATCCTCATCACGGCGCGCAGGTCGCCTACAAGTGTCAAATTAAAAGACCTGCATCTGGCGAGACCAACATGTCCTCGGACATGCTAAAAGCCATACGCCGTTTCATTTCATTTCATGGTCAAGGTGAATATATTTACGGTGAATGGTATGTTCATATTACAATCTAAAATCTAACTTTCGAAGCTTCGTAGAAAATAGACTCAAGAGATCTGTTGGTTTAACAATTATGTCTCTATGAACGTTCAAAAGAGCCAAATTTTTGAGTCGACTTTCACTTGTTCCTTGTTATTTTCTGTTTATTTTATTTTGTAAAAATTCCATGGGGGGAGGTTATAACCCCCAGTAACCCCACCCTCTTGGCTACGACCCTGCCCGACACCATTGTAAACGTAGACGACCGCGGGTTGATGTCAGTCACAGGATACTTAATGGGTCTCCTGAGACTAAATGTCCAACCAAGTGCCTGGGAATAGTTTCGGCAGACACAAGAGCTATAACGATTGTGTTAAATGTGATTTGATGGCGGACACATTAACAGTTGATCTGCTCGTTCGTGTCGGATGATCTGATAATTTGGTTGTCAGTCGAGGGCGTTTTGAATCCAGTTGGCATATGCGTGCCCTCTAGCATCCACTGATCCCAAAACCCTCTAACAGTCTGATCAGAACAGCCTAGGTGGCGGGCGATTCGTTGATGCAAGCATCCGTATTCCGACAATGTGCCTAATCTGGATCTCGTGTACACCTATATAAACACATCACACTAGGAAGCCACACATAGGGAACACATCCTTTCATATAGTCTTGGCGTCAGGAAAACTATCTGGTTGTATAACTGGAATAAGCCCAGATTAGTGCCCACTTCAGGTAATTTTAGGTCAAGAAGAAGAAATGCAGTTTTATTCTTACCTAACTTAGGACCTATCTAAACGTACAAATTGTTAAGAATGTTTTGATCAGTCATGCGAATACCGTCATTTAGCAAGGATACCGCAAATTGAAAAGTCGAAAAATTTAAGAAACGAGATTTCCACTTCCGGAGGTGCATATGGTTCCCAGGTTCACTTAGTCTACACCAAATATGAGTACCAGGTTAATTACTGGGGACAAAGCCGGTCGGGCGTAGAGCTAATCTCTCTACCCCATCAAGTGTTGAGGTTACGGATAGTGGAAGCCTTTCTATGTCACCCCTCCCAGGGCCTTCATGGCCTGTACGGAAATGACATAGCATTTTCCTGTTTTACCACCAATTGAGAAAGTTTAAGAAATACTGCCCTATTTAAAAAAAATACCATTACATTTCGAAGTTTTAAAATCTCTTTTTGAAATTGTGAATTTTAGATACAATATATGAACTATGGAATTAGACTGAGTTGCAAAAAGAAGAACTTTAAAATCAATTGCTATTACTATTAAAATGCTTCCATTCCTCCTCTAAAGGGGGATGTGGCCTATACTAGGAACGGTCGCCTTAGTGCAGAAGAATGGAAAACCACGGAAAACCATTCTCAGCACAGACGACTGTTTGGAGCCAGCCTTGAGGTCCAGCCCTGTCCAGTCTCCCGTATGCATAGGCGTAGAGCCACGGGAGAGCCGTTGCCACCGCTCCTCTGTTCGGTTGGCCGGTCTGAGTGCAGAACTGTCGGACCACGGACCAGCCGTGGTGACTTGTGGGCCGAGACCCACTCTGCGTCCACCGACCTACAATCAATTGTATTGCTTTTGCATATAGTATGGCCTTGTTTGCTGAAACAATGGAGGAAGCAAAGGAGCAAAATCTAGAACTAGAAAAACAAGCAACTAAAATAGGTCTTCACATCTCCTTCGAAAAAATCAAAATCAATAATAATAATGTTATTGGCTTTACGTACCACTAACTACTTTTACAGTTTCCGGAGACGCCGAGGTGCCGGAATTTAGTCCCGCAAGAGTTCTTTAACGTGTCAGTAAATCTACTGACACGAGGCTGACGTATTTGAACACCTTCAAATACTACCACACTGAGTCAGGATCGAACCTGCCAAGTTGGGGTCAGAAGGGCAGCTCCTCAACCGTCTGAGCCACTCAGCGTGGGAAACTTGAACTGGCTTTCCAACTAACAAAAGATACATACAACAAAAAAACCCTTTCATGAGGGTCCAGAATTAAACATAATAAAACAGTGATTAAAAGCAGAAGCATACGCAGCAGAAACACGTAACATGAATTTCATAGGCCAGATACAGAAAGTCGAACTAAAAGAAAGGGAAATGTTAAGAAAGATGATAGGACCAAAATTTCAGGATAATAAGGTAATATACATAAAGAATGAAACACTCTACAAGAAAATTGAAAAACTCTCAGACACTGTGCGAAAAAGATTATTTGTACGATCATCGTGTTAGAATGAACTCTAATAGGTACACCAAGCAAATCTTTGACTTCTTCCGTAACCGCAGAACAAAACCCAACTGGTTTAAAGAAACTGAAAAAGACCTAGTAGAATTAAAAATTACAGAAAATTCACTATTCGATTGAACAGCTAAAGTAATAACTGAAGACGAAAATATAAGGTTCCAAGACAAATCTAGATTAAAGCCAGACCTATTATCCCGGAAGATGAGAGGAAACGGTGATCAGAAGGAATGAAGAAATACTGGCCACTTAGAAAATAACAACACACTGAGAAATGATTGATTCAACGTACTCCAAAGAGGGTGAAACAAAAGAAGAAGTAGAATATGAAATGTGGATAAGGTGTTCTGTTCTAGTCCAGTATTCGCATCAGTTTTGTGGAGCATCAAGGTGAGGGTTCTAGAGATTAAACTATCTTACTAGCACATAGCGAGCACTTAACCTGGTATAGGGACATTGAATTCATTCTTCTACTATAATAACGTGACTGATATAAATAGTATCTTTTACGTTTGATCGTTATCTGAGATAGCTCACTTTATGGACCATGTAACAGCTGTGCTGGCCTCTAACATCTCACGCGACAAGCTATACATCAAAAGACTGCGCTAAACCAACATTGTGACAGTGAAGGGCCCCACGGGAGAGCATCACAGGTGAAATGGTTAATGAGAGAGGGCGTAATAGAATTTTGGTTCGTTCGTGGAGTGAGTGCGGAGGAAGAAGAAGGCTTGAAGTAAAGTCTAATGAGAAGTGAAGGCCATTAAAAGACTAATGTTTCGGTTCTTGCAAAGAAACGTGTCTATTTCTCCTTTCATTCAACTTTCTTCAATTGTCCGAAGAGTGGTATTTTGAAGCCAGCAGCAAGCACGTAACATATATTTACGTGACTGTTGATATCGAGATCACGGGACCTTCAGTTTAACTTGGAAGCTAGGCCGCAGAGACATGACTTTGCTTTTAAAAAATCTCAGATTTGTAGTACGTGATGCCCAAAACATGGGCGATAACTGTGCAAATTCTTGAGGAAAATATATACAGTAAACTCTCGATAACTCTGAAGCGGCTTAAAGTATTTTAAAAATAAACCTTTATTTATTAGCATGACAGGCGCAAGCTGGTAGGCTAAGAATGTACTAGGCCTTGAAGTAGCATATTCAATTTTGCCTAGAACGGTGACAGCCGTAAGTCCCCATGGTGATATTTAAATACCTGAACTTTTAATTTTCTGTAATGAACATTTGGAAAAGCTAGTTACGATACACGCTTATATATACACGTGTCGGTAAATTGTTGACACGAATTCCACATAGACCCCCCCACATAGCACAACAGCCCTGGGAGGGCCTTGGCCTACCAAGCGACCGCTGCTCAGCCCGAAGGCCTGCAGATTACGAGGTGTCGTGTGGTTAGCACGACGAATCCTCTCAGCCGTCATGCTTGGCTCTCGAGACCGGGGCCGCTATCTCACCGTCATATAGCTCCTATATTGTAATCACGTAGGCTGAGTGGACCTCGAACCAGCACTCAAATCCAGGTAAAAATCCCTGGCTGGCCGGGAATCGAACCCGGGGCCTGCGGGTAAGAGGCATGCACGCTACCCCTACACCACGGGGCCGGCATTCCACATAGACTGCCATCCCAGAAACATAGCCGTGATAACATAAAGGCATTTCTGAAGGTCACTACAATATGTACAACAAAAATGACTAGCAGTTGAATTCCTGGAGGCAACGGTGGCCGGGTATAGGCCTAGCGCTAACCAGTTATTTTAGTCCCGTTGTTACGATTTGTGTAAGCCTTCTCCATCCCCTCATCGATGTGTTCGCATGAACTTCTACACAAAGTATTTTATGTAGAAGGAAGAAAGTCCATGCTCTACTTCTACTACAAATTAAACGTTCCTTACCTAGGGTCCATGGATCTCTTGGGGGTTTCTGTTCAGGCCTCAGGACGTCCGTGAAAATGAAATTAAACATATTTATATTCACTAAAATTTTAACAATAACGATAGAAGGGCATCTAGATATTTTTTTTTTGCTTTTATCAGTGTAAGTTAATTATTATAAAGCACCACACTTCCACTTTATTTTAGAGGAAAAGAAAGCCCACTTTCCGAACAGTTTGACAGTGAGAAATTTTCATGGCTTGGCCTAAGTAGTGGATATGTTTGGCCATAAAAGTGTGTCGATTCTGAGTCATGGAGTCACTATTATGGAAGCTGCTGAAAGACTGCAAGCTCCTCTGCCCGAACTGCCACTGTGGTAGAGGAGGTTGGGGACAGACAACTATGCTAACATCCAGTATTAGAGGAAGTGCTTCTAAAGGACGGAATATATCTGCTGATATACATTCAGACATCTAAATACTCTTGAGAATTCTTTCCAAGGGAATTCAACACGAATAAACTTGGAAACTTCGCGTGAGGGTTGAAAGAAACCTCCAGTAGTCTAGTAGAGCAAGCTGTGAGTGTCCCGATTCCGTTCAGCGGGGTTTACAAATATTTGTTGCCAATAAAACAAAAAATCAAATTCGATTGAATTTTAAAGATGATATGCGTGTCACATTTTCAAAACCAATTCTATAGTTTAACCATATTATTCATGCCAAACATGCAACTTTCTCATTGAGCTGGACTTTAAAACTAAATTAAATATTTGTTTTGTTGTATTTGCACTTGATTTATGAATGGAGTAATCATTAATTTTTCAGGTTTAAAACGGAAGAATTTAACTTTTAGTTACGACTGTTAACTTTAATCTTACTTTGTGTATGCTATACACTCTGAGGCAACCAGATTTTCAGTAAGATATATTCATTGCTTTTAAAGTTGTGTTTATATGATTAATGTTAATGTGATATTGTCGGTCGTTTTACTATACTACCTTAATTGCTACCTAGTTGAAAGCAGAAACGTGGGAACTTCAGAAATATTAACAGAATCACCGCAGAACAGTGGATGCAAATGACGATTCGCCAGTGTGCTGGACAAGGAGAGGTGGTCGTGGAGTGTAAGCCTAGGATGAATTCTGTTCTTGGTGGTGACCTGATACTGTAACGTGTAAAACGGCGGGTACCACAAGGAAGTACTCTTGGACCTCTGTGTTTTCTTATGCATAAATGACATGAGCAAATAAATGGAATCACAAATAAGAGAGATAATATATGGAGTACGGTAATAAATAACGTGCAGAATTTTTAGTGACTCCAAAATTACCTCGACAGCGTAGTTAGATGAAAAGCAAACAATGGTATGATAGTAAATGAGGTTAAAAATCACTCACTGAGAGAAGAAGTCCTCACAGCTTTAATAACTGTGGTGGTGGGGTGAAAATAACTCATGGGGATTACTGTACGTGCCTAGGTGTGAATATTATAAGAGAAGATCGAAGATCTTCAAAGGAAAAATCTTTTTTTTTTTGCTACTTGCTTTACGTTACACTGACGCAGATAGGTCTTATGGCGACGATGGGACGGGGAAGGGCTAGGAGTGGGAAGGAAACGGCCGTGGCCTTAATTAAGGTACATCCCCAGCATTTGCCTGGTGTGAAAATAGGAAACCACGGAAAACCATCTTCAGGGCTGCAGACAGTGGGGTTCGAACCTACTATCTCCCAAATACTGGATATTGGCCGCACTTAAGCGACTGCAGCTATCGAGCTCGGTCATTGGAATAATCACAAATGTGGAACTGCAAATAATGTTTGCAGATCTCTTCAGTTTATATGAGGGTATTTAGGGGTTGTATTAAGGATGAAATGGTAACACCCAGTTAGAGCATGGTTCCATTGTATGGGACCGTCACGCGGATTAGTTGATTCGAGAACTAAAAATGATCCAAAGGAAAGCAGCGTGATTTGGTCTGGTGATTTCCGACAAAAGAACAGTGTTACGGAACTGTTGCAAATTTTGGACTGGGAAGATTTGGAAGTAAAGAGACGAACAGCTCGACTAAGCAGAATGTTCCAAGCTGTCAGCGGAAATATGGCTTGGAATGACTTTGGTAGGCGTGGAACGGAGATTTTAAAAGTAGGAAAGATCATAATCTATACTAATATAACAAGAGAGGCTGTGAGTTTGTTTACAAGTAACGGGCAATCTCTGAAGCTACCGGGCCGATTTTGAAAATTTCGCCATTCTATCATTACGGGTAACAATAGGCTATGTATCATCACGGAATATCAAAATGTTCCCTTAACAATCGTGATTCGGGCCCTTTAGCACGTTAGCTGAAGCTAAGTCAGGCGCAACATCAAATTTGTCGTACAAGAAAGAGACTAAACTCAGTTTAATCCTCACGATGCCTTTCAAGGCCCTGTCCGACCCATTGGCTGAGTGGTCAGCGTTGAGAGGGTCCCGGGTTCGATTCCCGTCTGGGTCGGGGATTTTAATCGTGTTTGATTAATTATTCTGGCTCGTAGACTGGGTGTTTGTATTTGTTCCAACAATTTCCTCTTCATATTCAGACAACGCACTACACTACCAACCACCACAGAAACACGCAATAGTGATTACATCCTTCCATATACCAGTTTAGCGTCAGAGCCAAATACATATGTGCGACACAGTTTGCACCCACGACCCCACAGGTGTGGGAAGAGCAGTAGAAGAACAAGACGCATTTTAAGGCCCTAAAACCAACCGTTTTCGAGATATAGGCACCGCACTCGCTCGCTGTAGGAATCGGATGAAGAAATGACCGGCCACAACCATGGCGGCGTCAGCTCAAGGGTTTTATTTATTTTTTTATTTATCTATTTATTTATTTATTTATTTATTTATTTATTTATTTATTTATTTATTTATTTATTTATTTATTGCACACTACAGGACTTAGTGTCCCAATTACAGTGGTAACTACGACAGTTAAGCTACAATTAACACGGTGAAACTTATATCTAAACTATATTCTACAATTTTATCTAATTTCCTATAATATTGATATAAAATATCTAAGTATTTTTCTAAAGACTAAAGAACCTTATGTTAATGCGGTGGAACAACACACGACAAAGTAAAATGATAAAATAAATGAAGCAATACATTATATTGCATAATATTAATGAACTTCGCCTTATAATTTCCCCTAATTTTAGGACTTCACACAATGCGCGATGAAGTTCAGTTACAAACTCACGCAATGGCAAACTGAAGTTAAGGCCATTATTTTTCTGAATGGCACTGTTGAAGATACTGCAGAGTCTGTTTACCGGCGAGTTATCATGGGCTCACGTCCTGGTTTTTTCATTTAGAAATGTTATGTTATTTCTGGAATTGAAGCGAGGTTCATGGAAATTTAGGAGAGAAAGTGATTCAGGATTATCAATAGCATAGTTTACAACTTTAAAAAGAAATTTTACTGCATTCTTCCGTCTGAAAATTTCTAAACTCTCCACTCCGAAATTTAAAAGGATATCACAGACTTGGTATTCGAAGCAGGCACGTGCCTCAGTGTTGACAAGGCCAAGGAAGATTCTGATTAAACATTTTCACTATTTGCAAGGCCAATTTCTAACTAGCGTTAGTCTGCCGAGATACGAGTATTAATGATTACTAGATCCCTATTTCCATACTGTTATTAGCATTATGATTTTGAATAGCACCAAAGTGTAGTTTTCGCTATTTAGAAAGACGAAAAATAGAAGAAATATCAACAAAAGCCAGTAGAAGCCAAGGCCGTTACCCTCTTCAAGTAATATAAAATAGCATGTTATATGAAATAGTCAAGGAGACTTCCGTAAAATTTATAAAGTCTTTCTCTAGAAGTAACGCACATTAATGTATATAGGCCTATAGGAGCTTTATTATGTGTTGCCGCAGTTCACTGCCTCAGCCTGAGTTGAATCTTCTTCTCTATATTAGATCATTCCTACTTTAATTAGTTCCATATGGCCCTTGCCATATCATTTTCAATTTTGTGAAATATACGAGGGCGAATCGAAAAGTTAAGTTACACTTCCAAGTTATGACTATTTGTGAAAATACCTGCACATAGGCAACGCGGCTATGAAAATATACATTATTATTATTATTATTATTATTATTATTATTATTATTATTATTATTATTATTAAATGAAAAGCGCACAATGTGCAAAAACAGTTTTTGTACAGACGGTCAACTATGCTAATGCCATTCTTATGATTGAGGTTGTCCTCATTTTGCAGTTTTGTGCATGGTATATTTCACAACGATCGTTGCACAGGTTACATATACACTCTTCGTTCGGCTGGTGGAAGTTTTTGGTTTGGCAGAATCTGTGCTGAAATACATGAGTGGCGTAACGTGTAATTACGTGCCGTAGCTCGTAATTTGCTTGCTTCCACTATTCTGTCATTATGGCGTCCGTGGAATAAAAGTCGGACCAAACAGCATTTCGTTTCTCGTTTAAAGTTTGGCGCGCATTCTCGTAGGGCTTGGTGTTTGGTAGACAAAACTGTGTTTTGATATCGTCAATGAAGTAGTCCTCATTGGTTAGAACATATGTTAACCTTGAAGAAGCTGACTTCCCAATGCCTAGAATTCTCTTGAGATATCGGGCCATGACTTTTTCTATTGTCATCAGGTCGCTGAGTGTGAGTTTTTCCCAGCTGATGCTAATCCCATAGGTTGCTATTGGTTATATGGCTGTCCTGAACAGTAGCATTGCTGTACCCAATGATATTTGTTGAGGTTGTTGAATGTTGTAGATGGCTTTTATTGCTGCGGTTGCTCTTTCTTTGACGTGGATATTGTAGGATGTTAGAGTAGTTTGGAGGGTGACTCCAAGGTACTTGAATTTCGGCACAACGTCTAGAGGTTTGTGGTGCATGGTTATTGTATTTTTAGGTACATGTTTTTCTCCTTTCCTAAAGGTCATTTGTTTAGTTTTGTTGTGGTTTATTTGCAAACCGTTTCTTTCTGCCCATGATGTGAGCCTATTGAGGACCTTTTGGAGTTCCTCTATGTTTTATGAGCCTATTGCCATATCATCTGTATGAAAATATACATTGTAATTTCACTTTTCCACTGATTCCCCAAGAGACTGAAAACTTTTCTTAGAACGATCAACCAACTTTTCGATTCTGGATGCGTAGAAATCATCTCCAGCGCTGTGTAACCACATGGAGACAGCTGCTTTCACATCATCATTTTGAAATAGTCGTCCACCGAGATCCTTTTCCAGCTTACCGAACAAACGATAATTGCAATCTACGCTAAGTTCGCACTTCTTAGACCAGCAGGTTAGGTATTCTGTAGTACTCTTGAGCGTGGCGTGTTGCATTCCAACTGGGTTCAGGAAAGAACCTTTCTGTATTGGCTTCCAGCCATTGAAAACGGAAGAGGAATGTTATTTCTAATGGGGGTTGACTGAGTGTTCTGAACCAAAGAAACTGGTTCACTGAGATGAGTGTTTAAACACTTAAGTAATCCTAGTCTTTGACATCTGACCGATTGCATAGCGTAAATAGGTCTTCACCTCCTACGTTCGAGATTTCTAGATTGACTCCTTGGGAGAATCGGTTGGTATATAAGAGTTCCCATATGCAAGGTACTTGTGTAATTACATTTACTTGCAAGTTAAGAAATATTTTAATGGAAAATTTCCGACACTCCGGGGTCTCATATTATCAATAGAAGGTGGAAGGACATTTGGCATATAGCATTATTCATTCATTCATTATTTATTTACCATAAACCTTTACAGTATAAACGGAAGGCCAGGGGAAAAGGACAAGCTCCCTACACGTAGTGCCCCCTGACCTTTGAAATAATTACCTAAATCCTAAACTAAAACAGTCATATACACTATTTAGAAGTAAAAAATTATATCCCAGTATACACATTTCTCATTTATACAACCTTTCACTCCCTCGTTTATTCTTTCACATATTCACATGCATTCCCGCACCGTATGTGCTTCCTAACATAACATTTAACTATATTTACATTTCTACATTTCATATTGGCGGGGAGATCGTTCCAAAGCCGCGCTGAATGAGCAAAGAAACCTAGTTTTTGTAGGACTCAGTTCGTGCAAACGGGGATATAGGACATGCAACAATGAATGCATGCAAGTATCGCCATTACTATAGTCAAGTAGATCAAAATAGTGATGTGATTTCAAAATTAATTTCAGAATATCAAAGACATTTCTTGTCTTATATTATGCATATTCCTTAAAAATTAGAGCGAAAAGGGAGATATTTTTTTTGCTTATTGGCCTTACGTCGCACCAACACAGATAGGTCTTATGGCGACGATGGGAAAGGAAAGGGCTAGGACTGGGAAGGAAGCGACCGTGGCCTTAATTAAGTTACAGCCCCAGCAATTCCCTGGTGTGAAAATGGGAAACCACGGAAAACCATCTTCAGGGCTGCCGACAGTGGGGTTCGAACCACCTATCTCCCGAATACTGGATACTGGCCGCACTTAAGCGACTGCAGCTATCGAGCTCGGTAAAAGGGGGAGATTAGTGCAATGGTTTGACATCTTTCTGATACATATGCATGTTTCATTATTTTTTATATGAAGAACACCGAGTATCACTAAGGTGGACGTGTTCGAATACCAGCCAATGAACATTCGATTTTTGAAATTATAAGTCACGTCCATGTGGTTTCAATTTCCATGTAAAACTGGATTGCCTGTGAATGTGATCATAATATCTACCGCCACGTAAATCTAGAAGCTTGCTTGCTTTTATTTTACTTTGTGTATTACATAACTTGAAGATCAAACAGCAGATGGGCATAGGCAAAGTCTCTATTGCCCACAGTAGTCACAGTTGTCGCAAATTGTATTCTATTTAGGATAGAGTAGTCTTGAAGAGCACGAATGTTACCACATCTGGTTTCACAGAGCAACAAATATTATTCCCTAGTAGGAGAAAGGGGGAGGGAGAGAGAGAGAGAGAAACATTCCAAATTTTCTATCATTTTTCAGGATATACATTATGAAAAAGAATTATTTTGGAAGATGGAAGTTTAATCTTTGAATATTTTATTTTATTTATTTAGTTTCCAATAATAATGTGATGATTGCCAGAGAGGAAATCAAAATTAGATCAGGTGAATCTTTTCAAGTATTTAGGATATATAATCGAAATTCTTTATTGCGACATCGCTTTTAACGGCGTATTGGATATTACGGCGAAATCTAACAGTCCCGTCAAAATCTTATATAAACACTGTATTTGAAAAAAATGCTTCGTTTGGCATCGCTTATTACGACATATCGTATAAAACGCCATATTTATCTCACATTTTCGGAGAAGTGCATCGACTGTAACGTCCAATGTTGATTTTTGTTTGTTGCGTACTTAGGAATTGCTTACAACGATGTAAAGGTTATTTTCAAACTCTTGTTTATTCAGCAGATAGTAGATTTTAAATCATACTGTCTGTAAAATAGTCAAGGCAAGCATCGTTGTGAGGATGTGAAAAAAGTATGGGAAAGTTGAAAAAATTCACAAATAATATGGGCGATCAGAACATGGGGAAACAAACGCCAGCATCACGAAAGAATTGGTTATATCACATTCAACCATTTATACAATTTGGAAGGACAGAGAAAATACCTTATTTATCAGCCAAGACCGTGTGTGACATTATTGATCAACTTACATTGTTGTTATTTATTTCCTTACTTATTATTTTATATTTTTCTGACATATTATTGCTGTACATGCTCTGTAAACATTAGAGGAAAAACGCCTATCAGTCCCACACCACGAATACCGTATTGAAAATACAGTAATCATTGCACTTACATTCCTTGAAGTTTTAACTCCATTCTGTAACATAACGATGTAAATGTGCAGTCTAAGACTTACAGATTTGACATTTTTAGCAACACAAATAATTAGAGCGGTTTTTGTGACTATCACCTATAACGACCATTAATTGCCAGCCCCTCTGGATTCTTTATAACATATTTCCACTGTATATTCTCCCATTATATTAGTGTGGTAAATGATTTCGAATCACGGTGCAGCAAAACTAATGCTGTGAGCTCGCACTTGTGATCAACGACATTCTGTAAGAAAGAATTGAATTTTAAGATGAAGCTATTTTTGCATCGGTCTATTTTCAGACAGACTTTATTGTACGGGAGTGGAGGTCGGGTGGACTTCGGATATCGTATTCATAACTTGGAATTAACAGACATGAAGGTAGTGATGAATAAATCTGTGCGTGGTGAAATCTTGTGATGAGATGGATGGGGGAAGATAGGCTTTCTAGGAGAATAATGAATTCGACCATATGGAGTAAGAGAAGCAGAGGTATACAAGGGCATTAATAGTGTTCACATTGTTCTCAATTATTCAAATACAGGATTTACAGAATTAAACGAGGCTAGAGAGCTAGTTCAAAGTAATAATTGTGGTGGTGTATAGTTAATTCACGGAGGTTTGCTGACTGGACACTGAAATACACTATAGAAAACACACTATAGAAAAAACACTGTATGAACGCTATAGAAAAAATCGCTTTACTAAAGTTACAGAGCGCACGGGAACTTGCTCTGTTCAGAAACAGCCGTGAAATCTCATTGTCGGTGCCAATACGGTGCCATAACGTGATTAGTAATCAGTTGTTAAATAACATTATTGTGTGTTATTTGTGTTGCAAGTAACAAAGAAATCCACATTTGAAGTTGAAGTCAATTGTTGTGCTACAATCTTCGTGGAAATTAGTAGAGAGGTAGTTATTCAATGTACTTTACAATATTTTATAGATCTATCAGCAAGAAATAGTACACTGCAATTTTAAGCATAAATCTTCATAAAATAAAATCGTTAGTTTGTTATTATTCCGTTCTCCCCATTTTAATTGCAGAAATGGGACGAGGACGTACTCGGAATGCAGAAAAACGTTCTGCAGTGAGTAATCTTCACAATGAGGGCTATTCGATCCGGGATAGAGCAAAAAAATTGAAGTATACACTCTAGTATCGAGATGGTTGAAAACTAGATCAAATCAGCACAATAAACGAAGTGGGAGACCCCGTATCACTACCAAGGCCGAAGACCAGTCGACAGTATTGTCCAGCAAGAGAAATAGAAGGCTCACAGAAGATGCATCCCGACTGTATAACTCCTACAGTCAAGCATTTCTTGCTTCTCTTGTGATGGAACTGGGGATATGTGCAGAATATGGGGAATCCTAAGGATAATAAAAATAATAATAATCGTATGGCCTCAGCTACCGTTTGCAGACATTTCGATTTGACGCCATCTGGCTGTCTGCTCGTCAATTTCGACGTTCCGGTTTACTCTATCTGCCATCTAGCGGACCTAGAGTAAACCGGATCTCTCTTGGGCGTCTATGGCTGAGATTTTAATTAATTTTGTCGGGTAAATACCAAATGTATCACCAGAGATCTTTTACATGCCGACATCGTACGACATGGAGTGTCGATTGGACATTTTTCCGCCCTTCAAAAATCCGACTACCTCTGCCGGGTTTGAACCCGCTATCTTGGGATCCGGAGGCCGACACTCTACCACGGATCCACAACATTCTTTCTAGGAGTGCAGTGCCATCTGGCTGATAGGACATGGGTTCATCTTGCAACACACGTCAATACTGAGCAAAAATTATCTCAGGATAAATCAGGAAGCAGGAGAAATCATAAACATGGAATGTCCACCTCTGTCCCCCGATCTAAACCCAATAGAGCTTCTCTGGTGAAGAACTGGATCGCAGGGTGCCAAGAGTGTATCCTACATCAGAGGAAGATCTCTGTCAGACTCTTTAGACTGCCTGGAATGATATTCGTTCATCAGCTCCGCAGAAACTTGTTGAATGCGAAAGGTAGTGAAGAGTTTAATCCGAGCAAAGGGTGGATTTTTCGATGAAAATAAATTGTGATGTGTATTTGCTTGTCGTGCTAAAGAATATAATGTATGTTTCTAAAAAACATGTGTATTTATGTTAAAAATACATGTGTTTTAAAATTATTCGGAAACAATTTTTTATTCCCCCCTCACCATTCTTTAAAAAACGAGAAATTTTATGTAGTCCGGAAACTTTTGCCCGACAGTGTATGTATGTATGTATGTATGTATGTATGTATGTATGTATGTATGGAATCTACTCTGAAGTGGCTGACTTTCTGAAAATAACAGTGTGGTTTATTTAATTATATCTTTGCTCGCTCTACCCTAATAGCAGCTGTTGTAATGCTCCATAAGGGAAGAGGACTTACGCTGTAATGTTATCACAAAATCAGTAAACCTTATCGTTATCTTTCTCCGTTCGTTTGTCGCTGGTTTGCTGAAACCCGCATTGTACTAATACCCTGTTCATCGAAAAGAGCCTTTTATCTGATGGACATGCAAATGGTTGTATTTTAGGTGGCGGAGAGCAGCATGCGGGAGGGGGCTATGAAGGTTCCTTCACATCTCCAGCAGACTCTGGGTTATTGATTTTGAATTAAAAGCGTTTAATATGTGCGACTGAATGCTTGTGAAGGGAGGAAGGGGTGGGTGGTTGGGTGCGGGGGTGAACCGCAGTCGCTAGCTGCTAGCCCTCATCTATATCCTCTACCAGGGATGGACAACCCCTTGGCCATTCGTGTCAACAGAGAACTTCAACTTTAGATTACAAGGAACGTTGCTGACAAATGTAGACATCCTCCGAGAATAGACAACACGGAACCGACTACCTGTATACGGAGATCCTAACAACCTCAAGGGCGGGATCTCCTACGTAGAGAGCTGGAGAACTGGGGGAGGAACGTATTTAGGGTAACGTTATAAAAGAATTATCATGCTTGAAACTGGGTTACTTAAAAGGGAATGCTGGGGCTGCACCTTAATTAAAGCCACGGCCAATTCCTTCCCACTCCCAAGCCTTTCCTATCCCATCGTCGCCGTAAGATTTATCGCGTCGGTGCGATGTAAAGCAAGTTGCAAGAAAAAGTAGAAGCGCAAGTTGCGACCGCGATTGCAAGTAAGGTACGGCTTCTGTGAAAGGGATTAGCATGTAGATTACGAATAGAAACAGACTGATGTGCTATCTTTAATTACGCTGTAAGTTGCAATCTCGTGATGTTTCACTCACAGGATACCAAACATATTCTTTCAACTTAAAGACATGGTGTATACGAACAAGATCATCCCTCCTGGATGCACTTCTTGCGTATACCTTCAGCGCCACTGTGTGTTATATTTTAGGCAGAGCAAGGCAGTGCTGAATCAGATTAAAGACCTCGTCATTGTTAACCATATTCAAGGATCCAATTCCATTGCTGATAGGTATATTACGTCAACAATTACATTCTATCTCCGCAGAACTCTCTAGATATTCCTGGACTGTAGCTGGATATGACGACTTCATAGTCAGAGCAAGCTCCTCTGTGGGTCAATGGTAAAGTCTGGGTTTTTGGGTCACATGGCCGTGAGTTCAACTCGACGCAGGTAGTCAGAAGGGTGGAGACAATTCCATTTGTCTCTCCATGTCATACGATGTCGCTATGTGAAAGATTTCTGGACACACATTTGGTGTTTATCCGATAAAATTATTTTTATTGTCCAAGAAATGTCCGATTTACCCTACCACCTGGTAGACTAAAACGGAACGTCGAAATTGACGCGTAGGCAGTCTAGATTATTTTTTCTTTGTTTTCCTTAAACAGTTTACCCTCCAGGGTTGGATTTTCCCTCGGACTTAGCGAGGGATCCCACCTCTAACCCCTCAAGGGCCTTGGAGCGTGAGACTTTGGGTTGGGGGATGAAACTGGGAAGGAGGACCAATAACTCGACCAGGCGGCCTTACCTGCTATACTGAACAGGGGCCTTGTGGGGAATGGGAAGATTGGAAAGGATAGACAAGGACGAGGGAAGGAAGGAAGTTAGGTACCATACCGGCATTTACCTGGAGGAGAAGTGGGAAACCACGGAAAACCACTTCGAGGATTGCTGATGTGGGAATCGAACCCACTTCTATTTCAGTTGACCTCCTGAGGCTGAGTGGACCCCGTTCCAACACTCGCACCACTTTCCAAATTTCGTGGCAGAGACGGGAATCGAATCCGGGCCTCCCAGTGTAGCAACTAATCACACTAACCACTACACCACAGAGGCGCAACAGCCTAGATAATGTCAGGTTAAAATACCTGCTCACGTTAGCTGAGGTCATACGATTATTACTAGGGTGGTTCAAGAAGTAACGCACGTAATTTTTGGTTGCTATAAAAGAAGATGCTGGAGAAGAGCCAGTTTTTTATATTCAGGTGGTGGTGGTGGTGGTGACTATTGTTTTAAAGAGGAAGTACAACTAGGCAACCATCCTCTATGTAACACCAATCAGAGGGAAAACTGGGCGAGTTGGCTGTGCGGTTAGAGGCGCGCGGCTGTGAGCTTGCATCCGGGTGATAGTGGGTTCGAATGCCACTGTCGGCAGCCCTGAATATGGTTTTCCGTGGTTTCCCATTTTCACACCAGGTAAATGTTGGGGTTGTACATTAATTAAGGCCATGGTCGCTTCCTTTCAACTCCTAGGCCTTTCCAATCCCATCGTCACCAAAAGACCTATCTGAGTCGGTGCGACGTAAAACCACTAGCTAAAAAAATCAGAGGGAAAAGAATGGAAGGGACCCGACACTTCGACAAATGAAGATATCGGCCAAATGAAGACAAAGGCCACGAAGGGCGTGAAAATGAAAGACTCCCTAGCCCTCACAAATCTAATACCGTCGGGGTCGGGAAAGAACAAGAGTTGACCAAGAGAGGTCGTATAGGATAGATGAAAGTGAGGAGCCTAACACAAGTAAGTGGAAGCAGTGCCAGCACTCAGTTAAGCGCCCCGTGGTCGCCAACCCACGCTCCAAAGTTCAGAGCCCTTGGGGCCCCGTTTAGTCGCCTCTTACGACAGGCAGGGGATACCGTGGGTGTTATTCTACCGTCCCCACCCACAGGGGGATTTATATACAGCATTTATAAATCTTCCTATTCAATTCCGCAAAGTATCATTGTTGTCGTTGTCATGGTAACACAATTACTTTGTTGTAGAATGGCTACTGCACATGGAGTACGTACAAAACAGAGAACTGTGACTGAACCTCTTCTTATGGATCAGGAAACCGTTGCAAACATTCACATGTGCTTAAAAATGTCTATAGACATCAAACAGTTGACAGGAGTACAGTCCGGCGTTGGGTAAGCAAAGTATCAAACTCACAACGAGGTAAAATGAGATTGCCCGATGTTCATAGCTCGGGATGGCCGAAGCCATCGGCGACAGTAAAACGAACGGACAGGCTCATTTGGGGTGATAGGCGAATAATAATACTCAACTTGACATGACTGTGGGCAATGTCAGCACGATTATTTCTGTGGCTTGGTTATAAAAGGGCCAATGTCAAAAAACCTGTTTTTGAGCTATGAGCATTTAAAGTTTTGCTTATATTTTTCCAATTATAAATAAATAACTTTATACTCTCTTTGTGTAAGTCACCTTATTAAACGCTAATTTGTTCTATCGTATTCTTTAAAAATTGCCAGGTCTGTATTCTTTATTGGTAATTTAACATTATTGGCAAGTGCTTATTTAATTAAACGTTAACTGTTCGTTTAGTACTTAACAGAGACATTGACCCTTTTAACATGTTGCAAGCCAGGATAAAATGCGTTTGTATAAGTTAATATCTCAATTTCGATAAAAAAAAAATGACATTGGCCCTTTTAGAACCAAGCCACAGATTTACCGCTTAAGTCACTCAAAGGTTTGTTCCAAGTGGATCGCTAGGTGCCTAACTGACGCCAATAAAGAACATTCTCCGCGGAGTTGCTTGAACATTACGACAATAATGGTGATTTCATATCAAAAATCATCACAGGGGATGAAACGTGGATTCATCATTTTAAGTTTGAGACTAAACGACAGTCCATGGAGTCGCATCACACGAATTCTCGTCGGATGTTCAATTCAGAAGAAGAGCTAAATTTACTGGCCACATCTTCCGACATAATATCTTTCTTACCAACCTGCTGGCAGGTAAAATCTCGGAGAAGGTAGGCCGAGGACGACCGAGGAAGTATTCCTTCAAGCCTTGGGACTGTATCTTCAATATGGTTCTTATTATGAAATGAAATAAAAGGAGGCGCTGAGGTCAGACAACATGGGTTATGTAGACAAGGTATGGCATTTAGACACTGATGATGATATTTTTCTCTTCAATTTGCGCCCCGAAATTAGCGTGATGTTACCTAGCAACCGTGGAGGATGTGGTGTGAAGTATAGAAGGATGGCCATACCTGAGAGATATACAGGTGAACCCCGTTATACGCGGATTCGTTATCCGCGATTTCGCATATAGATGCCATTTTGGTTTTTAAGTCTAATGCTGCCATCTGTTACAGGTGCGTGGAAGCTGTAATGCCTTAAGGGAGGCTCGGACTGAGTTTTTGGTGAAAAGAGTAAAAATTTTTGATTTTTCAATTTATGCATATTATTGTACGCCGGACTCCTGCGGATCATTTGGCGGTGGTATTTTTCGAGTTCCGCCATTTTTAAAGTACTAGCGTGACATTTAAATGTCCGGTTGAGTCCCCATCCACTAGCTTTTACTTACGAAACAGTGTTGATTTTTTCATATATAGATTTTCAGGTATTTAAAATGTTCCAGCTGAACCAATTTGGTTTCAAATTCCATGAGAATTTCATGGGTTGTTAACACCTATATTGTCTTGATATTAATAGAAGGAATTTTTTATAATGTTGATACTTTAAAAGATAGTAGCCTTCAAAGGGGTATTCTTTTTAGCATAATTTGAGAAAAACATAGACACATAAAACACATTTTTCCTCACATTCATGGACTACATATGCAGACTTTCTCTCTGTTAAAATTCTTTCCATACCTTGAAGTGCCTGTACACCAGTTTTCAATGTGATATTTGAAGTAACTGTTCAGCCGGAGCATTTTTTTATGCTTATCGATTTTTAAAAATTTTAAATTGTAAGTGTTAATTTCTCAGAAAGTTCTGTTGCTATTTTTCTGAAAATTGGTATATGGCCTTCTTTCACCATTAGGAGACCATAAACCAAATTTCATTCTATTCTATCAATAATTACTATTTTTTTTATAAATTCAGTCCTAACTTCCCTTAAGGCGTGTACAGACATAAGTGCGCCAAGGTTAAGCGTAGCAAGCGCAACTCTACACGCATCTTCTGTCGCATTTGTCAAGACGTGAATCATCAGTTCCGGTCAGCAGAGCTGTGCAGTTGCACTTGATAGGTTTCGTATTTAAAACGCCGGCTAAAACGTAAGAAAGTAGGCCTATTGAAGGAAAGAAGCGTGTACCTAAGTCGTAGTTATTAGAAACAAAGTTAGAAGTTTTGGATCGCTATCAGAAAGGTGAGTGTATTTTTGACATTCAGCGTGCTTTGGGACTTAATGAATCAATTGTGAGAACTATTCTTGACAGTGCGGAATCACTTTAAAAAACTGCTCAATCTTCTACTAACTTAAGGGGACAATGGTAATTTCTCCATTTTTAAGTACGCTCAGGTAAAAGGTCCTTTGTCCTACAGATTTGAAACTTTGTAGTGTTATTGTAGGAACTTTGTTCTTTACATTGCTGTCTTTAGTTAGGATTAGATGCATGGTTATTTTTTGGGAATTTTTTTCCAAATTTAAAAAATGTTCATGAAATATTTGAGTAATAATATTTTTATCTGGTGTCATATATTAACATATCTATTTTTTTTTGCTAGGGGCTTTACGTCGCACCGACACAGGTAGGTCTTATGGCGACGATGGGATAGGAAAGGCCTAGGAGTTGGAAGGAAGCGGCCGTGGCCTTAATTAAGGTACAGCCCCAGCATTTGCCTGGTGTGAAAATGGGAAACCACGGAAAACCATCTTCAGGGCTGCCGATAGTGGGATTCGAACCTACTATCTCCCGGATGCAAGCTCACAGCCGCGCGCCTCTACGCGCACGGCCAACTCGCCCAGTAACATATCTAAAATAATCTGGTAGCTTTACAGACAGAAGGTGTGGAAGTATCACTGATAATTATGTCAGATTTCTACCTTTTATAGTTTTTTGATTGAGCGTACCTATCTAAGCAAAAAACAAAAGCAGAGAAAATTAACTTTAAAGTTTAGCTTATATAAATCTTAGTTGAGATGTAGTCTAGAACCCTCCTGCTGCATATTCCTCACCCAACTTGTACTCCAAACTCCTTTTCATTGCTCTCATTGACTTACTTATCTTGGCTTCCACTATAAACAGCTTTTTATCGTCCATTTTGGTCCGACGAACATCAAACGCTTGAAACGCACTGAGCGAATTTTTAGGTACCGGTACACGGGTCCAAATAACACTGTTAAAAGACTCGTTTACATTTTGGGTTTTCCCATGCAAACATTTCTTCAATAAATCGGGATGAGCAAGATCCTTATAAATGGGCTTAATCAGAAGCATCACTCCTCCTGGAAGTCCATGGTGTTTGTAGCTTTCATTGTCTTTATTATATGTGCACCAAGAACCACGACAAGCAACTGAGTAACCCGAAATAATAAGCTAACATAAAAACCTTGAAGAAAATTCTAGCCTGATATTGCTATAACTTGAAGTTGGATTAAAGAGATTATCTGTGGATTAAACGTATTCAGATCCTAGATATTATCTGTACATTATACGGTATAAATATGTTTTGGAAAACTTCATGTTAGTTTGTTCTCTTTTCCTGTCTAATCTTGAGCAAGTTTCGGTACTGATGCCGTTTGTGCTATTTTGGATATTTCTGTTGCTGTAGGCAACTTTTCTTAATAAGATTTCGAGTGATGAGAAGCTCCAACATAGTCTATGCGGTTCACTAATGGACTTTTATTTCCTAGAACTAGAAAGTTATCAAAAAGTAAAACCCAGCCTGCAGTCAGAAGAGGGCGTGGCATTTGTAAATGAGATGGGACCGTGAAATATCCAAATTATGGTCACTTGTAACGCGATTTCACTGAAATAAAAAACGGTGCTATATTGTACACATACCAAAGAATACTAAAATACATTAAAATGAAATTCGCAAATTTTTGCAAAAATTGAGGTACGTACTTCCCTTAAGTGTGACTAGAATGACCAAATCTCACTCTGAAGCGATGGAATGAGTGTATTGGATTGAGCAGTACAACCAACAACACATGCCTTTCTCCGGAGCTGCTATTCAAGCTAAAGCCAAGAGCTTGTATGCCCGGATGCCCTTCCTGACGTCAACCTCATCAGAAGAGTTAATGAGACGGAATGAATTATGTGATATACGATAGGGATGAGAGACGGAGAAACTCGGTGCCGGCACGTAGGTTACTCCTGTCCAGTAGTAAAAAGGGGTCAGCTCAAGGCTTAACGTCCCCATCCGACGGTCAATTCACCATCAACAGCGTTATATGCCCCCACTGCATATGAGCACTGCGGAGAGAGGTGTGGAATTTAATACAGGCTTTTGGCACGCAATCTAGTGGTTAGAAATTGTATACCCAGGCCAACATTCTGATGGCGAAACTTTTTCAACCAACGGCATCGAACCGGCTAACCACTTTGTCAGACCATTTAGACTTCAACGCCTTAGCGATCGTGGCCACCAGGCAGGCTAATAATAATAATAATAATAATAATAATAATAATAATAATAATAATAATAATAATTTTACTGAAAGAGTTGGCCGTGCAGTAAGGGTTTCTCAGCTGCGAGCTTGCATTCGGAGATAGTGGGTTCGAATCCCAATGTCGGCAGTCCTAAACATGGTTTTCCGTGGTCTCCCATTTTCAAACCAAGCAAATGCTGGGGCTGTACATTACTTACGGCCACAATCGCTTTCTTCCCATTCCTATCCCTTTCCTATACCATCGTCGTCGTATGACTTATCTGTGTCAGTGCGACGTAAAGCAACTTGTAAAATAAAAACAAAAATGTGTATTTAACGTTCCTTCACTTATTATGAGATCCCAGTTTGCAGAAATGCTGTCCTGAAAAGGATATATTTAATCCGCTAGTAAATATATTGTGCAAGTCTCTCGCAATTAAGAACCAACCGAGTTTACCAGGATCGGACTCACAACGTTTTAAATTATAGATGCCTTTGGAGCCAACTCAGTCGCTCTGGCAGGGGTCACTCGACAGCGCTGGAATTCGATACCACAATCTTGAGCTTAGAACGTGAGTACGTTAAACACTTAGCATTATTTTTCTAGTTATCTTTCGTAAGACATAACATTTAATTTATGACTTCAATTCAAATAGATCCTTTTGTATTTCGAAATGAGGGCATGCTAATTACAAATGGGTCGTTAAAATTAACAAGAGGGCGCAAACGAGAAAGGGGATTCCAGAAAATATCTTTGGGCTAAGAACGATTGACCAGGCTGTTCTTTCCCAGCATGGTCACGTGCTGGGAACGCAACATTGCTAATAGTTCTCTAAGCCAATTCTCTTAGCGTCATGATGATATGATAATATGATTATGATTATTGGTCTGTTAAGAAGGCAAATATACAGGTCATAGGCTTAATTAAAGTCAAGCATAGTTAAGTACGCCGGCCCCGAGGTTTAGGGGTAGCATGCCTGCCTTTCGCCCGGAGGCCCCGGGTTCTATTCCCGGCCAGGTCAGAGATTTTTATCTCGACCTGATGGCTGGTTCGAGGTCCGCACAGCCTACGTGATTAGAATTTAGGAGCATCTGACGGTGAGATAACGGCCACGGTCTCGAAAGCCCAGAATAATGACCGGGAGGATGCGTCGTGCTGACCACACGACCCCTTGTAATCTGCAGGCTCTCGGGCTTAGCAGCGGTTGCTGGGCAGGCCAAGGCCCTTCCAAGGGCGTTACGTGCCGTGGTGTTTGGTTTTTTATAGTTAAGTACATTTAATAAGACAGAATTACAAATAAGTTAAGTACAAATTCTAAATAATATAAAATTAATAAAATTAGATATGCTGACTCCACAGTTTCTATTAACGATTACTTTATATATCCGATGATTCGAGTATGTAACTTTGATCTGGACCTTACCTTGTCTACACCTGCAAATATTCTATTGATAGAGAATAATGTAAACTAGATGAGAACAAAATTAGCACAACTCGAATATTTTCCTTACAGTTCAGAGAAAAATAAAATAATAACTTGTTGAAATCGACTATGTGGACGTAAACGTGAAAGTGATTTCTAGAAAGATGTCCTTGAACGAAGACCGACTGACTAAGATTGTTCGTTCTGTCCATGATCGTGGAAAAGAGACATTGCTCCAGTGACAGCTGTCTGTGCTAATTACAGTTGGAATAATAATAATAATAATAATAATAATAATAATAATAATAATAATAATAATAATAATAATAATAATAATAATAATAGTAATAATTGTACCGGGAGGTACAACTCTACGCCGCAAGTTTAAATATTGCGCAACTAGTACTCCTCTACAGGAGAAACTCTGAACTTTAAAAACTGGATCAACTCATTAGTTTCTCAGAAGATGTCACTACAGTAAATTTTGTGATTACGAAGTTGTCAATACTGTGTGGATTTCAACTTGTTTTGTTTTCCATTGATCAAGAAGTATGGACATTCTCTTATAGATGTCTCTACTAAAAAACTATGACCATGCACCCTGGTGCGAAGTGGAGGAACTTTATTTGAAGAAATTTTGTATTCGTAAGTTTTCTCTTTACTAAATTTCGTTCTTTCATTTGTGGGTTGGCAATATTAATCTTTCCTTTCCGCCTGTTTTGAATTGAGCCAATCCAGAATTTCTGTAATTAATTTTTGACCAATCATGTATTTCTTCTTCGACGTTGAGTGTATTTTCAAGACGGACCAATAAAGAAAGGGGGTGTGGCTTGATTATTCATTAAAAATCTCGAATCTTCCACGAGGGTATAAAACTACTGATTTTCTTGTCTCTGAGCCACTCGAACAACATCTAGCATAGTGTATGGAAGTGTAGCGGGAGGCGGAAAGCGCCTCTTTCATCCTGCAGCAGCTCTTCACCAAGGTAATGGCCACTTAACATCTTTATTTCTTGCTAGCTCAGCAGTTTAATCCGCGGGGAAGGTCCGAAACCTTTGCTATGTAATAAACATGTAATCTCCCATCGTTTTTGTAAAACTTCAAATATCTTTAACTGTAATTCGGGGATAGAGAGTGCTTTTCCCTCTCGAGCTCCCCTTTATACTAGTTTGAGGTTACTACGTTTTATAACTGGATTTCTTCCTTTCGGTAATGTCTTAAAATTTTCTTATACGAGTCACCTCCATAGTTTGTGAACAGCCCCTGTTTCATCGGCCTAGTGCCTCTTAGGTTTTAAAAGGTTTCATGTAGGAGCGCAAGCAACGCCTCCGTTCATCTTGGTATTTTGGGCCATTTACTTAATCTGTTCTTTTTCCACTGAGGCCCAGTAGGTTGGATACGAGATACCCCCGTTTCATTTGATGTAAGCTGTGCCTTGATGGCAATTTAGTGTAAAAGTCTGGTATTGACTTTATTAGGCTGGAAAAATTGAAAGCGGGTCAGCTCTTTCTAGTATTTGGATATGTGCCTCTAGGAGGCCTGACATTGTTAGGTGGAAGCAAGTGCTCTATATTATTAGGGGTTTTCTGCCCTTTGGTAAATACGTGGTTGTGAGCGGAGAGCTCAGGAATTGTATAAAGTGGGACTTGTAGCCCAGTTTGTTAAATTATCTCCATATCTTGGTTTTCCTGGTCTTGTACCTGATTTGTTAACTTGTTATTTGTTAAACTCTGAAATTCTATGTGAAACTTGTTAATTTTTGCTATTTTCGAAAATATAACCTTTAATGCAATTTTAATCAATATCTCAGCTTTGTAGTTAGACCCATTCCAGCCCGCACCTTCTTTCACCCTGCTGCTCCACGGGTAACTCCGTAACAATAATAATAATAATAATAATAATAATAATAATAATAATAATAATAATAATTTACCGAGCGAGTTGGCCATGTGGATTCGAACTCCACTGTCGGCAGCCCTGAAGGTGGTTTCCGTGGTTTCCCATTTTCACACAGGCAAATGCTGGGGCTGTACCTTAATTAAGGCCACGGCAGATTCCTTCCCATTCCTATACCTTTCGTATTCCTGAACAGGTCGAAGGATTTTAATCGTCTGGGTTAGGAACTGGGTGTTTGTGCTGTCCCCAACATGCCTGCAACTCACACACAACACTATCCTCTAACATACCGAGCTCGATAGCTGCAGTCGCTTAAGTGCGGCCAGTACCCAGTAATCGGGAGATAGTGGGTTCGAACCCCACTGTCGGCAGCCCTGAAGATGGTTGTCCATGGTTTCCCATTTTCACACCAGGCAAATGATGGGGCTGTATGTACCTTAATTAAGGCCACGGCCGCTTCCTTCCCAACCCTAGGCCTTTCCTATCCCATCGTCGCCATAAGACATATCTGTGTCGGTGTGACGTAAAGTAAATAGCAAATATATATATCCTCTAACAAGCAGTTTCCCTTATACTGGAGATACCGCCCAAACTCGTGAGAAAGCCTGCTTTACAAGAGCTGCACAAGCCTAGTAATAGCCTCATGAAATTGTTATTCTCAGGTTTATAGAAATAATGTGTCAAGATTAATCCTGAACCTGATACCAAGACGATACAACTTTCAACTTGGTTGTCCCACTTCTACTTCTTAACGATCTTGTTGTCTTGAATACGATGATTATATATTCAACACACGTAATTTCTCAAATCGTACGCCTCACAGAAGGGTGGACGTTTCCTCCTTAGAATTGAACTTGAGAATTTATAACAGAGTTAAACTTCATTCAAATACTTCCATTTACATAAGCAGGGAAAATGGAAGAAAAGGAGATATAGAATTCGACAGTTCAAGAATAATGGATCAATATATACTATATTTTCTGCTGCATAACACAGGTATATTTTCCCAGATGCTGGAAAATGACTTAGAAGGTAGTGCCCGTGGTATTTAAGTAGCAATCCCTGTTTCATCTGGTGTAAAAGAGCGAGAAGCCACGGAAAACATGTTTCGACAGTATAGTTCCAAACTATCATCTCTGGAATACAAGCTTACAGCTTCCCATAACGCGGAAATCACTCGGTTTGAACAACCAGAACGCACACCTAAACGAAGACTAACACCTTACGCTGAGCGATGTCATTTCTTTACTGGCATTTACTTCCCAGCATAGTAGTAAACATTATGCTATATTTCCAGAATCAGCACCAAAAGTATTATATACGGCATTTACCGTGAAAGTATGCTTGTGCCATATCATCATCATTAGTCGTTGTGCTCATTACTGAGCGTCGTGACCTCATAACTCCATCATTTCCTTGTTGCAACCTTGACAAGATGTCTCCATCCAGAGCGGTTTTCACATTTCGTTAGTATGACCTGAAGTGGTAGCCCAGTGATCTTCTTCGCCTGATCTATCCATCTGCTTGCTGTTCTTCCTCGTGGTCTACTGCCTTCAATTTTGCCTTGTAAAATTACCTTTTCCAAGTTCTCTCCGTCTCGTCTCAAAATGTGGCCAAGGAACTGGAGGTAACGTTCACTCACACGGGAAGATAGACGTTTCTTGATGCAGAGTTCTTCCAGCATGGAAACATTAGTTCTTTTTTCTGTCCAGGATACACGTAGCATTCTCCGCCAACACCACATCTCAAAGGCATCAATGCGCTTTCTGTCTTTAGCATTCACGGTCCAGGTCTCACAGCCGTACAAAAAGACGGAGAACACCAGTGATTCTACCAAGCGCATCTTCGTGGCTTTTGATATTGCCCGGTTCTGCCAGATCTTAGTAAGTTTAACCATTGCAGCACGACCTAAGACAATACGTCTTTTTACCTCTTTATCACAGTTTCCCGTGTCGTTGATGACAGACCCCAAGTATACAAATTCCTTAACTATATCCAGGTCTTTTAGGTATCCCGTAAGTTGGATTTCACCTTGCCGATCAACTACCAACAAAATACCTATGCTTGTAACACTTACGCTTTTCCTGTAAATGATAATGGCCGTTGGAATGTCGTACTGGAATTTGTAAATGTAAAAGTATCTAGAATGAAGCTGGCGCATTGGTTTTTAATATCCAATGAGACAAGTATTCTCTCCTGACTACCCTAGAACTGTAGCCGCGTGTGATTCTCAAACATTTAACTCTTCATTAGAATCACATTGAATAAGGAAATGTATTTACCAATTTCATGGACACAAAATACTAGTCATTCAAAAGTGGCGTCCCCTCCCTTTACTTACCTGGAACTCTATTCATGTGTGATTCTGAAATATATTCTCAATATAGCTGTGAGTGAGTTTTGTGCCATTTCCATTGTTTTAAGAGCAATTTAGTTGAATCGAATTGCACACGATTACCGCTAGTGAAATTAAACGTTGTACATAAAGTGATAGAATATCAAGGAAATACGGAGTAGCACGAAAGAATAATGGTCACGATCGCAGAGGCAGTGCATAAGACAAATTACTGTTCGACTTCCTAACGCCAACACTAATATATAAAAAATACAAATCAATACACATCGATGAAAAGCGGACGAACTTCGGTAAGAAAGAAGCAACTCGTTAAAGCATTGAATCTGACAAAGCAGCGGAAGAAGTAAAAGATATATTGCAGTTATACGCAAGAACAACGTATAATTACTATAGTAAAATTAATAAATCCATGCTAAATACGTGAAATACTGTAAGATTCAATCATCCAAACGTTAAGAAGAAGGCACAGAATAGGCCTTGGCTCGTAAAAGAAAGAATTACCTATAAAAGGCCATTTATATAGACTAACTTCATTCACATTCAATACAAAGAAAGCAAAAGCGGACATATCGAAGGTCTGCATAAAATTAGAGAGACGAACGTCTGTTTAAACCGATACTCGATATCATTGTTATGCTAGAAGGTTTTGCTTATGTCGAGATGTCTTAACTAATCTCTTCTACGGATTTGTATCTTCAAAGTGCGCAAGACAACTACGTCATGGACCTGTAAGAAAAATGTGGGCCGAGTATTCGGAGAAAATCCAGCCGATATGACGGGCACGGGAGAGGTGCATTCCCGGGAACATCCCAGTGACTGGTGGCGGAACATCGAGGCTGACCAAGGCTACTGAAGGCTAGCCAGAAATAACAATCTCGGTGGCCGAAGGAAAAGATAAGTTTCGTAGAGGTATGAATTCAGTCACTAATTTCTGTAAATGGTAGATTGGTTGCATTTGATTAATAGATGGTAAATCGTATATGTCTTCGAAACGAATCAAATTAAGATAGTTTCTCGCGAGTGACCTAATAGTGTGTCGTTATAATGAAGGAAATAGGCTGTCTTCATAAAATATAAGATCATCTATAGTTAGGGAAGTGACTAAATAGTATGATCGTGTAATATCTACGATATTAATGAGTTACAGTGAATCATGCCGTAACATATGTGAAGTATTTGAGAGGAGTAGAATGCTATAGGATTTTAATTGATGTAGGATATTATTTTAACGAATATAGGTTATATGTTGTCATAAATGAGTGAGAAGAGGTGAGATATAGATATAAAGATAGAAAGAAGACATGTTGATGTTAAATGTGAAGACATTGATCCGATGATAGATTGATTTAGTTAAATATGAAGATTGATATTCATCAATGTAGGTTAAATACGATAAATATTGTGAAGTATTGCAAGAGATATAAATTGAAATATGAGAATAGGAATATGAGATGATGTTATGTGCGGATAAAGATGAAAGAATTGAAATATGGATATACTTTGATATGCTACGAGGATATCATGGAAATGAGTGATATATTGAAAGAGAAAGAATGAAGTATTGACGCAGACGTGGATCGATAGTATTTATTAAGCAATAACGATGTTTCTTTGGTTGAAATCCATATCGTACAGTAAGATGACAACATGAGGCATTAGTTGTGAATAGTGAGATAGGAGTTGATCATCAAAGATAAATCCTAATATGAATGATTATTCAATTAAATGAGTATTTCAGTATGATATTCCTACTCGTATGTTTTATGAAATATCGATCATGGCAGGCATTGATTAACATAAGTACTTAGTCCTACTTCTTATTAATAATTTAAGTGCATTATAGTCACGCTGTACCTTTAACCGTGGTAGTCCATACACCCATAGTTAAGTTTTATAAGGCCATGGATTGAAATTTTGATTCAATTGAAAGTGTACTTGGTTGTTCATGATATATTTAATTTAGGTTGGAAGCTAAGTTGATGAATAATGCAAGGATAATTAATTAATGTTATTGTTTTGGATGAATTATAGCATATAATTGCTGTTGATATACGAAACTAAACTTATCCTTTCCGCCAATCCTACGAAACGTTGAATAAATAAGAAAAGTATTTGTCTTAAGAATTGAACACAGACTTACGGTAAAATGCGTAGTGTCATATGACAACAAAATTAAATGCTAAATTTAATTGATATTAACTTATGATGCGAATTAGCAATTGTTAAATATTTTAATATGATGTTATATTTAAGTGAAGCAGATATCCACTTCAATGTTGATATTAAGGACACATGCTACGAATAATAATTATGTATGAACAATTCACGTTAGTAATATTGAGCTAAGTGATTAATTTTTGATCTTCAATCCATATTTACAGATTTTGTCCATCGTATTTTCTTTTTATGATAAATGAAAGCAATATATTTTTCAGAGGCCATTCATAGCTACTTAGTATAATATATAATTTTGATTTAAATATTGCATAATTTAATATGTCTGCTCTCTCAGTGACTCGTTTGATAGAGACGTCTATCACTGTTTTTCTTAGTCAACGAAACATTTAATTACGAGTCGGGTCTTTTTCTTGACACACGTTAAAATACTACGATGATTACCTTGAGATACTCACCGACCCTAGTTGGAGTTTTCTTGTACGCCATCCATCCTGGACACAGGAACGGTGCAATATTAACACACATGGAAATTTTTATCAACATTTTGAAATCAATATATCCAACAATTAAACGAACCATCTCTCCCTCTTTTAGCTACTTTGATTGCAAGACTCTATTCATAATGTTATTCTTAAACATTTACTTTTTATTAGTATAATTTTAGTAAGTGCCTATAAATATGAGAGTTACCAACTTTATGAATAAAAAATACAGGAATTACAATATAGTCAGTAAATAGGAGATGCATTCTCCCATCGCACCCAGACGGCAGTTAAGTGAAGCATACGGGTAGCATTATTCGGCCATTACGAGCTGAGAGAGGACTCACGCCCGAATGGTTCTACTGCTAATAGCAAATTTTGCGTAATTCGTACTCATTGAGCCATATCAATACAGGATGACTCAAATACAAGCGCAGAACACATCAAGACCCAGGCAACCTCTGTACGGGTGTTTAACACGTACATGGTTCAAAAAGCATGCTTGTAGGATTACTTGCCTGTTGATATCGCGATCATAGCTGCGGGACCGCCAATTTTACATTAGATTGGATTAGATTTTTCCGGCAATATTAGGGCCACTTGGCCCTCTCTTCCAATTAAAAATATTATGAGATAATATGTATATACACTGATATGCCAAAAGACACGGGATAGTAATTTTTAAAGGTAATAGTCGGTGGCGCCACTATCTAAGTTGAGGTTTTGGTGAGTTGGTAGATTAATGGTTCGTATCAATGGTTAGCTTGGAGTTCCACACACATTCTCAAATTTCCTAGAAAATTCTTTATGTTTTTAGGTTGTTTTACGAAATTGATCTCAAACCAGCTACCATTTTTGACGTTATCAGAACTATCATCAGTGATGGATCCGGATGGAGCATGCAGGACTCAGTAAAGTCCAGATATTATCGTCATCTCCACTTTAAGTTGTTCGCGTGTTTTGTTGCAGACACGAATTGTTGACAAATGTGTCCAGACCTCCGTACGCCCTCCCACTACAGAAACAATGAGCCACTCATTCTTTTCAGATGCTTAAACTATCTTATGATATCTCATAATAAATAATAATGTTATAGTCTTTACTTCCCACTAACTACTTCGACGATTTTCAGTTGAGGTTTTGGTGAGTTGGTAGATTAATTGTTCGTATCAATGGTTAGCTTGGAGTTCCACACACATTCTCAAATTTCCAATATATTTCTTTATGTTTTAGGTGCGTTTACGAAATTGATCTCAAACTATTTTCCTCCACGAGGTACATGACTATATGACGGATCATCGAGTACCACCAAATCGTAGGTTATGTGTAAAAGGGAAGTTTATAGATGACCAGGCTCTCGAATCGTTTAAGGCCTTTCGCTATTGTTTTGATAGGTAGGAGGCGTTCAAGAAACTATTTTAGATAAGTATTGGGGATTGGAGATCCATCAATGCCTCAGGCTGGAGCTCTATTCCAGAAGATATGCTTCCGGACGGCCAACCAGGTTCTGCGAATATTTCACGTCATATTTGGTGAAGATGCACGAGCTTGACAGCCCACCGTATGAAAATGAATTTATTTCTGTCATTAGTAAACTATGTCCAGTCGAGGTGCAGCGAATGCTAATTGCCGCAAACGTTGGTACGCCAGTGGAAGCCGAGCACGCCCTAAGGCAACTAGATCAAACGTCTCATATAGGGCATGCTCGAGTTAGGAATGTGGAAGTCGTGCACACAGTAAAAGTGAGAGGTGATGATAAGTCGCCAAACCGGAGCACGCAATGGGTGGGTACCCATACTGATGTTTATCCGGGGTGCCAAAATAATAAAAATAAAGATTGGCAACCTCAAAGATGGGATAACGTCAGGTGGAAATATAGAGAAAATTACGGGGGAAGAAATCGGTATCAACCAGGAAAATACAACCAGGGGCAGAATAACCAACGAGGACATCGGTAGTATGAGAGGATGACTAATCATAATTGGGGAAGTAGAGGCCAGCAATATTCAAGATCTAGGGAATATTATCGGGGAGATATGAACGAACGCAGGAGTGAGTCACGCCGCTACATTGAAAATTCACGCGATACCCAGGCCGGCAATGACGTTTGGAAGGATCCGTTACGGAGATTCATTAAGACGGAATGCCGAGTAGCGGAAGGTTTAGGGTTGCAGGCTCATAATGCTGCGAACCAAGGCAGAAATCTTCATGCTCACGCTCCACCATATCAGGTAGGAAGCCGTGACCCAGATAAAAATATATTAGTAGTACGGAGCGGGGAGATAGCTGGATTTTTAAGGACTAATACTGAAGGAGAGAAAGGATCGACTATTGTGACCATAGCATCCGGGATTGTTCAGCCTGACGAACTTGTAGAAGACCCCATCCAAGCATGTTCAAAAATAATAAATGTAATCCCGGTCATTTCTGTTTGGGTTAATCAGCTGCTGGTTCGTGTCTTGTAGATACGGTTACAAGCGTAAGTGTGGTATCTAAAGTATTAATAAGAGAACTTGAATCATAAACACACATTCCGATTATCCCAATCTCAAATATTAAATTTAGAGTTCTAATTCCGGACCGCACTACCACGTGCAATAGCCAAGATTGTCTGGACTTGGAAACAGGAAATAACATTTTTCACACACTTTTAAAATCCTAACCAAAATGGAGTACAACCTAATCATTCGGGCGCATTTACTTCGTGAAATTTAGGCAGTCGTCGACATGGACAAAAATGACATCAAATTTAGAAATAACTTACTTCAGGGAGATGTAAAATTAAACCGTTTGGAAGAACAAGACAGAGAAGAGAAAATTTGGATGATTAGGTCCGGCCGAGAGTATGAAGAACAAGAGCACTATTTTACAAATCGGGATGATTATCGGGATGATCAATTAAAGGAGTTTGAAAACACGATCTTCAAGTTGGAAACGGGTAGCGAGGGGCCATCTTTCACAGGGGGAGTCCGAAAAAAGGTCGGCGAAGCAAAAATAGGAGAGGAAGACAAGGATAAACTGCAGGAAATCATAGAGTGATATGAAAATATTTTGGTTCGCATTCAGGGAAAGTTCCCAACTTAGGTATTCATTGGTCGTAAACAATTGGGAACCATTTTGGCAACGTTCGTATACAATTCCAGAGAAGTTTCATTCTTGAGTCCGGAAGATCATTCAAGAAATGGAAGATCACGGAATCATTTCTAAACCTCCGACCCCATTTTTAAGTCCACTTGTAGTGGTTAAAAATCAAACGGTTCGTTACCAGTATGTACCGACTCCCGAGCCATCAATCAGCGTTTAGTCCCGCAATACGATAAAGCTCCAAGCATTAAGAAAATTCTCAAGAAGTTTCGGCGTATGAAGTTCTTTAGCGGCATGGATTTGACGTCATCGTTCCACCATCGTAAACTTGATTCAGATCCTAAAATTTTGACGGGATTTCTATTTTAGGGACAGGTATATATTTGTATCGACTCCCTATCGTATTAAAACAGAGGGATCAGCACTAATAAGGGCGTAGACTGGAACATGAGCGAGGAAGTCAAGCGATTCACGGTGAGATATGTGGATGATATTCTCATTGCTTCAAAAACACTTTCAGAACATTTGGAGGAGATTCATAAATTATTATAGGATTTAGTGAGGAAGAACTTCAATGTTAACCTCGCATATTCGCATTTTTCCAGAGCAGTACATTATTGTTAGGGCACGTCATAGATTCGAAGGGTATTGTTCCCAACCCAGTAAAACTGAAAGCTATTCAAAATTTTCCAGTTCTTTGGGAATTTGTAACTTTTTCGCCGATCACTACCCGTACTACACTGACGCAGTAGCGCCATTACAATATCCTCTCAAGAATAATATTACGTGGTAATGAGATACCGCGTGTGATGAGGCGTTTGTGAGGGCGAAAAATTTGTTAGCCCGCAGTGTCAGTTTTTGGTATCCGGACTTTTCGCAGAAGTTTACCGTTCATACCGATGCATCGATCGTAGAATTCGGAGCAGTACTGTATCAGGAGTCTCCGGAATTAGAGCAGAATTCTACGTATTTGGCCTTCATGAGCTGAAAATTAAGAGCGCACGAGTTAAAATTTACCGTGACGGAGCTGAAGGTGCTCGTGATTGTGACAATACTAAGCCACTGGAAGAAGTACATCTATGGATTTCCAATAGTTTTGAGAACGTATCGCAAAGCCCTAACATTTATTATTAAATCTGCTTTGACAAGTGAAAGGGTCAGCCGTTGATGCTGGTTTGTGCAACATTTTGACGCTATCATCGAGCACTGAGCAGGTAAGGCAAATGTGATTGCAGACGCCATTAGTAGAAATCCAGATGCGGAATCTACAACCGTGAACCAAATTCAGGTGATTGAACATGGGGATAAAGAGATTGTGGAGAGACTCCGGACTATTGGAGAGGAGCAACGAAAATGTCTAGAGATGAAGAAATTAATAAATTTTCTGCAACGGAAAATTCAACCCTGTACGGATTAATACATCGATCTTGAGGAAAAGGCCGAAAATGTTCAATTCTTCAAGGGGATGTTAAATAACTTTGTAAATGAGGACCGTACACAGTATAAGATTTTGGTTCCAGTGACATTACAGGTCGATCTTGTTTGGCTTGCACATAATGTTACAGATCATGCAGGCAGGGATAAGGCCATTGCCACGCTTAAAGAAACATTCACATGGAAATATCTTGGGAAAACCATTCAGCAGGTACTTGTCACTCGTGGCGTTTGTCAGAGGGTGAAACCCAACCCGGTTTTTTAAAGAGCTGCCAAGGCCATCATTGTCCAATAAACCTCAGGAGCTATTTGCAATAGACTTCTATGGGCCCCTTGCCAAAGCGAAGACAGGACTTTAGATCATTTTTGTGTGTGTGAACGTGTTCTCCAAGTTCGTTACGCTATGCCCTACCCAAAAGGCAAACACGAAAGCCGACATTAAACATCTGAAGATCAAAATAATACCACGGATGGGCAAACCGGAATGCGGGTCTCAATTTACGTCTGGAAATTTCAAACGGGGTATTGACATCCTAAAAGTCAATCACCATCTTAGTTCAATCAGATATCCAGAATCGAATCCCGCGGAGGGAATAATTCGAGAGGTCGCAAGGTTTTGCCGCATTTACTGGGCGTGGTTGAATTGACGTTAGGTGGATGTGATTCCCACTATCACTGTGTGCACTAAAGGCACTATTCACAAATCAGCCGGCTAAATACCCTCAGTTATTCATTTTGATAGCTGCCCTAAGAGACCGTGGCATGAGACGCTGAAGTGTCCACAAGACCCTAAACTCTGATCCTAATTATGAATTCAATAGAATGCAAAGCTTTTTAAGGCTCAAGCAGAGCGGATATTACGGCGGCTCCGTAACGAAAGGTATCATCGTCCACTTGGTGTAGGTGAACTTCTTCAGGTGAAGCGAACAACCGTCTCGGACTCACCCAACAAATTCTACCGCAAATTTGCCGAATTTTACATAGGACTATACAGGGTCATACAAAATGTAGATTACAATGCATATAAGGTGCAAAGTATAGATAGGACAATTGAGACAATTTACAATGCGAAAAATTTGAAGCTGTACCGCACTCAGGTGGTAATTTAGGCTATGAAGAAATTATAGATAGACCAGGATCGACGTACGAAGAGGAAGAAAAAGATGAAGATCGTAACGACGCACCGGATGGTGGACCAGAAGGAGAGGGTGAAGACGAAGGAGTAATCCTTTTGGGCAGTCTTGTTTTCACCAAAGGCGGTGGAGGATGGAAGATGTCCAGAGTGTCACTACATGAAAAATTGGAGAGACTTACTGCAACAATTGATTTATTATTTGGAGAGAGAGAATCATGAACTACGCCTGATAACGAGGACTGTAAAGAAGCCATAGCAAGGTGCTTACCAGTAGGGAATGGCATGATGAAATATGTCCGGTACCTGTGCATTTCTAACCGAAGAGAGGGGAATATGTACCCTACACCGACATGAAGCAATCGACTAGCGATAAAGAGAACACGAATTTTATTATCTTATTTTATTATTTTATTATCTCGCAGCGTGCAACGCCAAACGTGAAGCTAGGATGTGTCTCCACAAAGCTGGGCGGTGAACCCCAGATTGAAAAGAGGGGTGCGGTTATCCCAACCACAAGTCGTCTGTGAAAGGGTGAGGTAAAACTTTTCACAATCGTAATCTCGAACCCACCTTTAAAACAGCATGACCAACTTCTTTTCTAATATCGGGGAAATTAATGATTTTAATATTGCGTAGTACAGAGATCCAGAAGAACTTTTCTTCATCAGTGAATTTTATTAGGGTTCGTGACGTCCTTCACGACGATAATTTCCTACAAAAGTAGGAATAAGTGGTTATATAAGACTGGAAAAATACAGAGACCCTGTGTTTATTCTTTCGACAACCACTTGACAGCAAGGAAGTCCCGTGAGTTAGTTGAAAATGAGGACAGATTTTTATTTATTAGTGTTACGGAGTATAGTGGATGTGCAGAGGTGAAAGAAGGTGCGGGGGTGAACAGGTCTCAAAATACGAAATTAAAGTTAAGATAAAATTTAACAAGGTTATATTTTCTTTTCAAGATTAAGAAATAACAAATAGAACAGGTACTCAGTAGCCGAAACACAATTCGAAAATGTACAATTACAGTGATTACAGAATTTGGGCTCCGAGAGCCAGACACACAATTCTTGAGCTATAAGCCCAACCTTACGATATATAGAATTCAACAAAGGGGCAGAAGACCCCTATCATGCCCAGGAGCACTTGCTCCCAATTACACAGTAAAGCCTCCTCGAGGCGCGCAGAAAACAAAATTTTAGAAAGAGCAACCTGCTCTTAAGTTCGAGCCTATCAAAGGCCACACCAAACTCCACTTTCAAGTTGTCCTCCAAGGACATGAAAACAGGGGTAAAAATACCCAACCTACTGAGGCCTATTAAGTAAAGAAACAGGTCAATTACATGGCCTCTAAAATACCAACTTGAGAGGATGCGTTCTTGCACTCCTAATACACTTTATATAAAACCTACTTGGCACTAGGCCGTTACTGCAAGGGCTAATCCCATACTAGAGAGGTGACTTATAGAAGAAGACAATTTACATTACATTAAGGAAGAAACGGTTGTGAAAATAAGTTCACCTCAACGCAATATGAGTGGGAGCTCGAGAGGGTTAAGCACTCTCTATCCCAATATGTAGTTTAAAAGATAGAATTGATACTAGGTGTCTTTACATTTTAGGGGAAAAGTTGCATGGTAGAAAGGCTTCGGACCTGCCCCGAGAGTTAAACTGCTGAGCTAACAAGAAAAGAAGTTATTAAACGGCCATTACCTGGTGGCTGAACTGCTGCCCGAAGAAAGAGGCGCTTCCCGCCGTCTGCTACGTACTTTACACACTGATAGATGTTACTGAAGTGGCGCGGAGACCCGAAAATCAGCAGTTTATATACCCTCGTGGAAAGTTCGAGGCGTTTCAGGAATGAGAACACCCTCCCACAAGAATTTTATTGGCTAACAACGAAAACCCCTACACTAGATGAAGAAGAAACCCATTATTGGTGGAAAATTAATTACAGAAATTACTCATTGGTCGAATTCAAAGCTGGCGGATAGAAAGGGTTAATATTGCCAACTTAAACAATAACTGAAAGAAATTTAACAAAGAACAAACTTATGAATTCCAAATTTCTCCAAAAAACACAGTTCTTTCACTTCGCACTAGGGTGCAAAATTGTAGTTCTTCAGTAGTGCCATCTGGAAGAGAATGTCCACACTTCTTACTACAGGCAAAACAAAAATACATCGAAAACGACCCAGTTCAAAAACTTCAAAATTTACAAGTAGTGACATCTTCTGAGAAACTTGAAAATTAACACAGTAGATAAAGTTCAGACTTCCTCCAGTAGAGGAGTTTCAACTGGCGCAAAGTTTGAATTAGCAGCGTGGAGGTGTACCACCCGGTACAATTACCATGGATTGTGCGAACAGATTTCGTCGGAGTGAGTCTTAACCATCTTATAAGATCACTGATCACCTGATTATTGCACTATTGCGCCTCTGATACAACGTTTATTTATTACCATGGATTGTGCGAACAGATTTCATCCGAGTGAGTTTTAACCATCCTGTAAGATCACTGATCACTTGATTATTGCACTATTGCGCCTCTCATACCACGTGAATAAGGCGTATGCATATTTCCAAAGGGGCATCTTACTAGTTGATATAGGAAGCGGGAAGCGTTACCCTGGATCATTCTTCGCTTTGATCTCATACAGGACAGCCGTGCGTAGTACCGAGTGTCAGTTTAATACTTACGGGTGAACCTCTTAAAGTGGATAAATAGGAGAAAGGACCTAACGAAAGTGAGTTAGGAATAGAACTAGAACGGGGATACAATTGAGTGCGTGAACAATAAGTTTGAACTAATAGGATTATTTTAACTCCGTCGCCCGAGACAAAGAAGGGAGACGGGTAATTGTATAAGCATCACTATAATGAGGTAGTTCGGAGGCGTGTTATCAATAATCTGTATGGACACGAATAAAATACCCTGTATTGATATATTTGATTCCGGGATATTGAATCAGTAATCGGGTCGGTTAGTGCGCGGTGACCCAGACGAACGGAATGGGTATTAAGTGTGTGTGTATCTGTGCCATAAATGCTGAAGATTTCCAGTGCTTAGTACTATGGAGTTTTGTTGTAGCATTCGCAGCCAGCAGATGGAAACTACAGCGTGAATCAACACTAAAACCAGGATGGACACCCCGTAGCTGACCAAGGTGTTGTCGGGGAACAATAAGGCTGGGGAATACCATTCTATTACGCATGACGCGAAGAGTACGGGGAATTAATTTTAAAACGATTTAGCTAGTAATTGAGACTGAGTGACTTAATTTATAGATATGGGAAGATTTGTTTTTGGGAAAGTTTTCCTTTTTATTTGGGGAATACTGCTAGTATCCATTTGGGGTTTCTTTGTGCAATGTTTTATTTGTATATAAGGGTGAGTAACATTAGTTCTTGGGATCAGTTTCGTAAGAGGGCTGGTACTAAACCGGCTAAGCTATCATGCATGCCAAGTATCTTTAGTGTAGATTACCCTGTGTGAAAGAAGAAATGTTGCAGTGGGCCATCCAGTGAGCCGAACCGGTGACCTCCAATGGAATATATAGCTAGGTCCCATTTCTTTTGAATTGTGAATCACTATAATGTGTGTTCTCGATAACAGTAGGATCCTAATTACACTTTGATTTGTGTTGAGTTACAATTGTAATTGTTTGTAATTAACGTGTGAATTTTGTATCGTCATGAAGCAAGTGTGCAGTAAGAAATTAGTGAGCATGTAAGCCACGTAGGCCCATCTGGTGGAAATTAGGCCCATTTTTTAATATTAATAATAATATTAGCCGGTGTTCTGTTATTTAGATTTCTGTGTCTGTTGGGTTTCCACCGATCCATCTGTGCGGAAGGTTGTGTGAATAACAGGAATAATCTGTTGAAAAATTCGTCAGACGACGATTCTAGGATGGAATTGAAATCAGGACTCACGGCGCGAATTTAGGAAGTCATATTGTGGGTGGACACATCTGAACGCTCATTGAATTGAGAAATAAGAAATTAATTATGAATCACCTCTCTAAAACGAGTGTGTTATTATGTGAAGCGAATTTATTGATGGTTGAAAGTGATATATAAAGAGACGGAATTGGTCTTCCCTCGACAGTTTCAAGTTGTGTCCCGTTTGCCACGTCTCCGGCCGAGAGGGTGAGTGAAGGAGAGCTCGTCTCTAAGGGTGTGCTATTTGTACATTTTTGTGTCTGTGACTCCACGTCGTAAAATCGTGGTCCATGTGTGACATGTAGAAGGTCTCTAGTATTTCTCCAGAGTGGAATGCAAATGACTCATTTCCACGGCCGACTTAAATAAATGACAGAAATCAATAACCGGGTTCGTTTTTTCTTAATTGTTTTCGTGCATCCAAAAGTTATTAGGAGTGATTTCAGCTGCTCTGCAATCGTCGAAGATCCTGGGTTTGGCTCTGGCTTGAACTGGCAGACCCAACAATGTTAGTGTTCATCTGTGTTGTGTATATAATTTCTTTATCTTGAGTGTTTACGTGTTTATTGTAGTGTGATGTTATTCAGGGTCGACACTGGGTTCAGTTAATGGTGCGAACAGGTTCGCGTGTATATGGGTCAGATTCGATTTGGATCCAGGGAATCTGTAATTTTTGTTTGTTTACGTCATATTACTTTCGGTTATTTCAGTGGAAAATTTGTTAATGTTAGATTAGATGTCACTCAGATTTGTTTGTATTTGAGTATTATGTTTATTTTCCCCAGTAAAATTTTGAGTAGCTTCAGTGATTAACATTTAATGTTCCGTACACGCGAAATCATGAAATAGATTCTTCTTGAACGGTTATATTCAGTCTTACTCCGAAGGATCGAACAATACTCTACGAATCCAGGGTTTAATTTTTGTGAAATTCGATTATGTATTCGCCATGTATGTTAGCGTCATGTTTCATCATTATCAGGAGTCTAATAAACCCCTTTTATTTACAAATTTTAAATTATGATCTTATTCGTTTTTAGTTCAGATGACACCAGCATTCTCCTACCCTTTAAGCCGCTAAATTATATATATATTTATTATGCTCAATAGATTAAAATTCAGTTTAAGATCCTGTAGATATATCGCCAGGGACCCATATGGGTAGGGGGCAGGTGCAATACATCTGTCTAACTTCCTCGTTCTGGATATTATGTACTCCTATTCGTCTACAGACAGATTTCTCTTTGTTTATCTTTCGTAAAGTGATATTTAGTTCACTCCGGATCAAACAATGGTCTGTTTCATCGAAAACTCTCAAATTACCCACACATTCCTAAAGATTTTCTGAATTCCTAGTCCACCGTGCGCCATATTTTCCTAGATTTCAGTCACTCACTTGTATTGCTGTGTGGATTGGTAAGTGCTGTTTTCATGCAATTTTTCTCCATGTATTCAGTAGCAATTCTGATCGCGTTAGTGACGTTGGTGGTATGTTGCAGGTATGCAGTATGTATTGGTAGGACGAATATAACCAGTAATGAGGCACATTTTCCAATTTAGTGGGTTATCTATCATTTCGGTATGAGCACTGTACAGCCAGGTTGAGGAGGGCAATGGAATACAAAAAGGCTAGAGCACTGGGTTGAACAGTGAAAGCATTATATCTCCAATAGGCGCCAGTTAGTTTCTGGAGTATCTTATTCCGTGTTATCATCTTGGCAGCGACATTTGAGTTGTGGGTGCCGAAAATGTTGTTTTCTGCATATTTTACAGCCAGATAGTGACATAATCAAATCAAATGCCTACGTACTTTATTTGACGTGTTTTATATTTCTTCCCTTTGATGATAATGAACTATTTTAGTTTATAGTTATTCGCTAAATAGTCAAAATTACCGAGGGAGTTGGTCATGGATTTACGGGCGCGCAACTGTGAGCTTGCATTAGGGAAATAGTGGGTATGAACCACACTGTCGGCAGCCCTGAAGATGGTTTGCCGTGGTTTCCCATTTTCGCATCAGTCAAAATCTGGGACTGTACCTAAATTAAGGCTACGTCAGCTTCCTTTTCTTCGCCCTTTCCTGCCATAAAACCTGTCTGTGTCGGTGTGGCGTAAAGCAAAATGTAATAAAATAAAAATAAATTATTTTCTTTTCCTACCGCTTTTACTACACGTGTGGGGTCGCGGATGCGAACTCAGTCGTATATGTGGATTTGGTCCTGTTTTATGGCCGGATACCCTTCCTGACGCCAACCCTATATGGAGGGATTTAATCACTATTGCGTTTTCCTGTGGTGATTGATAGTGCGGTATGTTGTCTGAATATGAAGAGGAGAGTGTTGGGACGGACACAAACACCCAGTCTTCGAGCTAGAAGAATTAATCTGAAGTGATTTAAATCCCCGACCCAGCCGGGATCGATCCCGGGACCCTCTGAACCGAAGGACAGTACGCTGACCATTCAGCCAACGAGTCGGACAAAATAAAAATAAATTAAAAGTCAAAATTATTACAACTCAAGCTCAAGAGCCTGTCGAGGTAAATTATAGAACTCCTCTCGATATATTATTACATATAATACCCTTTCCATTTCAGTTGTTCTGGTACTCAGGGACTTAGGGTTTTTTGACGATTACTATTTGTGTGGTAAGGGTACTCACTGGACATTCACTAATCAATCAACCTTTCCCTTTGTGTCGTTTATGCAGCAAATTCCAAGAGCTGGTGATAATTTGGCCACCCCTGGTTATGGATTTGCAGTTATTGGGAAGTGGCCAAAGTTTCGGACCGTCCATTTCAAGATGGCTGTGCCGATGTTATTATTAATACAAGCAAGTTTTGCAAATACAGCACATATGCTAATCTGGGAAGAGGACAAGGAAGGTAGCATGTTGAATATTCAACAATAGAACTGTGCCATTTAAAATGTCGACGTAGCTCCGGTTATTAGCATTCTGGGTTAAACACGTCACACGACTACCGTTCTCGACATTCTATTTAAATCTGATACCTTTTCGTAGAACTGTTCTTCCTATCTGAGAATTGCTGTTAATTACACACAGTCCACAAATACGACGTGGTAGTGTTATTTTACTTAATAACATGTTACTACCGGAACTCTATTAAATAAATATCAGGTCGCCTAAAGTAGATGTGCATGATGGATTTTTAGAAATATGGCGTTTTTTACCGGAACAACCACAGGCAAAAAATTACGTTATTTATGAGGTTATCTTAGATTTTGTTGCTGCTACGTGATGATTATCATCTGACGTAACAATGTTGTAAGAAAAGCGCCGTAGTCGTCTGTTGTTCATTACTGAAGTGTTGCCAACTTCACAAGAACAACCATAATCCGGAGACTTGTTCATAAAATCAACCATTCCCAAAAAACCGAAACCGCCTATGAAGCTAAAAAGAGTAGGAATGATAGAAATAACAGAGTATTTGTGGATGTACGCCATTCACATGGTGGTTAGTGGTAGAGCATCTGTGTAAGAGACAACACAACTCCCTTCCGAATTTAATTTCCGGAGTAGTTATGAGGAGACTTGAGTACTAGAACCGTCCAAACTTTTAGATGCGCAGAGACTAGCTGCATTCTTACAAAATCCCGCCAACAAGGTGTACTATCTTAAACTGTCGTCTCATATTGAAGCCCAGGCTGCCACAGATAATGACAACAGCAGTGGAGTAGATGTTGTCAGGGCAGAGAAACTTAAAAATAACAGATGTTTGTAATGGAAAAAGTGTCATAATTTAAAATAAAGTTCTCGTAGACCCTATACAAACTTATGCCATTTGATTATCATTCATTTTGCATAACGTGAGTGCCTACATATTCAATTTAGATAAGTTTTTCATTATTTTTGATTATGTATTTATATGTTCTACCTTCTAGCTAGTTACTTGAAAACGGAGCTTGATAGCTGCAGTCGCTGAAGTGCGGCCAGTATCCAGTATTCGGGAGATAGTAGGTTCGAACCCCACTGTCGGGAGCCCTGAAAATGGTTTTCCGTGGTTTCCCATTTTCACACCAGGCAAATGCTGGGCTGTATAATTAACGCCACGGCCGCTTCCTTCCTACTCCTGGCCCTTTCCTGTCCCATCGTCGTCATAAGACCTATCTGTGTCGGTGCGGCGTAAAGCAACTAGCAAAAAGAAGTTATTTAAAAACCCACAAATTTCCCAGTACAATTTCCCATTTTTCAGTCATTTCACTATCGCCCTATTTTCGCACTCCTGAAATGATTTATGATGGCTGCACCTGTAAGAAACGTCTCAATAGAAAAGTTGTGAAACACACAGTAGGGAAACATTACTTTTCGTGAATGTTCCATCACTTATGAGAAAGCGGAGCAAGGTCTTCACGAATGGATATTTTTGCTTGCTGCTTGCCTTTTCTTCACACGTCATTAATCCAAAGGATATCTTAAGTAAAATTGTTCTATTTATATGGGCAGTTTGAACAGATAAACTACGTTGTATTATCATAGGAATGTAGTAAAGGAAATCTAAGGAAGGTGAAGACAGGAGAGACGAGGGCTGATCAAGAATAACTGAGACAGATTTTTTCCCGTAGCTTCCTTGATAGTTACATGTTTGTGCCCTAAATATTTGAAAATGGCGTAGGTTGCAGATCTTTCGTACTAATCAGTTTTTGGTAAAGCTTTTTGTTGTAGACCATGTTTGTATTTCGTATTCCACAAAATAAAATGATTTTTTCTCTTAGTGGGCCTCCTAGAGAGTGACGCCATCTATCGGTATTTGTCTTAGAGAAGGGTAGACTATTGAAGATCATTCTCAGGACAGCTAACGGCGGAACCAGCCCAACGCCTTCCCGAATGCAGAGCTTTATAGCCAATATTCAGGAGATAGTAGGTTCGAGCCCCACTGTCGGCAGCCCTGAGAATGGTTTTCCGTGGTTTCCCATTTTCACACCAGGCAAATGCTGGGGCTGTACCTTAATTAAGGCCACGGCCGCTTCCATCCCACTCCTAGCCCTTCCCTGTCCCATCGTCGCCATAAGACCTATCTATGTCGGTGCGACGTAAAGCAACTAGCAAAAATAGAAAGAGCTTCATTGCCGAAGACACTTTCCTCGGTGAAAAATAGATAACGTAAAGACTGAAGTAGAGTAACAAATATTTGTGGAAAGTAATCAGCTGCAGCCTTTCTTGATCACCCCTCGTACAAACACCAATAGCAGGGATATGCCTGAGACAGTATCCTAGACTCTACGACTTAGTTAAAGGCTAGTAAACACCTGAAAAATCTTTGATAAATTGTATTAAATATATGTAAAAGAAGGATTTGCATGTACATGTAAGTAAATTATATTTTAAATTCATTAATTCATTTCGTTTTTGGAACAACTTGCAGGGTTCAATCGTTCTCTTGAATTGACCCTAGTGTATTTCCTGGTTCTCATTGATTTAGTTGGAACAAAATATTTACAGGAACTCACATAATAAATTCACCAATTTCCAAATGGACTCGTATTGGGTGTCAAAATCAGCGGCCTCATGCTTCCAACAAGTTATTTCATCAACTAAATGTCTCCTCTTTCGTAGTAATGACTTGACATATGGTTGTGGGTTAAATATACGCACAGGAGGTCCAACGCTGCTTATGAAAATAAGTCCGCTTGTTCTTGCAACCAGCAGCCTATTTCTCTTTTCGGTGTGGATCTCACTCACGGTACTGAAAGCTCTTTCAGCTTCTGCTGAAGAGATAGGAATGGTCTGTAGAGTCTTGATTAAAGGCATCAGCTCCACTGGAATTTCCTTGGTCTCGACATAATTTCTAAAAGCATCAATGTACTTCCTCTTGCCAGACATGTCCAAAAAGTTACAAAGGTTGCCAACACTCTCATCACCATAGCAGATATCCAAAGTAGAAGTGGATGGCCAATTATTTTTGTATAGTACCTTTGAATCACTGACAACTTTTGTCATTCTCGCATATCTCTGCTGACTAGAGCTGAAACCAAGATGAGATGATGTGGACACAATTTCCACAAGCCTGTTTTTTAAATTGTTCACAAGACTTCTGGAAAACGGCTTTCTGTCAATTTTAACAACTTTTTTAGAATCATGTAATCCTATGTTTCTAAACTTTTTGTTTTCTGCTGCTTTAAGAACTGTTCTGTAGTATTCTCCAGAAGCTGAGTTACACATAAATTCAAACAATTTTATAGTGCGCTTGATTGCATTTTGAGCCTCTGTCAGAGGCATCATACAATAATTGCAATATTTTCTAGAAATTCTACACATATTAACATATTTTCTAGACTTTGGAATTTTTCCCTTTCTTTGGAGTTTCTCTGGTGGTCATTTTTGGCCTCACTAAGATGTTTTACTAATGCACTATAGTTTTCCAAGACAGCTTTTACAGTTCTCTGGCTTGATGCTACCCATCTCATTGTAAATATTTTCCCAACATTCTTTACTCTTTGTTCCAGTGAAGCAGCACAAATGTTGAGTTCCCTTTGATTTTTGGCAACTAACAAAAAGAATGGAAATGGTTAACACCTGTAACTTCATTTCTTTTTTCAGAAACGGCCAATTCCAAGCGATGGTTTAAACAGTGCCAGATTAGTATATCTGGAAATAACTTTAAAAACTGTGCTCCAACTCCATTTTATCTTCCTAACATTACAGAGGCCCCATCACATGCTAGACCAACTAAATGTTCTGCCAGAAAGTTTTCATTCATTCCATATGAAGAAGGATTCTTCAATATCTCTCGAGTAATAACATCTGCTGTAGTTGTTTCAAGTTCTAACAAGTCCCAGAAAAAAGAAACAACTTCAGAATTATCTGAAAGAGCACATCTCAAACATAATACTAGAACAGATTTTATGCTAACTGTTGTTGATTCGTTAATCATAATACTGATTCTCCTCTGATTTTCTGTTATAGATTTTGCTACTTTATTTCCCATTTCCTGTTAAATGTGTCCAATAATATTAGCACTACTAAAATTTTTATGAAGAACTCGACCCCATATATAAACCATTTAATTGTTGAAGTTCAGCATAAGCCTGTAGGTCTACGAATGGTCTATTTCTTGTCGCAATTGAGTGTGCTGTTCAAAATACTCGAACGGTGGTTTCTAGGTGTTTGGCATTCATGGTGTCAAGCAACTTTCAAATATCTTTTTATTAGATTCTAATTTTTGTAACATAGCTTTTTTGTGAGATTCTGAATTTTTGTGCTCAAATATTTTTTCCGAAGGCGTGTTTGTTGTTGATTAATATTATTTCCGTTGGGATGAACCTTGCATTTTACCCATACTTTCATTAGTTGAAGTCCTGCCCCTTTAGAAACTCTTAATCCTAATTTACTTTCCTCTTTAAATATATTTCAGCCTAAATGTTTTTCTGCAAATAACCACTTGTTTTCTGAAAAAAAAAATAACGGTAGCCTACTGAGACTCGTTCCAACAGTCTGGAAAATCTTTTTTTAGGTAGCTGGGTTCTTGAATTTCACAGTCGATGGTAGAAGGTTTAGAACCATAACCTAAATTCTCCCTTGAATCTGCATCACACGTTTCAGCAACATTTAACCCAGGATCTGTCTTTATACTCATGTCTTTAATGAAACTAATGTTCTCAGAACTCCATTCAGTTTCTTTTTTACTTGAGCCATCACACACCTTTTTAGTATTTTTTGATTCTTCATCTTCGTCCCAGCTCGTTTTTTTGAACCCAGCCACTTCAGTGAACTCATGGTCACACTCACTACTCACTTTCACAGCCACTGGAAAACATGGAAGATACTACGGGGCTACTGATGTTCATTAACTGCAGAGAGATTCCATAATATCTGCTTCACAGCAACACATTGAGCGAAACATAAAATAAAACATGGATTTACACAAAGATAACGAGTGGAAGAAAGTTGTGCTCACTTCCCGCTCTCCGAATCCAGTAGCAGTGTAGCCAACCTTCGAGAACCAGAAAACCGCCCAGGAGTGTAAAGGCGACCGTATCTTATGAAGGTTCGATATTAGTCCGCTAGAGTATACCCATGACGTTTCAGCGCTATGAATAGATTATAAGATTTTCTTACTGAATGTAAAAATGTTACGTCATTCTAAAGCGGGAAAATATTTTCCGGAACGGCGTTCCGGCCCGTTCCGGTCCAACTAAACCACTGCTGGTTCTTAATCTGTGGACCAGAGATGCCCAATTCCTCTGTACTTTCTGCGTGTGTGGTGGTGTTGCAGACTGTAGTTTCGAGGGGGGGGGGGGGAATCTAAGGTATTATTAGCCTCTTTTAAAAGCCGAGTTCATAAAACAGGAAGTTCCAATGAAGATGTGATGAAAGGAAGAAGACATCATTAAATGCGTGAAAATTAAGGTAAAGCTAATTCAGTGGGCGTGATGGCGGAGGAGCATCGTCACCGGATTTCCACCAAGGGCAATCGCAGTTCGAATCCTGGTCAATTAATGTAGGATTTTTAAATGAAAAATCACGCTCCTGTGGCTCGGATTCCACGTAAAACTGCAGGTACCATGTCTATGATCACGTTATTAGGAGCTACGTAAAACTACAAATATTCTATTATAATAATATTTTCAACATCGTCATCGTGTTGCTATCGTGGCATGCCTTCAGTGGTGGTGATTATTGTTTTAAGAGGAAGTACAACTAGGCAACCATCCTCTATACAACACCAATCAGAGGGAAAATGGAAGGGATCCGACACTTCGGAAAATGAAGGTATCGGCCAAAGAAAGACAAGGGCCACGAAGGGCGTGATAAAGAAAGACTCCCTAGCCCTCACGAACTTAATAGCGTCGAGGTCGGAAAAGAACAAGAGTTGACCAAGAGAGGTCAGATAGTATAGATGAAAATGAGGAACCTGGCACAAGTAAGTGGAAGCAATGCCAGGACTCAGCTAAGGGCCCTGTGGTCGCCAACCCACGCTCCAAAGTTCAGAGCCACTGGGGCCCCTTTTAGTCGCCTCCTACGACAGGCAGGGGTTACCGTGGGTGATATTCTACCGCCCCCACCCACAGGGGGATGGCATGCCTTCATCCTCCCTAGGCAGACCATTCGTATAGCGTGGGCACTGTCTGTTGAGTGAGTTTCTGCCTTTTTCCTGTTGTGGATGAACGTGTTATTTCTCGTGTGCAAGTGCAGAGAAATGTACTGTGGAGACAGCACGATCAACCTGCTCACGAGCCGTAGAAGTTGAACACCCGAAGCGCGGTCGAGAATTGAACCCAGGACCTCTCAGATTATGGGCTAGTGCCCTACCACTCAGTCACGGAGCCATATGAAATATGTTGTTTTAACTCAGCCCAAAGGCTGGTTGTATCCTTAAAGAATGTACCATCAGCTGTCTTAGGCAGCCTAGACGTCACGGAAGAGGCGTTCCGGGAAAATAAGACGATAGGCTTCTTTCTGTTGCTTTCCGCACTGAGCCAGAAGGTACAACTGTCTGTCAGTCTGCCAGCATCCCTGAAAATCTTACACCAGTCAACCCTACGAATGACAGTTTCGCACAATTCAACACAGGAGCTGGCTGCATAAGAACGATGCTACTAGCATTACTCGCACCACACTTACCTTCATATTGTCAAAGCCAAGGACGATATTGAGACAGATCTATGAAAATAACAATTTTTTTTTAGCCCAAACAAGAAGACAAGTTGCCCTAAACACTATCACTCGCCAGAAATTGATTTGGGCACTACAGCCCATGAAGGGCCTTGGCCTACCAAGCGACCGCTGTTCAGCCCGAAGGCCTGTACATTACGAGGTGTCGTGCGGTCAGCACGACGAATCCTCTCGGCCGTTATTCTTGGCTTTCTAGACCGGGATAATAATAATAATAATAATAATAATAATAATAATAATAATAATAATAATAATAATAATAATTAACAAGGAAAGAAATGCAAAACTTCAAAGAGGATTCAAAATTACATGGAATATGCATTTGTAAGTATTATAACTAGTGGCAGATCTCGAATAAAGATGATCGAAAAACAAGAAAGAAGAATCCTCTGGAAAATCTTAGGCCCAAAGTACGTAAACCGAATTTCGATGAAAAATAAATCGCATGAAATCTATCAAGTTACAGAAAAAGTTACAGGTACAATCAGCAAACGGCGATTACAATTTTATAGTCGCTTAAATATAATGGATAATAACAGGTTCGGGGGGAAGATTTTAAACTTAGCCTTTTCAATGAAAAATCCCAATAATTGGTTACAAGAAATCATTGAAGACCAAAATGAAATTGGCACTAATGAAGAAACCATTCAAGATAGAAAAAATTTAGAACCTTAATTCACAGACACAAATTTTCAGTAAAGCCATCCGACTAAATACGGGATGGTCTGAAAAACGTAAAAAGGATGAAGAGATATAGGGAGGAGAAGAAGGAAAACCAACAAAGTGCTAGTAATTTCAAACGCGTTCCTTAGATGGGCATAACGAATTAATAATAATAATAATAATAATAATAATAATAATAATAATAATAATAATAACAATACAAAATTGAATACTTTTCTCTCCCAGTGCAGATGACCTACAACTGGAGAGAGTGCGTACATTTATTGTAATAATTACTAATAAACCAAAGCAAACTCCATGGCGCTATAGCCCTGATGTGTCTCGAAGGCTCGGAGATTACGAGGTGACGCGTGATCAGCGTAACGAATCCCTTCAGCTGTTATTCTTGGATTTTTAGACCGGAGCAACTATCTCACCGTCAGATAGCTACTTTCTTGTTCTTACGTAGGTCGAATGAAACTCGAACTACCTCTCAGATCAAGATAAAAAATCCCTAATGGTGGTGGTGATTTTTGCTTTAGGACGGAGTGTAACTGGCTAAGCATCTTCTACTAACACCGATCTGAGGGAATATCGAAGAAGGCCGACAGTTCGAAGAATGAAGTTATCGGCAAGAAAAAGGAAAGGGCCACGAAGGGCGTGAAAACAAAGACTCCTTAGGCCTCGCAAACTTAAGAAGGTCGGTGTCGGAGAGGAAGAAGAGTTGACTAAGGGAGGTCAGATAGGAAGCAGTGAAGTGAAGTAGAAACATATTAAACCGGAGGTATTTAACAATTCTTTGATCCCAAATACTGCTACAGCAGTGAAAAATAATAAAATGAATTGCTTCATAGAAAGGACACTAATCGATTTATACTAAGGTTGAAAAGTTCAAAGTCATCTCCGTACAGGCCATGAAGCCCCTTGAAGGGGTGGAAGGTAAAGGCTTTCACCTCGGCACGTGATAGGGTGGAGTGGTCAGCTCTACGCCCGGCCGCCCTTGCCCCCAGGAATTAACCTGGTACTCAGTTTTGGTGTAGGCTGAGTGAACCTCAGGGCCATATGCACCTCCGGAAGTGGAAGTCTCGTTTCTTAAATTTTACGACTTCCTGACGGGGATTCGAAACCCACGTCCTCCGGGCGATCCGAGCACGCATTTACCGCCTCGGCCAGGCAGCCCCTATACTAAGGTTTTCTAACTTAAAAAACTATGTCGAGTCCTTACTACTACTGTAAAAGTGTAAAAAAATGGTTATCATCTAATACAGGACTTCAATTAGGATTCCACTTACCAGGTTTCATGAATCTAACATCAGTAGTAGAATTTTGCTGAATTGTTAAAACTCTTTGAATGGTGCCCTTTCTTCACAAACTGAGGTTGAAGGTGAGTAACCTATTTTTTATTCATTTATTTACTATCTCTAGCTACTCAGGGCTTACTGTATATACCTGCTTTATCTGTTTACAGAAAAATGTTTGAGTACTGCTTTTCACATGAGATTCCATATTTTCTAGTCTATGGGTGTCAGACTCGTTCGCTGAATGGTCAGCGTACTGGCGTTCCGATCAGAGGATCCTGGGTTGAATTCCCGGCCGAGTCTGGGATTTTAACCTTCATTGCTCAATTCCAGTGGCTCGGGGGCTGGGTGTTTGTGCTGTCCCCAACATCCCTGCAACTCGCACACAACACTATCCTCCACCACAATAACACGCAGTTACCTACGCATGGTAGATGCCGCCAATCCTCATCGAAGGGTCTGCCTTACAAGGCCTGCAGTCGTCTAGAAATTGCCATTCTAAATTTTAAAAAGTCTATGAGTGGTGTTGATTATTGTTTTAAGAGGAAGTACAACTGGGCAACTACCCTTTCTTAACATTAATTTGAATGAAAATGGAAGAGTCCGACACTTCGAAGGATGAAGGGATCGGGCGAAACAAAGTGAAGGGCTACGAAGGGCATCACAGTGAAAGACTCAACGAATCAAGAAAGAAGGAAATGAATAATAATAATAATAATAATAAAAGGAAAAAGACTCGACACTGTCTGCGTCCTAAATGCCATTACCTAAGCAGCTTTCTTACTATCATGAATGATACGGAGCCATCAGTGAAGGCCTGTGCGTGCTTTCATAAAAAAAAGAGAGACTCTACAACTGCTATAATCAAAATTCTGTAATGATATCACGGGTCGTTAATTTGACCTTCAAAGTTCATTCAGGTATCAATTATGACTCAACTATGCTACATCTGAGTTCATGATTATACTTGATCTTTCCGAACTGTGGTTGAGTAATAACGACAACCTCAGCGCACTTCTTGGAAAGCTTCAGACACGATATTTAATAACCATAGCAACTATAGATCAGCTGTTCTATCCAATTTCATTTACCATGACTTAATTAAATCTGTCCTTACTCAGAAATGAATCACCCTATGTTATTGAATTCCAAGAATATCAGACTTCCTAACGAAGTCTGTGTGCACACCAGATTCCAAACCGCCTTCCAGAAAATCGCTAAATAAAGAAAAAGGTAATTAAGACTATTGCGATTCAAGATAGAATTCCTGTAGGTGGTAATTTAAAATTTTTATGGTGATGTTCTGATAGTAATTATAGACTCTGTCAGAAACATTCAACATATTAATAATAAGAAATAAACAAATATTTTTAACAAGAAGCTTCTACACACGTGCCCAAAGATACATCATACCAATTTAATCATGAGTATTACAATATTGTGGAACCAAAAAAGAAATAGATAAGAAGAAAAACAGTAAGAAGAAGAATCCTTTCTTCATTTTCCTCTTCCTATTCGGCTTCTGCTTCTTCACAGAAAGTAGGCGATCATCTAGGAGTAATTTTTTCTATTTTGTGTTTCGCCGATGAGAGTTGACGTATCTTCGATATCGAAACACTGTCAGATGTTTCGCCTTTGGAATAACTTTCTTCTCCCACGTACCACTGATCCACCGAGTCAGCTTTCTTATGTATGACATGAATTTAGCGAGATACACTGCCAGTACGAAGAAAAAAAATCAGTGCAGTTTTATGAGAAGATTTCGCAATCCTTTCTAACATGCAATTAACACTACTTTTAATCTACTGAGTGAGTTGGATTATCTGAGAACGGGAGCACATGCTTAAGGGCCCATGAATTCCACGTCACCCGCGCATTTGAGAGATTATTCTCCCAACTTGAATAAAGAGTACATTTCGAACCTGACCTGAGTGTCCTAGTATCGGAGATGGGAACACGTGCCTCTATTCTTTAATACTCTTATGTTCGTTCTTTTGTCTCACGCATAGAGGTTGTGGTGGTGTTTACTGATTTAACAGGAAGGACAACCGGACAACCATCCTCTAAGAACACTAATAAGAAGGGAGAAAGGAAGAGGCCCTACACTTCGAAGAATAAAGTTATTGATAATAGAAAGGAGACGGTTACGAAGGGCGTGAAAATGTAAGACTCCCTAGGCCTCATCGTCGATGTCGAATGAGAACAACAGTTGAGAAATGGTGTAAGATGGGAAATATGAAAGGAAGGAGCCCGCTACAAGTAAGTGGAAATAATGGAAGACTCAGTTAGGATCCCTGTGGTCACCAGCCACACTCCCGTGTTAAGATCCGGTGGGTATGTATGGAATTAGAATATAAAACAATATGGACATTATTGGTAATTGCAATGTCGCTATGAATGGAACACGAAATTTAAAATAAAATGAGCAAAATGCCACTGTGTTTCGATAATATAATATAGGTTTTATATATATCCATAAATGCTTTATAGTATATTATACATTATGAGAGTGATGTCCAATAATTTCCCTTCTCGTACCCACAAGTGGGTAGGCTTATACCAAAGCTTCTCAGAACCTTTGTACTAGATAAACATTTCCACCAGGAATTTTCCAAAACTTCTCGTTTAAAATAATGGTTTTTTAAAATAAAGGACATTCATGAAGGAAATTCAGAATTGTTTAACCAACAATTACCTGAATACATAGGCTACACATTAGTTCTAGTTTTAAAATACGAGGATGTGCAATTTAAATAGGGACCTGAAGTAAATATCTTCCTTGAGTGGCAGGCCACCTCTCTCCCAAATAAGCTGACAACGATAAAGGGAACTACGAAGGTATGGAAGACTTCCCTCGGAAAGAAGCAGTGGTATTTTGTCATCTTCGGATCGGCCTCGGTCTAGCAACGCACTCCTACTTACTGAAGGGAGACACCCCCCCCCCCCCCCCCCGGTGTGTACTTGCGGTGGTCATCTTATCGTGGTACATATCCTTACGGAGTGCGCGGACCTGGCCGATCTGTGCCGTAGTCTAAAACTTGCGAGTACCATCTCCCTCATCCTATGAGATGACGAGCAGTCAGCGACCTCTTCATCCGTTTTATAAGGGATAGTGGCTTGTTTTATCGTATATAAAAGTGAGTTTTTATCTCTTATAATTTAATTTTATTGTTAGCTACGTTTTATTCTCTTGACTCTGTTTTAGTTTGTTTTGTGTATTTTAATGTGTTTCTCAACTTTTAACTTGAATGATATATATGATTTCACTTCAAGGCAATTCCTTTTTATACTTTAATCTACAGTTTTTCCTCTATTATTTCACAAGAAGATAAGGCATTTAGAATTCGATCCAAATTACTCTAAATTCAAAATTATTTTTCATCATCCTTTGTTTTAAATTCTAGTCATTTGATATATTATATAATTATAATTATCATTACCATCCTCTAAGAACACGAATCAGAAGGGAAAAAAGGAGGAGGTCCGACACTTCGAAGGATAAAGTTATCGGTAATAAAAAGTGGAGGGTTACAAAAGACGGGAAAATGTCTCTGTATCAAATATTACTTCCACCTGTCCAAAATATTTCTCCTTCCTGAAAACGCCAGATACGGAAACAGCTTCCCATTTAGCACGGAATATAACAGCAATAATTTAATTTCATGTACCTGTTGCTACGTAAAACAGACCCTTCATACTTAACATGATGCTGTTGTAATGTTGAGCTAGTAGTAAGCTCAGCCCATAGTATGTGTAAGCCGTAGTGTTAGCACTGTAAATACTTAAGTTGTGTGCGAATTTGTATCTGATGATGCTGGATTTAGAATGTTGAACAAGTAGTATTTCTTGTGATATTTTCCTTCCATGGAATTGCTTGTTGTAGTCTTGTAGTAGTAGTAGTTGTTGTTGTTAGGTAATTATGTTTTAACTTTACTTATTATCACACTACTATAAAAATCATTGTCACCAGGATATTTCACAATTGCGATGTATTTAATAATAATAATAATAATAATAATAATAATAATAATAATAATAATAATAATAATAATAATAATTACACTTCGTTCCACCTCGTACCCTTATGGACCGATGATCTCCATATTAGGCCCCTTTATACAACAAGCATCATCATCATCATCATCATAAATGTCTTCCTTGTTATTTTTGAGGGCAGTGGTAACGTCAGTGAATAAGATAATAGGAAGGATATCCAGCTTAGGGAAATGCTTTATTCCGTCCAATTTCTTACAGATACCGGTACGTTTAAACTACATCAATATAAATAAAGTTGTAGGCGGTCCGCTGTCTGTAATTTCCCTTGTTTATTCAGTTGTTCAGATATTTATCCGTTTTAGGTCAATTCACGATCGTATCATTCTATTTCAGCTTTCGTGTCTGTTTGTCTGTTTGTTCCACAATCACGGCGAAACGGGTGGTAGATCTCGAACAAACTTCATATGTAGAGTATGGAAAGTTCTAATATACATATAATTAAAAAATAACTGAATATACTGGAGGTTTATAGGAAAACCAGAACAGTTTTCTTTCATTTTCTTTTATACTATTGATTTGATGTGAAATCCGTCGACTATATATGAAACGTCATTTCATTATAAACAACTTTTGTTACGTACATAACTGTGCTTACTCTTCAAATGACAGAGAAAATTACTAATTTCTGCGGGTTTCATGCTCTGCTTTGAGTGACCGACAGACCGACAACGAACCTACCGGTTACCATGGCAACGTCTCTGGCTGCTTGACAGCAGGGAAGTAACGTATTGCCATTTTCGTGATCATTCATCCAAACTCGTGTTTGTTGCTTGGGTAGAAAGCGAGAGAGACGTCAAACTGCCATTCTGCGGGATATTGGCGGAATACCGTTGGAGGTTACAATCGTCCTGGAATAGCACTAAGGGGTGTTGTAACTATTTGAACAGTACCGCGGAGTGCAGCCCACTATTTCACACCGTAAGGTGTTTTCTGGCATTTGCAATAAATTTTACTGTATTTCTCTTCTACTTCTGTTTTCCGCTTTAATGTCTTGCTTCTGCTTGCCCTCTTTGGGCTTCAATAATATCACCATAACTCATCTTCTTACATGTTTACCTAAGAATACCTGGGCATAAATTTCTCCCATGTTATCACCTTCTTATATCCGTAACTCGTATCATCACAATTTAGTGAGGGACGCTTTATTTTCTAGCACATCCACTAGGTATTTACATATTTGTCCTATCCAGCTATGCTCAGTTATAATCCCATCTTCTATTAATTTCAATTTTCGTAACTGTATTACTTTCTTCCATAATTACTCCGTGTATATGCGAGTGCTAATTTCGAAACCTGGACAATCTTTCCTTTGAGGAAAATTTCCAAGCTGTTCAAATGCATAATTTTTTGGCACCGGGAAATATCGAAGTATGAATGATATTTTAATGACGGTACAGACCTTCGTTTGGGAGTAATTGCTGGCTAAACGGTAATTCGTATAACAAAACAAATAGAACTTTTTTTTCTATTTGCTTTACGTCGCACCGACACAGATAGGTCTTATGGCGACGAAACAAATAAAACAATCGCCGTTCAATTTGGAGAGATATGCACCTTTTGTCCTATGACTTATTGTCGTGTCTCGATTCTTGATACGTCAGATAGCGCTGCATTTCTCGATCATAATCAAATCTCTCCAACTCGATTGGGACGGGCATTAAGAAAAGTGGCCTGTATTTATAATGAAAACGCTCCATCTCTACTGTAAATGGCAGTTGGCAAGTGAACCTACCGTTATAGTAGAAACTCCCGAATTCGATTGTGAAATTAGAAGTTAGAAATGTTAATTACAGGTAGGACCAGAGGTCCCTTTGGCGGTAACTGACTGTAACTGTGACTTAAATTCATCAATCAATATACAACAATCTAATAACAAAGAAGAGGACACATAAAAGAACGTAAGAAATATTTCAATACTGAAGCTAACTTAAGATCAAAAACTAAGCATGTAAAATATATCTGAGAGACAGGCTGTGGTGTGGTAGTAATTTCAAGAAAAGAAGGGAAAGTTTGGTAGTGTTTTAATGGAGAAGAAATAGTTAAGTAATGTAAGATCATGGTTATAGGCGGAACAGAGATTGGTTCCATTGCGTGTAGATTTCCAGAAAGTGGGTAAAGTTGGTTCACTTTCTTTGCTCAGTTTTAAATAAAACCGCGGCTGAAGAACAGGGCATGAAGTTGTGTAGTACTTCCGAAGTGCGAGACAAAAAAAAAGTTCAAAACTGGATGTGTTCTCTCCTATGTGCATATTTTAATTTATTTTTGACTAATTTGATGACAGACAAACTTGTCTTGTTGATCGAAACTTGAGTAAATGCTTCCAAAACTTTTGGAATTTCTTGCGACTTGTACAAGCAGTATACTCCCTCTTTTATCCTCAGAGGCTGAAGATATGCATACACAGTACAACTGAATAAGAAAGACTTCACCACCTTTCTGTTACATACAATCAAATGTAATAGATGAATTTGACTCCGAAGCAAATAGTCTCGCAGCGTATCTGAGTTATAGACTCCTATTCCATATTGTTTTAGGTACAGCTTCACTAACTCCATTACTGATAAATCCGCTACGCAATACTTCTTTTGACCGATGACCTTCGATGTTAGGCCCCTTAAAACAACAAGCAACAACAACATACTTCAAGTACCAAAAGGAATCAAGTGTAAAATCACACTCATTGAAAGGATTTCAAATTTTTAGATGTGCGAGTTACTGAAATCAGTCTGCTGGGATTAAGAAAGAAAAATTATCAATACACTCTTTCAAATTTCCTTAAGTAAATTTCGATTTCCTCTGAATAAAAACCGGATTTTTCAAGGTAAATGAGGGAAGAGTTATATTTTATAATGTCAAACCTTCACGGCAGTTAAAATTCATAATGAATGACTTTAATTAGGAAAAGTGATACTTAGAAATAAAATATTGTTTTTAATTCCTTCGCTCATTCCTCTTTACCAGTGGTAGCATCTTCGGTCACGAAGAATAATTAAAGTAAGATGTTTCTTCTGACAAGCCAATATTCTTTGCGTAAATATTTATTTCCCCAACTATAAATTTCCAAAAAAACGAGCGAAATATGTACACATATCTCCACACGTCACGTGCCTCTGTGGCTTGAACGTTTACGTCTGTGCAGCTTGTTGGTCGTGCTGGGTTGATCATTTCTCATCCGAGGTCAGGTACGGTTAAGACGGTAAAATAGGAAAAGAAAAGCAACAAAAGATTTTTTAATTTTTAATTTTTTTACTTTTTTATTTTTTATTTTTTAAATATTAGGGTTATTGTTTTGAAATGTTTTGTAAACATTCATTTCTTATGCCATTCTGCTATCTTCGGATCATTATAAAAGTCCTGATCCATGGCTAAATGGTTAGCGTGCTGGCCTTTGGTCACAGAGGTTCCGGGTTCGATTCCCGGCAGGGCCGGGAATTTTAACTATAATTGGTTAATTCCTCTGGCACAGGGACTGGGTGTATTTATTTTCTTCATCATCATTTCATTTTCATCACGACGCGCACGGTGTCAAATCAGAAAGCCCTGCACCTGGCGAGCGGAAGTCCTCGGTCACATCCCGGCACTAAAACCCATACACCATTTCATTTTCATTTCACCATTATTAAATAAATGATATTAATAAGACTGTAAAATAGGTCTGGGGAATAAATTGTCTGTAAGTGTTCATCAATGTTTGGTATTTGAAAATAAGTTAGGTATGGCTTCACAGGGGCAATTCATGCAAATCATCCCCTTTCCACATGACTACAGTTAAATGAGATTGTCATTTTATGTTGTTTAACTACTCCCGGTCCTCCCCGCCCCGCCGAACCCCTTCCTCGAGCCATCAGATCGATATTTGGTACAGACGAGTGAATTGCAATCGCAGTATTAACTTCCATCCTGTGTATGCGATGAAATAAAGATCTTTAGCTTTTAAAAATATGTAAAAAAAATCGAAGCTATCTGTCATAGATAAATTGAAAAATGAGGAAATTCAAAATACAGAGCACTCAGTTTGTTATATTTCCCTTTGAAATAATAGTGAGCTGGGGAGGAAAAGTAAAAATGGCGGTAGGCTGTTACTATTGTAAAGGCCGCAGTATTTTGAGGGTTTCGTCGGCTTACTTATCTATATAAATAAAATTGTTTCTGTTTGTCTGTTTGTCTGTCTGTTTGTCTGTTCCACCATCACGTCGAAACGGCTGGATAGATCTCAACCAAACTTCATATTTAGAGTATACTGACCCCGGGGAAGGTTTCGATATGCATATCATTTTAAAATCTTTGAAAAGACGGGGGTTTTATAGGAAAAACGGTTTTCCTCCATTTTCTCTTATACTATTATAGGCAAAATATCGAATTTGTCGTATAAGGACGAGACAAAGCTCAATTTAATCCTCTTGACGCAAAGAACAAAACTCGGTAAGCCCTACGGGCCCGAAAACCATGTTTTAAGGCCCTAAAACCAACCGTTACGGAGATATTGGCACCACACTACCCCTGCTCTAGGAATCGGATAAAGAAATGAACTGCCGTAACCATGGCAACGTCAGCTCCAGGATTCTAGAGCAGTGAGATTATGCATGTACGTTTGGGCATAGCTGTCAACCAAAATAGGTACAAATAAGACTTAATATCTGGGAAAAAAATTTACTGTTGTGTAAGGCACTCATAGGACTCCTTTGGGCGGGGATGGAAAGGGGGTGAAGAACGAGTGTAAAAATCTTACTATATATAGAAATGGAAGTGTGTGTGTAAATGACACATCTCCAACTAAACCACTGGAGCAATTTCAACCAAACTTGGTACACGAATCACTTACTATCGGGAGACGATCACTGTGGGGGGTAAGCCATCCCTAGCGCCCTTAAGGGAGAGGGTCAGGGGGGTGGTAGTTACAATAATAATCGAGAATAGTGTCGAATTCATAGTTTTCGGGGTCGCTGAGTTGAAAAGTGATACTCTAGAATTTTTTTAAAATCCAGCCCCCTTTTAGGTTGGGAGCAAAGGGTGGGGGGGTGGGGTGAGATATAGAAATAATTAAAAACAGTTTCGAATCCATAGATTTCAGGGTCTCTGAGATGAATAGTATTACTCCGGATTTTTTGCAAATCCAAGTGGGGAGCGAAGGGGGTGAGATATAAAATTAATCGAAAAACTACATATAAAAATATTATCTTCTTCTTCTTACTATATATAAAAATTGATGTATGTGTGTGCGTGGGTGTGTGGGTGTGGGTGTGTATATGACACATCTCCTCCTAAACCACTGGAGCAATTTCACCAAACGTGGTACACTTATCAATTAGTATCAGGAGACAAACCGCGTGAGGGTAAGACACCCCTAGCACCCTTTTGGCAGGGGGCGAGGGGAGTGGTATAAAAATAATCTTATAAATAAAGTTGTTCGTTTCTGTTTGTCTGTTTGTCTGTTTGTCTGTTTGTCTGTTCCACCATCACGTCGAAACGGCTGGATAGATCTCAACCAAACTTCATATTTAGAGTATACTCATCCCGGGGAAGGTTTAGATACGCATATCATTTTAAAATCTTTGAATACACGGGGGGTTTATAAGAAAACCAGAATGGTTTTTCCACCATCACGTCGAAACGGCTGGATAGATCTCAAGCAAACTTCATATTTAGAGTATACTCCTCCCGGGGAAGGTTTCGATATGCATATCATTTTAAAATATTTGAATACACGGGGGGTTTATAGGAAAACCAGAATGGTTTTTCCACCATCACGTCGAAACGGCTGGATAGATCTCAACCAAACTTCATACTTAGAGTATACTCCTCCCGGGGAAGGATTAGATATGCATATCATTTTAAAATCTTTGAATACACGGGGGGGGGGGGGTTATAGGAAAACCAGAATGGTTTTTCCACCATCACGTCGAAACGGCTGGATAGATCTCAACCAAATTTCATATTTAGAGTATACTCATCCCGGGGAAGGTTTCGATATGCATATCATTTTAAAATCATTGAATACACGGGGGTTTATAGGAAAATCAGAACGGTTTTTCCACCATCACGTCGAAACGACTGGATAGATCTCAACCAAACTCCATATTTAGAGTATACTCATCCCGGGGAAGGTTTCGATATGCATATTATTTTAAAATCTTTGAATACACGGGGGGTTTATAGGAAAACCAGAATGGTTTTTCCACCATCACGTCGAAGCGGCTGGGTAGATCTCAACCAAACTTCATATTTAGAGTATACTCCTCCCGGGGAAGGTTTCGATACGCATATCATTTTAAAATCATTGAATACACGGGGGGTTTATAGGAAAACCAGAATGGTTTTTCCACCATCACGTCGAAACGGCTGGATAGATCTCAACAAAATTTCATATTTAGAGTATACTCATCCCGGGGAAGGTTTCGATATGCATATCATTTTAAAATCTTTGATTACACGGGGGTTGATAAGAAAACCAGAATGGTTTTTCCACCATCACGTCGAAACAGCTGGATAGATCTCAACCAAACTTCATATTTAGAGTATACTCCTCCCGGGGAAGGTTTCGATATGCATATCATTTTAAAATCTTTGAATACACGGGGGTTTATAGGAAAACCAGAATAGTTTATCCACCATCACGTCGAAACGGCTGGATAGATCTCAACCAAACTTCATATGTAGAGTATACTCCTCCCAGGGAAGGTTTTGATATGCATATCATTTTAAAATCTTTGAATACACGGGGGGTTTATAGGAAAACCAGAATGGTTTTTCCACCATCACGTCGAAACGGCTGGATGGATCTCAACAAAATTTTATTTAGAGTATACTCATCCCGGGGAAGGTTTCGATATGCATATCATTTTAAAATCTTTGATTACACGGAGGTTTATAAGAAAACCAGTATGGTTTTTCTACCATCACGTCGAAACAGCTGGATAGATCTCAACCAAACTTAATATTTAGAGCATACTCCTCCCGGGGAAGATTTCGATATGCATATCATTTTAAAATCCTTGAATACACGGGGGTTTATAGGAAAACCAGAATGGTTTTTCCACCATCACGTCGAAACGGCTGGATGGATCTCAACCAATCTTCATATTTAGAGTATACTCCTCCCGGGGAAGGTTTCGATATGCATATCATTTTAAAATCTTTGAATACACGGGGGGTTTATAGGAAAACCAGAATGGTTTTTCCACCATCACGTCGAAACGGCTGGATAGATCTCAACCAAATTTCATATTTAGAGTATACTCATCCCGGGGAAGGTTTCGATATGAATATCATTTTAAAACCTTTGAGTACACGGGGGGTTTATAAGAAAACCAGAATGGTTTTTCCACCATCACGTCGAAACGGCTGGATAGATCTCAACCAAATTTCATATTTAGAGTATACTCATCCCGGGGAAGGTTTCGATATGCATATCATTTTATAATATTTGAATACACGGGGGTTTATAGGAAAACCAGAATAGTTTATCCACCATCACGTCGAAACGGCTGGATAGATCTCAACCAAATTTCATATTTAGAGTATACTCCTCCCGGGGAAGGTTTCGATATGCATATTATTTTAAAATCTTTGAATACACGGGGCGTTTATAGGAAAACCAGAATGGTTTTTCCACCATCACGTCGAAACGGCTGGATATATCTCAACCAAACATCATATTTAGAGTATACTCATCCCGGGGAAGGTTTCGATATGCATATCATTTTAAAATCCTTGAATACACGGGGGGTTTATAGGAAAACCAGAATGGTTTTTCCACCATCACGTCGAAACGGCTGGATGGATCTCAACCAAATTTCATATTTAGAGTATACTCATCCCGGGGAAGGTTTCGATATGCATGTCATTTTAAAATCTTTAATACACGGGGGGTTTATAGGAAAACCAGAATGGTTTTTCCACTATCACGTCGAAACGGCTGGATAGATCTCAACCAAACTTCACATTTAGAGCATACTCCTCCCGGGGAAGGTTTCGATATGCATATCATTTTAAAATCTTTGAATAGACGGGGTGTTTATTGGAAAACCAGAATGGTTTTCCTCCATTTTCTCTTATACTATTGATTTTCTGTAAACTTCGTTTACCGTACGTGAAACGTCTCTTCATTATAAACAACTTTCGTTATGTTTATAATTTACCTTACTCTTTACATGACGGAGAAATTTACAATTTTCTGCTGGTACCATGCTCTGCATTGAGTGACCGACAGACCGACAACGAACCTACAGGTTACCATGGCAACGTCTCTGACTGCATGCCAGCAGGGAAGTAACGTATTGCCATTTTCCTCATTATGCTTTTAAATTCTTGGTTGTTCCTTGGGTAGAATGCAAGAAAGGCGTCAATCGGCCTATCTGCGGGATATTGGCGGAATATCGTTGGATGTTATAACCGCCTTCGAATAGATTAAATAATAACACCATTAGTCATCTTCTTATTATTTGTTTACCTAGGAATCAATGGACCTAAATTGCTCCTCTGTTACCGTTTTATTATATCCATAACTCACACTAGCATAATTTATGGAGGGGCATTTGTTTTTCCAATACATTAACTTGGCATTTACATATTTGTCGTTTTCCGGCTGTCCTCAGTTATAATCCATTTTCTATTACTTTCAACTATCTTAACTGTATTATTTTCTTCCTTAATTACGCCGTATGTACGCGAGTGCTACAAACTACTGGATGTATTTCCACCAATACTCATATTTAGAATACACCTGTCCTTGATAGATTTTAGGGCAAATATTGTTTCTAAATCCCTGAACTGACTGGGGGTTTATACGAAACCGAAACAGTGATTTTGCACTTCCACAAAATATACACAACCAACGTTAATTTAAATCTACCTGCCTTGGTAGAAATTAATTTCTAAACCTTTTTTCTCATGTGCATCATTTCGATACGAGGATTAATAAGGGAGATATCATTAACGGACCGTTTTTTTGTACAAGTCCCATCGGACTTAACTCACGAGCGGGTGCGTGTAAAGCGTATTCCTTACAACTTGAAAACTACTGAAGACATTCGAACCATAATTCATATTTAGCATCCACCTGTCCAAAGGTAGGTTTTAAACGTAAATAACATTTCATATTCCGGAATGGACTGGCAGTTTATAGGGAACCGAAATGGTGATTTTACTCTTGCACAATATATAGAGAACAAGACCAACCTGACTGGAAATCGACCAAACGTGATGGAATTCCACCTCTAAACCTTTTTTTCATGTGCATTTTTTCGTCAGGAGGATTAATAAGGGAGATATCATGAATGGTCAGTTTTGCAGGTTAAGTCCAGCGGCCATAACCAAAAAGGTGTTTTACATGGAGCAGATTCCTTATCTATATAAATCAAATCGTAACGACTGTGTGCCTCTACACTGACTATTTTGGCGAAATTTTCGTACAGCTTTCCGTTTAAGGGGTAATAATGACCATCTGCATAATTTTTGGTTTAGTTTCTGAAAGTCCTAATTTTTACCCGCCTCGCCGAAAATCCAGATTGCGGCATAATCTGCCAGAAGAAAAAGAAGATAATTGAAATTTGACAAAATTATACGTTTTAGCCTGTAACGAACGGAAAACATCCAAGAACATTAAATTCTTCACTTTTTATCCCCGAAGAATATCGAAATATGCAGGCAATTTTAATAATGGTGCAGACCTTCTGAAATTCCTATCGCATAACAGATTGCACAATCTCCGTTCAATTTGGAATGATCTACAACCTTGGTCTTATTACTCTTTGCCGTATCTGTATCAATTTTACGTTTGATTTTTCTCTATTAATGGATGTTAAGTCAATTTGGAATTTTCACATGCATAATTTACACCTTCGATTACTTATATGAAATACAGAATCATCAAACTCTTCACGAAAATTGGCCCACCCAGTAGCCATATATGAGCCAAATGCTATGTATATAGCTGTCACATAATTATCCGAAAAGTAATGTAATGTGAGATAATCTTACAAGAACGTTACCCTGTTCCACGTTTCTAACTCAATCTGACCCAAGAATAGATTACATATCATAGGACCAGCCATTTAGGCCACTAAATCCGGCGTGTCTTATGGTATAATCCTTTGTCGATATGACGTACGTTTAGTAGCAGTTAATCTGTAAATGAAGGTCTTCAGTATTGTAAACACGCATATAGTTTCGTATGTCGATCTATATATATTCACTGATGTCGATTTGTAGCGATCGAGAAAGGGTGGGTCTGCTATTGTAATCAGTACTCCCCACACCGACTTTGACTGGCAGTATGAAAGGGTTCCTTCTCCAACTCCTGTGTAACTGTCATTAGTAAGGAAGGTCTACAATTGTAATGAATAGTTCACTTCTCGATTTGACTTGCAGAAGGCAAGTGAGCATGCAGTTTTGTTTAAAACTCCCCTACCCGATTGTGTTTGGCAGTAGGCAAGGGTGCCCGCCATTATAAAGAAATGTCCTCATCTAAAATGTGACTGGCATTAGGCATAGTGGCCTGCTATTTTGATGGAAACTCACCAACTTGGTGTGACTGGCAGTAAGCTGGCTGAAAGTAGGAAAATGGGCCTGATATTATAATGATAACTGCACAACTTAATTTCGAGTGGTAGTAGGGTAATTGCATGCCATTATAATAAAAACTCTAATCTGTCTGGAAGTAGGAAAGGGGGGCTGCCATTTTAACGAAAACTCCCCAAATCGATTCTGTCCGCATAGTAGGCAATGGGGCCTGCAATTATAACGTAAACTTCCCAACTCGATTGTGAATGGCAGTAGGCAGTGAGCCTGCCGTTATATCACAAATCCATAACAAACACTTTACATTGGAAACAACGTACGGGGACCTCCCCATGCTCTTTCTCGGATAACGCTAAGAGACATGCAATTTTAAAACAATCTTATTTACTGCATGCACACTATTTACTTCGATATTCGAATACAATGTAGAATACCGTAGCGAAGCACGGGTACATTCGCTAGTTAGAAATAAAGGCAAACATTGCGTGGATCATAAATATTATGCAGTAGAACGTGGTACAGTCCGCCTCTGTAGTGTAGTGGTTAGTGTGATTAGCTGCAACCCCTGCAGTCCCGGGTTCGATTCCCGGCTCTGCCAAGAAATTTGAAAAGTGGTACGAGGGCTGAAACGGGGTCCACTCATTCGATTATTCATTCGGAACTGAATTCGAATGAACTTTTGGGTGGTTAGGCCGTATGCGTTTGCAGATTTTCGCCCAGACGTGCCATTCGGGCTCATCAGTTGGATTGGCACGCTCGTCCAAGACTTGGCAGTGGCAGACCAACTGCTACTACTACAAAAAATTGACGCATAAGACAACGGAAGACGTTATGAGGGACTTCGCTGTGCGTTTTAGGGAAACCCTCGCATGGCATCAAATGTTGCTGGCACCTAAAATGAAAGCATTTGTGATAGAATTTATTTATATTATTTATCATCATCATCATCATCATCTGTTTACCCTCCAGATTCGGTTTTTCCCTCGGACTTAGCGAGGGATCCCACCTCTACCGCCTCAAGGGCAGTGTCCTGGAGCTTCAGACTCTTGGTCGGGGGATACAACTGGGGAGTATGACCAGTACCTCGCCCAGGCGGCTTCACCTGCTATGCTGAAGGGATAGACAAGGAAGAGGGAAGGAAGCGGCCGTGGCCTTAAGTTAGGTACCATCCCGGCATTCGCCTGGAGGAGAAGTGGGAAACCACGGAAAACCACTTCCAGGATGGCTGAGGTGGGAATCGAACCCACCTCTACTCAGTTGACCTCCCGAGGCTGAGTGGACCCCGTTCCAGCCCTCGTACCACTTTTCAAATTTCGTGGCAGAGCCGGGAATCGAACCCGGACCTCCGGGGGTGGCAGCTAATCACGCTAACCACTACACCACAGAGGCGGCTTATATTATTTATAGTATTTATAATTTCTTATTGAAATTCAACTCATTGTTTTTATGCAGATCATACTGAAACTCCATCTTTGGCAACCAAGGCTTACGGTAACGAGTAATGTGACGCCACTTGCGTCATACATTTCTTCGCGTTACGTTACACAAATTTTCGGTTGACCCCCAGCCATAAGACATATTCATGTCAAAAACAAATAACCTCTAGCACTATGGAGTCGTGAGCTACACTAATTTTACTGAATCGCGTCCATCTCCATTTCAACACAAAATAGCGGACGCCTTCGCCATTCGCCATAACTTCGTCGATTATTGAAACTGATTTCAAGGGATATTTTCATCCTTTTAAGGGGAGCATCAAAGGCCTTTCCTTGTAATGTCAAATTTAACATATTTACAACCCGATATCTCTGGAATCGTCCAATATAATAAAACGAAATTTTGATAGGATGTAGATTCGTAGTTAGTATATTTACTGATCTACTTTTTTGGTTCTACCTTTATTATAAATCAGGATATGGACTTTTAAAATCAAGTTCTTAATTTTTAATTTTATAAAAGTATTTATGATCAAACTATGCTTGGTACCTCTACCATTATAGATCCATTTTAAAAGAATAATGCTGTAAATGAGAGGTAAAAATGTCAGAACTCTACCTTAAATAGTTTCCGAGAAAATGGGAGACATTCGCAAAGAATAAAAAAGTTTTTAAGAAATTACGCTTGAAAGTGTAATGCCACTTACAAAACGTGGTTGCTACCATGCTTCTTACCAATAAACACCAGATAGAAAGCGATATCATAGCTACTAATGCAGCCAACTTACGCAGCAGGATGTTCACTATAAATCAACATAAATTGACTGCCTTCTTGAGCAAATATTTCCTAAGATTTCCTGTCTCATCTGAACAAGTGCTCATTAAAACTGTAGAAATGGCTTGTGCAGTAACATTTTTTACATTTATACTTGCAATGAAACTCACATCAAATTAAAGAGGAAAATCCAAATTATGACTCTCCATAAAAAATTTAAAATCAACATTATTTTACCAATACGATATTTTATATTCCCCTTAACGATATATTAACTATTATGCTACTACTAAAGTGTTTCCATTCCTGCCCTGAAGGGGGAGGAGAGCCTCTAAGATGGTGTCGCCGTCTCTCACGCCGGAAGATTTGTGACGGTGAAGGGGATGCTCGGCGAAGGTGAGGGGATTGCAGGCCGTGGCCTATACTAGGAACTGTCCCGGCATTCCCCTTAGTGCAGGAGAATAGGAAACCACAGGAAAACCATTCTCAGGACAGCCGACGGTTGGAGCCAGCCTTTAAATCCAGCGCTATCCCGTCTCCCGAATGCAGAGGCGTAGAACCACGGTAGAGCCGTGGCCACCCCTCCTCTGCTCGGTTGGGCCATCAGAGTGCAGAGCTGTTGGACCACGGACCAGCCGCGGCCACTTACGGGCCGAGATCCACTCTGCATTATAGGTTAACCAGTTTTGTAGGAACACACTTATAGTTCCAGATTTGTGAAACCGAACTTACCATGCATTCCTGTGGGACACTCGATGTTCTACACCGGGAACATTACACGATCGATTCGAAAGACGTATTCTATTTTATGTCAAAAATAAGCTATCAGTCATAGATGTAGGGAAAGCTGAAGAAATTCGAAGTACAATGCGCTTGGTCTGATACATTTCCTTTCCAGACTGTGAGTGGGAAAGAGCGGAAAAGAAAAGTAATGAACAACATCATAGCAAGAAAGAAGCATGCTCTTTCAAGGGGCTGAGAGCAAGGAGAGGCACATTGCCCTGCCGTTTGACTTTGACAAAGTGGTCTCTCTCTCAGGTAAGAGAGGTGGCTGCATTTCTATTTTACTGTACCTGAGAAGGCGACGTGATGGATCGGTGAAATAAAACGGAGCCCAATGGCGCCCTCACCTCGTAAACTGGTGCGTATAACTACCCCTCCGTCTCTCTCCTTTAACCTCCTCCCACAATTCATTCCCCCCCCCCTTCCCTCTCTCTCTCTCTCTTTCAGAACATTTGGCACTAAAAGCAATTGGCTATAACCGTTAAGATGTAGTCTATCCAGTTAAACGAAAACGAACTACTACGTGTGCTAGTTTCTATTACTTAATCGTGTAGCCGCCCTCAGGGTATTACTGCCATTTTATCAGCACCTGCTCCACTCTACAGGTGGTATTGCAAGTAGTGTTCGATACATGTTCTCAATTTGAAAGAAAAAGCCAGAAATGTTAATAATGTTGAACTCATGTTAACAATGATGCTTTCACGGCCCGTACTTGTAGACATGATATGGGCTTTCGGGCTGAAACTGTTTACGTTTCGCAGAGAACTTTGCTTCGCGTCTTCAGAAGAAAATATTGACTGTTCACGTGGAAGTCTACAATGTTGAGCTCAGTCTAAACTAGAGCGTCTTCATCTTTTTGTGGCGTCTCCCCTTCATCATCATCATCATCATCATCATCATCATCATCATAATCTCCGATCATGATGCTACCATGCTTCTTACCACATAAACACTAGATAGAAGGTGACATCATTGGTACTAACGTAGCCAACTTATGCAGGAGGATTTTTACTATAAATCAACATAAATGACTGCCTTCTAGAGAAAATAGTTCCTGAGATCTCCTGTCTCAACTGAACAAGTGCTCATTAAAACTCGATAAATGGCTTGTGCAATATATATATTTTTTTACATTTATAAATACTTACAATCATTCAACATCAATGAAACATACGGTACATCAAATTAGAGAAGAAAATCCAAATAATGACTCTCCGTAAAACATTAGAATTTTTTTTTTTTTTTTACCAATACCTCCCCTTTCCGATATCTCAAGTTACCGTACAGCGGACTAGATACCTACACTAACTGGCTGAACAGGTTCAAATTGTGAACCACTAATGGAACGCTGTGTGATAAATAGGCAGCATGCTCAACGATTCTGTCATGCTGACTGTATACTCGACCTATTAAAATAAGTTCACGTCAGTCAAGACCGCTGCTGTGGAATAAATATATCTCTTCAAATATTAAGAGAAATGTTTAACCAGCATGTGTCAGACCCATACTGCTGTATGGTTATGAGGCTTGGGGCTAGATCCCTAAAACTCCACTTTCAAACTTACAATTCTTTCGGAATAAGACAGTAAACTGTTTAAAATAGGAAAACAATAACTACTGTCGTCCTTTTCAAAATTTAAGCCGTTTATCTCACAAAGTAGTAAGGGGGGGTTATACTGCCCGAAGGCAGGTCCGAACCTCCGCAGAGGTGTTCCTGAGCTGGGGTTTACGTGCGGTAGGGTGGCCAGTTCCTTTCCGCTCCTCCATTCCCTTACCCCCACCAACAGCGCGTGGCAACCCATCCAACTCCTTACCACGCCCAATGTTGCTTAACATCGGAGATCTCACGGGATCCGGTGTTTCAACACGGCTACGGCCGTTGGTTCACAAAGTAGGGTACCTCATGAACCCATGAAAGTGGCCGTTTTTTACGAAGGGAGGCCTCGCCCTACACCCCCTAAAAACCTCCGTCTCTAAATTTCAATCCAAAGTCTTAGCGATGAGGAGGTTTCTTCCCTGACGGGAGACGAAATACTGCCTCCCAGCCAGATCGATTTTCTCCCGCCAGTGTAAAATCGGAGCTTTTTCCAATTTATCGGTACTTCTCGGAAACAGATGAGTAAAAAAGGGTATAGTTTTCGGCCTGGATTCCCATTTACTCGCCCTCACAACAACAGAGCAAATTTGTAAGTTCAGGTATGAAATAAAATTAAATATGACAGTGTATTCCAGTACTAAGCCAACGGCCGTAGCCGTGTTGAAACACCGGATCCCGTGAGATCTCCGAAGTTAAGCAACATTGGGCGTGGTCAGGAGTTGGATGGGTTGCCACGCGCTGTTGGTGGGGGGTAAGGGAATGGAGGAGCGGAAAGGAACTGGCCATCCTACCGCACGTAAACTCCGGCTCAGGAACGCCTCTGCGGAGGTTCGGACCTGCCTTCGGGCAGAATAACCCTTACCTTACCTATTCCAGTACTAATTCTGTATACAGCGATACCACGTGGACAGAAAATAGTATTGTTGAAGAGGGAGTTATCGTTATAAAGAGGGATTAAAAGTAACGGGTTCTCATGAAAATTAGTGAAAACAATAATCTCTGGAAATGTAATTACATTAACTACCTGCCGCATCAAGTAATTAAATTCCCACTAATATGACGTTTGCAGCTACAGAAAAACACAAGAAAATACAAATTGCAATACCTTATATATGTCCAGCAGATTACATTCTTCTTCTTATTCTCCTCAACCCTAAGGTTGTTGGGTAACATCATGTCTTCCGAGCGTTTCCGTTCTTTGGCCAGCAGCTTCAAGTGGCAATAGGTGTGCTTGTCTTTAATGTTGTCTATAATTTTTCACTCTAGGTCTTCCTTTGGTCTTTCTACTTTCCATTTTCCCTTCGAACAGGGTGGTATATCAGTCAGAATGACGAAGCGGGTGGCAAACGGAGCTATTTCTTATTTTTGATCAAGGTTTCAACCAAGGGTACGTGCCTCATTTGATCTTTTGAGAACGTTCTCGTTGGTGAATCTATCATTACAAGGTATTCTTAATAGTCGACGCCAGCACCACATCTCAAAGACATTGAGTTTCAACACTTCCGCTTTTCACAGGCTCCACGTTTCTGAGCCATAGATTACAACACTCCATACATTTCACGAAGTGTTTTCGTACCACCATGGAAATAGTCTTAAATGTTAGTATACCCGAGCTCGATAGCTGCAGTCGCTTAAGTGCGGCCAGTATTCATTATTCGGGAGATAGTGGGTTCGAACCCCACTGTCGGCAGCCCTGAAGATGGTTTTTCGTGGTTTCCAATTTTCACACCAGGCAAATGCTGGGGCCGATTCCTTCCCACTCCTAGCCCTTTCCTGTCCTTTCGTCGCCATAAAACCTATCTGTATCGGTGCGACATAAAGCAACTTGAATAAAATGTTAGCACAGACTTCTTTTCTTGAGAATGCTCCCTTCTCCTGTGCAATCCGGGCGTTTACTTCCTATATATTTGAATTCCTTTACTTCATCTAGTTTATCTCCATCCATCAGCACATTGGAAATTTGGTAATTATCCCTTGTTTAGGTCGTTATCCTGGTCTTCTTTTTCTTCATTCTCATGTCGCACTTCTCTTTCAGCAATTCGTTCATGTCATTTAGTGCCTTCTTCCATATCTTTTTCATGTTCAATTGGCAGTGCCATATCGTCTGCAAATCGTATAATACTGTACAGTTTACAATGAACAAGTATGCCATGATAGTTGGTGGCTAAAAACTCCTTTATGGTTCCTTCTTCTACTTTTTCCTTTTCTTCTTTCTGGTAGTACGTTCATATCGACCACATAATTTTAATTTATTGCACATAATTGTTGTTCACACTATGCAGCACTCTACTACCGTAAACTACCGTAGTTAAAGAAGTCTGAAATGACAGTCTGTTTCACATTCTTCTTCACAGAGAGACAGAAACGCATAAAGACCTAATTTTGTTGAGATTCACAGTCCTTAAAATGTACGGCAATCTGTCAAAATGGGATAACGAATGGACTCTTTTAGTTCAAAGCAGCTGTCTGATAGCTACAGTACTGCCGTTTAAGTCTTTCCGGTATGCAAACTACCAAGATCTTCCCGGAATTCTGCCGAGACCCCGGAGTTGCTCAGCGCTATAAACTTTCTTGCTTAATATACAAATTCTTTCTTGCTATGCTTATATAATGGGAAACTCTAGTCTTCGCATAACAGTAGCAGATGTTCCTAATTACTAATTACTTTTGTGAAAGGATTATCGTAGTACCGGGAGGAAAGTACATCGCCGGGGTCTGAAAGGCGATGTAGAGATTTATCGTTAACGAGAGTATCGTTAAATCGAGAGGAATGTGACATTGAATTAATGGAATTAATATCTGGAAGGGTATATTTTATCGTTACAGAGGGTATTGTTTTATCGATGATCATTCTATGGAGATATTGCTGTATAAAATAATGTGCTTTTAAATTCGGAAACCGTCACGACCATCTGAACACGAACTAAAAAGTAGGAAATATAACCTATATATATTCATCCAACGTCACTTCTGTCATCCAACCCATGGATCAAGGAATAATTTAATGGCTTAAGAAGAGATATCCCCAAAAATACGCTGTATCTATTTTAGAGGCAACTTATTTGAGGCAATGAAAGGATGTTATTTACACAGTTGTTCAGCCTTGGAAAAATATACAAACATCAACACTTGAAAAATCCTGATGTAAAAGTTGACCAGCAATGGCATTTGAAATTTATCAAAATGCCCATCAAAATGATGAAGATACATACGCAATCGTCCAAGATTTGCAGATCATTAAAAATGATGTTCAAACAAGGACTTTGATAAGTGGCTTGGATAAACTTATGCTGATTTCACAACGGAAGATGTACACGTCGCAGCTGTTATACAGAGTGCAGACGATACTGAAGAATTAAGATAATGATGATGACGAAAATGACCAATCTCCCGGTCGAGTATCCCATGCAGACACCAAGCAGGTTTTCGATTTACCTCTTCTATACATTGATTAGAACGCCTTTTCCGTGCCTATAAACCTTTTGTGGATAAGAAAATGGAAGGATATAGCAGCAAATTCTCGAATTCCATCTGCCAGACAAATAAAAATTCTCGTCACAGCCTTTCTACAATTAAAGAACAATCCTCGTCTCAGCCATTACACAAGTAGTAATTCTAATTTCAGTCATTCCACAAGTAAAAATATACATCCCACAAATAAAATAACGGCCAACCCGTCTTCTCTTGTTTATCCACTTGAACGAGAGACGAAAGTTGGATACCTAATGTATAAACCATAGACTCTTCCTTCTCCGTCCTATTTTACAATGCTTGGTAAAGCTAAAGGTTCCACCTATTCAATACGTTATCGTAATGGTCTATTTAGAACATCACATATTTATTTAACTTATCATAAAATACATCTTTGGGACCGGTTTCGGCAATCCACTATGCCATCATCAGCCATTGAGTTTTTTATAGCAAGGAACATTCAAAAATTTAAAAATATGCAATAGCAAGTCCTATTCTTACATGAAAAACATTAAAAATATAGCTAAATAGCATAGGCCCATTGTACTATACAAATAACATGTCTTTTTTGAAAAATACAATATTATTTAGTGCATCTAAAATTATTTTTTATATATAATTGGCAAAGTCTATGATTTGGTGTACCTTATGTACAATAGAATCATGTAAAATTGATGAAAGAATCTACTTTTGCCATTTAAACCACAGTTTTAAAACAACAAGTCCTATTTTACATGGAAAATATTAAAACTTGGCTAGTTAGTATTAACCCTTTTTTATGTTATACAAGTAACATGTCTTTTTGAAAATATAGTATTATTTGGTGCGTCTAGAATTGTTTTTAGGTGCTTAAAAAGACTATGGTTTGATATAGTTAATACACAGGAAATTTTCTATAAAATTGATGAATGTTTCTATAAAAACCTCTGTCATTTTTTAACACAGTTTCTTAGTTCCTCATAATATGCGACTTGTACTGTTTTAGATAATCAATACAGGTTCTTCTTCCTTAAAACTTATTGACACAACAGTCTGTTTGACTATGTAAGGAGTAGCAGATTCTGATGTGTTTTTTCTTGTTTGAGTATTGGAACCTTGCTTCTAGTATTTTCCAATGTAAATAACTGTGTGGCTGAGGCCGAAACTATGGTTAAGATCTTGAATATTATTTTATGTGCCAGATGGAAGAATAGGACTTGCTATTGCATATTTTTAAATTTTTGAATGTTCCTTGCTATAAAAACTCAATGGCTGATGATGGCATAGTGGATTGCCGAAACCGGTCCCAAAGATGTATTTTATGATAAGTTAAATAAATAAGTGATGTTATAAATAGACCATTACGATAACGTATTGAATAGGTGGAACCTTTAGCTTTACTAAGCATTGTAAAATCTTGAGTCAATACGGACAAAAAATGAATTTTTAATACTAAATTCTCCGTCCTAGCCATGGTTAATAACAAATTACACCTGCACAGTCCCCAAAGCCTCAGAGGTCATGATGCACACTAAGTATATGGGAATATTGACCAAGATACCTACGCTTCTCACTTGAAGTAATAACAGCAACAGAAGTAGTAGCAGCAGCAGCAGCAGCAGCAGCAGTAGCAAACCGCCTTTATTTTTTCACCCGACCTCTCTTGCGTCAGATGAAAACTTAAAGAGACAGGAAAGAAACTAACTATCGCTAGATGTCAGTAACTGCAGGTCCTTTGGGGGATGGCCAGCTCCTGTGCTCACTATCTGTCAATACTTTAAATAAAATGAACTATCCCTGAGGTAATATTAACCTTGCCATCAGTCAACGACCCTTGCAGGTGACCACAGCTGAGTGAAATGGATCTGTTTAAACAGTTGCGCTACCTAAAATGATATCTAGATAAATCAAATACTCATCAAAAACACGGAAATGATTTTTCCAATAATTACTATTTTTAATTTTACATTTAAATTGTGAGGTATTAAGTTCTAGCCACACACTAACAGAATTTTAGATATGTTCGTAGAGGATTGCAAAAACAAATATATCTCCAAAAATCTTGCTGAATAATATGCATGTAGTAGTACAATAGTAGTAGTAGTGGCCAGTCATCTGTATAGATTAGAAGGTACTTGAAGATTGAGATTAAAATTTTCAGTAACCAATTAAAAGAGTAAATGCTACTTGATTAACACATCGTAGAGAATGCACAATTCGTTGTTACAAGCAGCGAAGGTAAATGACCTTTCGAACGACGGCTCACAATGACCCCTTCCCAATCGACCACCTTACAGCCTTTTGATTCATCAGCAAGTTTTCTAACATATTTGTTGTGATGGTATTCGCCAATGAGGGGATCGATTAGCTACAGTGATGTAAACTTGTTCCATATCGATAGAAACATGACTCAATACACATTTACTGCTCTTCTCGTGAAGGACGGTAATGGCGATAAACAAAGTAAATATATATTTATTAAATTACTATTACGATTATTTTAATTTGAAAAGACTCTATTTTTATAAAAATGAAAAATGTACTATTGTACAATAAGCTTGGTGTCTACATGGTTGTTATTCTAGGGATCATTATGTTTTGTTTGGAGAATGTTATATGCACTGGCTGGGATTAAGAGTACCATCAGCGTGGTAAAAAAAATCTCGCAAGAATGTCACAGAGCTATCAAAACTCACACCTGCTAGGCTACCTATCATGTCAGGTATGGTGGAATATGATACCGTGATTTGTCCAGCCCTGGACTCTGTTAACATTCTATGTCTGCACCACATGGCTCCCCTCTCGTGTAGAATGTCGCCTTCAAAGGTCGCCTCGGAAAGGTCAAGGGACGTTTCGAAAAGTTAATGTTCTTGCAGGGAAAATGATTATGGAATACATTGTAAGTCAAGTTTACAGACTTCTCAGAATCCTTTGATAGTCTCTCGCACACAATTGAATATAACGAGAATGATGTGAGACCGAACCACATAATCCCACGTGGAACAACTGGCATCTTTTCCGGTAAAGAAAATCCGTATATTTAACGCATTGTCTTAAATATCCAGAGTGGTCCACCGCTCCTTAAATTTTACTAACCAGCAATCTAAAACCATCGGTCCCTCTTCGTGATGAACCCTTGCACCAGTACCAGATAGGTACGCGATATGGGATTAGTACAACGACATATTTCTGTTAAACTCGACAGTACAAACGGAATAGTTAGCACCAATAGTAATTCAATTATAAAACGGGTAATGAATGCATGTAACTATCGTAGCTGCGAATAACACTTTCGTTAGAACAGGAAACGTATATTAAGCTTGTGAAGAGACACCAAAGTTCCCAGTAACTGCTAGGCCTCGTCCTAGATAAGGTGGGCAGCAAAAGCAAGCAACTCAGTGGATAAGAGACCAGGCCGTGCAAACGTGGATTCAAATCCTAGGTAGCACTTTTTTTTTTTTTTTTTTTTACTATCCATTACTGAAGTCATGAAATAGTAATTTACTTACTCATTTCTTAATAATGTATGATTATTCGGTCCTGAAAAGGTTCATTTGTATTGGATGGTAAGAGTATCTCTAATGAGAGGTTTAATTCCAAGTGCTTCAGTTCAACATATACGCCGTTCAAGGCTCCGGAAAGTATTGGTTGTCAGTTTTTCTCTCAAGAAAACCCTCGTGATAAAGACGTGGTGACTGTTATTCCTTATGACATTTATCTCCATAAATTAACAAATTTATCGACATATTCGTTAATGGAATGAGTATGTTGTGAGTGTAGATTAGAGAAAATAATTATGTTCACTGCCACGTATACTAGTGATTGAAAAAGCTTTGTGCTGTGAACGTTTTTTAATAATTATACGGTTCAGACAGCATGCATTCTTAACATTACATTACAAAGTGTCACCGTCTCAAAGAAGATACCTTGCCGTAGATAGGTACAATGAACCTTCAAAAATATCTGCATAGAGCAGAATTAGAATAGTGGTTCCATTACCAGATCTCAAAGACCTTACCGGTACCTTGCTGATGATACTCCTTGCTCGCAAATAGCGCTATGTGCGCCCCTTTCACCATGATATTTGATTCCCGTGTCATGCTTTTGATTCGTGTTTTACAGTGTTTATTTAGTTTCTGTCACAATAAATCACTTCGCATAACCTATTTACTCGATCGTATTAGCGGAACAGCATGCCATAAATAGCATGTTTGTGGAATGGTCCTTTCATCTTAACGCGAAGGTTTCATAGAGTCGTTTATCCTGTACAAGCAAGCAGAGCAAGCAGTGTTATACGGGTTGTATCAGCTCATAAATTTTAAGGGGCTGGTGGACCGCTCTGTGTAAGAGCATATAATTTCTAGCGAAAATATATCACTGTAAAAATATGAAAATACAGATAGATTTGTGAAGCAATTTGCTTTGTTGGGGTGACTTGTAATAATTGTTACGCCCCATATAAGGGAATAATTTAAGTTCTTTTCTATACATTTCACATGCATTCCTATATGATTACTTTTAATTGTAATGTTATACTACTTGTAATTAAATTTTAATACTAAGTTTTACTTGTTATGTATTTTCGTTTTATTATTATTATTTCGTTATAATGACATTTCCTGTTTTGATATAATTTCTTGCAATTTAAATTTGTGTGGCTATTGTTAGCCTGCTGCAGTCGTTATAAGGCAGATCCTCAGATGAAAGTGTGCTACACCTGCCGTGTTTTTGTGGAGGATAGTGTTATGCGTGGTGTATGAGATGCAGGAATGTTGGGGACAGCGCAAACATTCATTCTTGGAGCCACGGCACTAAGAATGTAAGGGTAAAATCCCGGAGCTTTCCGGGAATCGAACCCAAGCTCTTTGTACAGAAATTCCCCACGCTGGTCATTCAGCCAAAGACCCGAGCATGCATTTTTCCTATAGTTTGATACATTTTGTTGCTATTAGATAATATATGATGGCATTTAATTTCATTATTATACTATTGTAAGACACCGGGATATCTAGAATTATACAAGAGTTAATAATAACAACGGAAATCAGCAACAGGGATGCTTACAAGTCTCGTATCAAGGTCACGAAGAGGTTTCAAGAAAAAGTTAGATCAAGTATCCAAACGCCATGGACAGATGTAAGGAGGAGATTGAAGAGTGAAAGGATAAAGGAGTACTGGACGAGGATTAAAGCCCAGAAATAGATGAAACAATTCGAATTAACTCGATCCATATTAGGCCAAAAACGAAATAATAATAATAATAATAATAATAATAATAATAATAATAATAATAATAATAATAATAATAATAATATGAACCTTGACAGATATGCCCTTAAGATGAGCAATACAAATTACAGAGCTCGATAGCTGCAGTCGCTTAAGTGCGGCCACTATCCAGTATTCGGGAGATAGTAGGTTCGAACCCCAACTGTCGGCAGCCCTGAAAATGGTTTTCCGTGGTTTCCCATTTTCACACCAGGCAAATGCTGGGGCTGTACCTTAATTAAGGCCACGACCGCTTCCTTCCCACTCCTAACCCTTTCCTGTCCCGTCGTCGCCATAAGACCTATCTGTGTCGGTGCGACGTAAAGCAACTAGCAAGCAATACAAATTTTACTTAATACAGAAATTGATTTTTATGCATATCGAAATATCTGTTTTGATGACATTATTTTCTCATCAGGAATCATAAATTGTTCCACTTATTTTTATATTGTAACTTAAGAGGGAAAGTCCGCCTCTGTGGTGTAGTGGTTGACGTTATTGGCTGCCACCCCCGGAGGCATGGGTTCGATTCCCGGCTCTGTCACGAAATTTGAAAATGAGGTAAGAGGGCTGGAACGGGGTCCACTCAGCCTCGGGAGGTCAACTGAGTAGAGGAGGGTTCGATTCCCACCTCAGCCATCCTCGAAGTGGTTTTCCGTGGTTTCCCACTTCTCCTCCAGGCAAATGCCGGGATGATTTTTGATTTTTATATGTAACGAAATATCTCTTTTGATGACATTATTTTCTCATACAGGAATCACACATTGTTTTACTTATTTATATTATAACTTAAAAGAGAAAGTCCGCCTCTGCGGTGTAGTGGTTAGTGTGATTAGGCCAAAACGAAAGCTGCCATGGCCGTTTCCTTCCCTCTTACTTGTCTATCCCTTCCAATCCTCCCATCCCCCTACAACCATAGCAGGTGAGGCCGCCTTGGCGAGGTACTTGTCCTCCTCCCCAGTTGTATCCTCGACCCTTGAGGCGGTAGAAGTGGAATCCCACGCTGAGTCCGAGGGAAAAGCCAACCCTTGAGGGTTAATATATTAAGAAAGAAAGAAAGAAAGAAAGAAAGAAAGAAAGAAAGAAAGAAAGAAAGAAAGAAAGAAAGAAAGAAAGGGGAAAATCATACTCTCGGATAAAATGATGCTACACCCTAAAGAATGATTTCCATTTGAACGAGGATTGTGGTTAAACTGATGAACGTTTCAGAGACATCGGCCCATAGATGATGTAGTAGCATTCACTTCGTTTTGCGGTGTCTAAGCACGCGCCAGACAGTATCATGTGCGCCTGGGAGATTGAATGTTGTTTATATGTGAAGGAGTCAAGCTATAGTCATGCCTCAAAGACAATTGCGTGCCCCTTTTGTGCAATTACAACCATTCGAGAGGGGTCGAACTGTTGGACTTTGCGAGGTGGGATGGACATATCGGCAAACTGCAACACGCAATGATCGTGATGCATCCGTAGTGTGGCGATGTAATCAGTGGTGGTCATTTGAACAGGCCCACACTCGTAGACCAGGTTGTACAGACGTAGGCCTACGCCGTGATCGGCGAATAGTGAAGGCATCACTGGCAGGTCATAACACATCCACAGAAGAAATCCGAGGAAATGTAATACTGGGAGTGGCACACGTACCATTGAGAACCCTCTACTTGCAGGCAGGACTACGAACGCGAGTGCCTTTGGCCTGGCCCGCAGAACAACGTCGTGCACGTCTTCCGTAGTGTTGGGCTATGATCGCTTGGGGTATGGAATGGTGTTTGATGTGTTTAGCAATGAGAACAGGTTCTGTATTCATACAAGTTATAGCTACGTGTGCTACCTTGCTATGCTGAGCGTCATCTTCCAGAGAGTATTTATCTCCAACATTCGGGCACAGCTCACAGAGTCATGGTGGGGCGCAATAAGCTACAATTCCTGTTCATCTTTCTTGTTTGTAGAGGACCTGTAGAACAGTGCCCATTACCTCCAGGCATCGATCCGTTCTGCTGTCACTCCTGCGACAGGAAGGTGATGTACTATTTGACGTGCTCTTCATGGTATTCTACAACTGCCTTGATAAGCACGATCCTCAGACCTCTATGCCATTTAACATGTTTGGAATATGATGGCACGACGTCTCACCCAGTCTGTGCGGCCAGCTACTAATCTAGCCCAATCGCAACAACACGTGCCAGAGGCCTGGAACACTATACCTGTAAGATCATCCACACACCAGAATGCAAGCCAGTTTTTGTCAATCCTTCACTACTGATCTGCATTTATGGCAGTCGCTCAGGTGGTAGATTTCCTAACAGTTGTTTTCCTAGCCTTTTCTTAAATGATTGCAAAGAAATAGAACATTTATTTCCGTTGCGGGAAGGGAATGAGGTAGGGGTATATCGATGAGCCTCGAGTGCTTTCAGTGCTTGACATCCATTGTTTGGTTTGATCTCTATGGTTGATCATGTCATGAAACCCGCCTGGTAATCATGGGCGTTACGGAGTCAAGCCTTTATGATCTGACAGCTTACTTAGTGCTTAAAGTCCCGCTGGTGTAAAATATTTTCAGCATCAGAATGCTGATCAGCAGGGCAGCAGAGGTTGTGGTATAGGCCTACAAATTCCAAGCACTAGATTGCATATCAATGACCTGGGTTCAGTTACAAACCTCTCCACAGTTTTGATATGGAGAGAGGGCACGTGACGCTGTTGATGGTGATTCGTCCGTCGCCTGGGGACGTTCAGATTTGTGTAGACACTTAATGTTATTTGACAGAAGTAGGCTAGGTGTCGGCAACGAGTTTCACTCCCTCCTGGCCTCATCATCATCATCATCACACTCATCTTGCCCAAGAGTGCCAACTACAAATAACTGCACCAGGTCTCTCCAGAGGCCACAGGTAAACAATCAATCATGTATTTCTTTTTTTTGCTACTGGCATTAGGTCGCACCGATACAGATGGATCTTATGACGACGATGGGAGAGGAAAGGAAGCGGCCGTGGCAGGGCTGCCGACAGTGGGATTCGAACCTACTATCTCCCGGATGCAAGCTCACAGCCGCGCGCCCCTAACTGCACGGCCAACTCGCCCAGTAAGCATATAATATCATTAAGCTATACTACCTCTAGGATGAATCACGAATAAAGTGTCATACACAGCCACTTGTTGCAATATTTTTCCCCGGTGTATTGTCATTGAAACAATATTGAATAAAAGCTTCAGTATGTAGCATGGTATCACGAAGAAACTAATCTACTGATGAGCTGAATAAATCCCGAATTTCCCTGCTTGTTACGGATAAATAAGCACATTTCCATTCAAAACACCAGCATCTTGTACTTTATACCAATCAGTAATTAATTTATTTTAAAGTAGGATTAAGTCACTGCCTTCAGAATAGAGCACGGCGCTTTTCTTTCTTTCTTTCTATCTTTCTTTCTTTCTTTCTTTCTTTCTTTCTTTCTTTTCTTTTCTTTTCTTTCTTCGTTCTTTCTTTTCTTCTTAATCCGTTTACCCTCCAGGGTTGGCTTCTCCCTCGGACTCAGCGAGGGATCACACCTCTACCGCCTCAAGGGCAGTGTCCTGGAGCGTGAGACTTTGGGTCTTGGATATAACTGTGAAGGACGACCAGTACCTCGCTCTGGTGGCCTCACCTGTTATGCTGAACAGGGCCTTGTAGATGGATGTGGATATCGGAAAGGATAGACAGGGAAGAGGGAAGGAAGCGACCGTTGCCTTAAGTTCAATCACGGCATTTGCCTGTAGACGTGGGAAGCATAGAAAACCACATCAAGGATGGCTTAGATGGGAATCGAAACCCTCTACTCAATTGACCTCCCGAGGCTGAGTGGACCCCACTCCAGTCCTCGTAACACTTTTTAAATTTCTTGGCAGAGCCGGGAATCGAACTAGGGCCTCCGAGGGTGGCAACTATTCATACTAACCACTACACCACAGAGGCGGACAACACTGCGCTTTAATGATTTAAATATACCTTGTACTCGTAGTTCCGAGGATAATAATAATAATAATAATAATAATAATAATAATAATAATAATAATAATAATAATAATAATCATTTTAACACCAAACAAATGCTGAGGCTGTACCTTAATTAAGGCCACGGTCGCTTCCTTCCCACTCCTAGCCTTTTCCTAGACCATCGTCACTGCAAGACGTCTAAGTCGGTTCGACGTAAAGCAAATTGTAAAAAATCAAAAATAAGAAGAGGTACACTCAGCCTACGTGACTACAATTGACGAGCTATCTGATGGTAACATAGCGGCTCCGGTCTAGAAAGCCAATAATAGGATTCGTCGGGACGGGCACACGACGCCTTGTACGCTGCAAGCTTTTTGGCTGAACAATGGTCGCTTGGTATGCCGTGGTCCTTCGGAGTTGTTACTCCATGTGGTTTGGTTTTGATTTGTCGCGAGCAAAGTTTGAGCCACTTACGGGTTAGGATATATTTTTCACTTTCATTGAACTGTCTCATTGTCATTCTTGGATTTGACAAAGAGACTGAGGTATGAACGATGCTAGTAATGTCATTCCTTATGCAGCCAGTCCCTGTTATGAATGGTGTGAAAATGTCACCCATAGGGTCTGTTGGTTCATACATTTCAGTGGACTTTGCAAACTGATACTTAGTAATAATTTCTGGTCCGGTGTATTAGGCGGCAGCCAGAAAAAAAAGGACAATAACTAGTTTGGAAAGAACTTTCTAGGTATGTTGTTACAGAAGAATGTTGAAGGTAAGATGAGTAGATCGAATCACGAATGAAGAGATACTGAATCGAACTGAAGAGAATGATAAGACACATCTTAGTAGGAATAAATGGCACTTCCTGTGTTTTATTAGTATACTTCCACCAGCAAGAAGTGAAACCATAGGACTGTATACTACCCCTTCGAACCCTCCAAGGCATGAACATTGGAACATAAAAATTCTCCAGTCTGTCGAACAGACAGGTTAAATATAAATATTATAATGCTGGAGTGGAGAAAAAGCAGAACATTATTAAGATATGATACTGTATAGGCTTTTGGGGGCCATCTGGTGGCGAATGAACGTACCATTTTCCACTTCTATTATAACATCCAATTTAAAGTGTCCTAGTTTAAGAAGCCTTTCTCGTGCACAGTCGAGATCTCTTCTCAGGAAGCAGAGCACAGTTCCCTGCGAAACGTAAAGAATTTTACCTTATTTTCTTGACGCGGTATAAGTCCAAAAGCCTATACAGTATCATGTCTTTGAGTACAGGCCGTGAAAGCACTAATGACAACATTATTAAGATAAGTTCTGGAATTTAATTTCCAAAATATAAAGCAGAGATAAATATTAAATGTGCGATTTAAAACGCCTAAATACTTAGAAGATATTGAATGTTTTAATATTTGCAATCGATGGGAATTAAATTATGGTATCTTTCTATGAACCTTATATTTTAGAGATAAATATTATTTCTAAATATTTGAGTGTGACTTGATACAAACTGATGATGTACTTTTAAGAACGAAACGTATCATTCTTTGTTTAATAGTGTTTATTTTTTCCTTGTTTAATAATATTTTTAGAGGTGTGTTGTAGTATAATATTTATCTTTACGGGGCGAGTTGGCCGTGCGGTCAGGGGCGCGCGGCTGTGAGTTTGCATTCGGGAGATAGTGGGTTCGAATCCCACTGTCGGCAGCCCTGAGGACGGTTTTCCGTGGTTTCCCATTTTCACACCAGGCAAATGCTGGGGCTGTACCTTAATTAAGGCCACGGCCGCTTCTTTCCAACTCCTAGGACTTTCCTCTCACATCGTCGCCATAAGACATATCTGTGTCGGTGGGACGTAAAGCGACTAGCAAAAATAAATTATATTTAACTTGTGTGTTCGACAGGCCGAAAATCTTTTAAGCTGCATTTAACTGAGTCTCCGTGGAAAGTATCGTTTCCTTTTTGACAGTAAAAAGGCATTAACATGACAAACAGAGTAGAGTAGATGTAAGATGTTGTACTTAGGTAGAAGTGAAAAGGTTAACACGGGATTGGGAGGCATGGAGAGCTGCCTCAAACCAGTCTACAGACTTATTACCCTAACAACAACAATAATAATAAAACTTGAAGCAAATTATTTTATAAAAATTATATGAGGAAATAACTTCAACTAAAGTTTAAAATCTTAATTTTTTTTATTTGATTACAGTTTTCAAACGCTAGTTAAACAAGACTGCTATTAAAATTTGTTTACCTTCGGTACTAAGCAACGAATTACTCTCTTCTGTGGAATCAACATTAACATGGTTTACTGCATCCTATGTCGACAGTCGGAATGGAGCCTTACTTGTCCAGTAATGAGTGTGTGTCAATTTTATGATATTTTGTAGGAAATTCCATCACTCTTGCATAAGATGCATTCCTTGATATTGGATATAAACCTATAGATCAGCGATATTGGATCATATTGTAGATACTGTAACTGGAGACTACTAGTTGAAAGTAAAGCGAACAAGTTTGTGTTGTTCATCACAGTTTATTTTATGATTGCAGTTCGCATGGACTAAGTCGGATATAGAGATTAGCATTGTATCTAACTGCCTTTGCCTCCAAGAAAATAACTGGTACTCATCATTGGGGTAGGATCAGAGTATTTATAATATAGGCCAAATAGGTATATCCATAGGAGGGAGCAGCGAACTTTGGCGAATAATTCTTCATCTACAGCTTTTCCCACACCTGTGGGTTCGGAGGTGCGGACTAAACTGAACATGATGATTTGACCGTGTTTTACGGCCAGATGCCCTTCCTGAAGCCAACACTATGTGGAGCGACATATTCACTATTGCGCGTTTCTCTGGCGGTTAGTAATGCAGCGCTTTGTTTGAATATGATGAGCAGAATGTTTGGGACAAACACAAACATCCAGTCTCCGAGCCAGAAGAATTAATCGTGATTAAAATCCCCGACCCAGCCGGAAGTCAAAGCCAGGATCTTCTGAACCCAAGGCCTGGACGATGATCATTCGGCCAAGGAGTCGGACTAAACTTCGGCTAATACAATTTGTGTTAATAGGTGCAGTATCAGCTTTGTTTTATGTCGCACCGACACAGATAAGTCTTATGGCGACGATGAGATAGGAGAAGGCTAGGCATGGCAAGGAAGAGGCCGTGGCCTTTGTACCAGGAAGTACACCTCAACTCCACTCATTCAAAAGAAGCGCCTTAAGGAACGCTATCTCTCTAACAAAACATGAAACAGCTACGGCATGAAGTTGGGACATTGACCAGAAGATGTCACCAGTGAATCATTAAGTAATGTGTTATTTTGAAGTTGCCTAAACTGACTGGACTTATTTGTTTTGTTTTGGTTTTCGTCAAGAAGTTTAAACTTTTCTCCATAGATGTCATTACAAAAACTGAGGTGATGCACTCTGGTGCAAGGTAAAAGAATTAATGATTTAAAGACGTTTTGTTTTATTATGTTTTCTCACCTAAATTAAATTTCATTTATTTTGTTATTTCAAGGTTTGCAACACTTCATTCTCATTCCGCCAGGTTTTGAATCTGGCCAATCACTATTTTCTGTAATTATTTTTTCAGCCAATCACTGGCTTCTTGTAGGGTTTTTGGTTAACCCTATAAAATTGAGAGGGTGTGTCCGGATTTAGTCCAGAACCCTCTCGAACCGTTCCCTTGGGTATCTAAGCTGCGGCTTTTCAGTCTACCTTGTCTTTTATCGCCGAATTTCTGAGAGTGTGTGTGTTAAGACAGAAGGAGGGGCGCCTCACTCTTCGTCAGGCAGTTCATCAGCCAAGGTAATGACCACCAGTCATATCTCTCTGTAGCTACCTCCGCAGACTTACACGAGCGGAAGGTTCGAATTTCTAACTATGTAGCTACCTTTATCCAAAATAACTTTCTCCCGGAAAATGTAAAATTTCATAAAATCTGTAAATCGGGGATAGAGAGTGCGTTACCCTCTCGAGTTCCCCTTCAACTTAGTTTTAGGTGACTACGATTTTGTAACTGTTTCTATTTTCTGTAAAGCATTTAATTAACCTTCATTCTAGTCACCTCAGTAGCTTAAGATTAGCCTCTGCATCATCGGGCCGATAGCCCAATTAGGATTCTATATTTAATTTTCTAGGAGCGCAAGTGTACGCCTCCATTCATTTTGTGTTCGGGTCATTAATTTAACCTGTTCTTCTTTCCATGAAGGCCAAGTAGTTTGAGTAATTGATACCCCTGTGTAAAAATTGTAAAAGTATAAGTTGGGCCTAGAAAGGCCAGAAATTTGGATGGTTTTTGGTGTAATGTCGACTTGAGTAGGCTGTAAGAAATTGGGAGCGCAGTCTCCTGGGTTAATGTTTGAGAGCATGTAAGCTCTTTTCTAAGTTTGCTGTAACATTGAGGGGTGCATTTGGAAGACTGGAAAATTTGTATTGGTTGGAGCAAAGTGCTGTTGAATTGGGAGATTTATGTCCTCGTCTAAACGCAACATTTGCGATGTTGTAAAACTTTTAAATTTGGAGCTAGAGCTCAGCACTTGTAAATTTCCAAACCGCTATTTGTACCTGTAACTTTGTTATTTCACTAGGTGAAAAGTTTGTTAAGTTTATGATTTAAAAAGAAATATAACCTTTATTTTAAACTTAATTTAATTTTTCATATCGTAGATAGACCCATTCAGGCCCACACCTTCTTTCACCTCTCTCTCAACCACGGAAACGCCGTAACAGCCTTAATTAAGGTATAGCCCCAAAAGTTGCCTGGTGTGAAAATGGGAAGCCACGGAAAACAATTTTCAGTCCTGCCGACAGTGTGCTTCAAACCCACTATCTCCCGGGTGCAAGCTCTCAGCTGCACGCCCCTAACTGCACGGCCAACTCGCCCGGTGAAGTATCATCTGTTTTTTGCCTACAATTACATGCAATTGTTTTAATCTTTTCTATTTATTCTTAGAATAACATAACAGCTTACTGTTCTAGCAGTTAAGAGACATACATTTAATATATGTCATTCTCAACCTCTTTCAATACGAGACTTTTGTTTCTCGAGATAGCGCAACTGGCTGACAGTATGTCGGAGTCCTCTTCCTTGTCAACCACAATCACTAAAGTGGCCTGGCATGTATGGCATCCGTTATCAAACAGAAACAAGAATTGTGATTATTTCATGGAGGAGTTCGCTACGCTCAAAGTGAGACGAAAACGTCTATTATTGGTGAATTTATTTTCAACCTCTTAATTTATTAGGTTCTCAACACTCTGGTTTTATGTAACTTTGAATATGTTCGGTACGATGTACCTTATTTTGTAGTTACATAGCGGGGCTGAGTGGTTCCGGCATTCTGACCCCAAATTGGCAGCTTCGATCCTGGCTCAGTCCGGTGGTATTTGAAGGTGCTCAAATACGTCAAGCTCGTGTCGGTAGACTTAATGGTACTTAAAAGAACTCCTGAGGGACTAAATTGCGGCATCTCTGCGTCTCCAGAAACCGTAAACGTAGTTAGTGGGACGTAAAGAAAATAGTATTGTGGTTACTTGAAATATGTACTTGACTATTGTTCTTTTTGTTTTGTGCCTAGGGGAAGATCAATTTTATATCCACCACTGGTTTTTTTTTCAAAAATTAACTATAATTAGGAATTTGGCCACCTAGGTGAGTAACTCGCAACTGAGAGCAATTGAGTAACATCACCCTCTCCTCCACTTATCCCATCCCAACTGTTATTCGAACAGGTCGAGGGGACATTATGGCGTTAGAAATCTTTCAACGTGCGTTGGTTTCATCCACCCTAACGTGCTGTTTAGTTATATATTCCATTTATTGCTTTCCTGGGTTCCTGACTCTGTACAGAGAAACCCATTTCCTTTACATCTCGCATGACGGAAGTCCCCTTTCCATATTTAACATGACTATGAATTGAACACTGTGACGCTTGCTTGGGAATACATTTATCTGTGATCATATTGCCGTAGTTCACGGTAGGTGCAAGTACTTGGCAATCTCAATATGTTCCAACGGAAATAAAAGTTACAAAGCTTATTTTACTACTTTCCGATCATTTTTTCTTAAATCTGATTCCTAAAGTTTATTTTAACAAACCATTTTTCCTAACCGCATTTTGTACAATTTTGTTTTCCTAGAAGTATTTCCCTGATTTAATTTACCGTACTCCGATTTTTTTCTCAGTATTCCTAACAGTCATTTTCCCTCGCACATAGAACGAGTAATATAATGGACGACAGACTTAAACTATATAACACTCAAGGTGAACTTCAACAAGAACAGGGAGACTCTTAATCCATGTAAACAAACCTTGAACTGGGGAAAGTGTTTCTAGTAAGATCAAAAGAAGAAAGCGACTCGCTCTGTGAAATAGTAAGTGTGAACAATAGGTCACCCATCAGTTTATAGTAGGGCCCATGACCTTAGATGTTAGGCGCTTTTAATCAGCAAGCAAGCAGTTTACAATAATCATCAAGATTTTTTTATTCATGCTAAATTGCTGAATTAAATATTGACTTGCTCCTTAACAATGTATATGCTATTTGTTTTACGTCGCACCGACACAGATATGTCTTACGGTGACGATGGAATAGGTGAGGCCTAAGAATGGGAAGGAAGCCGCCGTCGACTTAATTAAGGTACAGCCCCAGCATTTGCCTCGTGTTAAAATGAGAAACCACGGAAGTAGTATAATGCAGGGATTCTGCGGCCTCCTCCGCCGCCCGCGGCGCGGGAAATTTGAATTCTGGCGGGAAATTTGAATTTTGGCGGGAGATTATAATTTTGGCGCGAGATTTGAATTTGTAAACAAAGCCACGTGCTTTTTGACAGCTGTCATCGACAACAACGCATCGCTAACCTCACTGCTGCCATCTTGACGGGCCTAAACCTCACTAGTGCCAACTTAACCTAACTAGCATGAGGTAAACAAAGCCACGTGTTTTTTGACAGCCACGTGCTTTTTGACAGACAACAACGCATCGCTAACCTCAGTACTGCCATCTTGACGGGCCTAAACCTCAGTAGTGCCAACTTAACCTCACTAGCGCGAGGTAAACAAAGCCACGTGCTTTTTTGACAGCCACGTGCTTTTTGACAGATTTGTAAACAAAGCCACGTGCTTTTTGACGGACAACAACGCATCGCTAACCTCAGTACTGCCATCTTAACGGGAATAAACCTCGGTGGTACCAACTTAACCTAACTAGCGCGTGGTAAACAAAGCCACGTGCTTTTTTGACAGCTGTCATCCGCCATCTTTGAGCACTGTGCTGCCCTCTTTCATCACCTGTCATCGGTAGTGCTACCATCTTGACGGGTCTAAACCTTAGTGCTACCAACTTAACCTCACTAGCGCGTGGTAAACAAAGCCACGTGCTTTTTGACAGCTGTCATCCGCCATCTTTGAGCACTGTGCTGCCCTCTTGCGTCACCTGTCATCGGCAGTGCTACCATCTTGACGGGTCTAAACCTTAGTGCTACCAACTTAACCTCACTAGCGCGAGGTAAACAAAGCCACGTGCAGCTGTCATCCGCCATCTTTGAGCACTGTGCTGCCCTCTTTAGATGCGCCATCTTTGAGCACCGTGCTGCCCTCTTTAGCTACTTACCTTTGACAGTTGTCATCCGCCATCTTGCATCGCAAACCTCAGTGCTGCCCGGTGACGGCAAATTCCACGTGCTCTTGTTTGGAAACAACGCCACGTGCAGCTGTCATCCGCCATCTTTGAGCATCGTGCTGCCCTCTTTAGCTACTTACCTTTGAAATGTGGTACATCATCCGCCATCTTGCATCCGAAACCTCAGTGCTGCACTCTATGTAGTGACGGCAAATTCCACGTGCTCTTGTTTGGAAACAAAGCCACGTGCAGCTGTCATCCGCCATCTTTGAGCACCATGCTGCCCTCTTTAGCTACTTACCTTTGAAATGTGGTACGTCATCCGCCATCTTGCATCGCAAACCTCAGTGCTGCCCGGTGACGGCAAATTCCACGTGCTCTTGTTTGGAAACAAAGCCACGTGCAGCTGTCATCCGCCATCTTGCATCACAAACCTCAGTGCTACACTCTATGTGGTGGCGGCAAATTCTAAATGCTTTACAAACCTATGCCCTTTTTTGACAGCTGTCATCCGCCATCTTTAATCACCGTGCTGCCCGGTGGCGGCAAATTCCACGTGCTCTACAAATCAACATGTTTTTTCTGACAGCTGTCATCCGCCATCTTTAATCACCGTGCTGCCCGGTGGCGGCAAATTCCACGTGCTCTTGTTTGGAAACAAAGCTTTTAATCCAGAGAGAACAGTGCTGCCCGGTAGTGGTAAATTCCACGTGCTTTACAAACTCACGCGCAGCTGTCATCCGCCCAGCAATTCTCTTTCTATATAATAATTTCGTGTGGCTATTTATAGCCAAGTGCAGTCCTAGTCTCGTTACATCAGGAAGGGTAACTGGCTAAATCCTGGTCTTTCAGCGTTAGGAAGGGCAACCGGTCGAAAACCATAGTGTATGATGTAAGAGGCTAGATACAACCAGTTTTGCATCAGGAAGGACAACTCAACAAATTCTTGTGATTTAAAAATCTTAGTCAGGAAGGGTATCCGGCTGTAAAACAATAGTTCGCGATTTAAAATCTAAGAAGTACATCTAGCTGTAAATCCCACGATTCTCGACAGATTCTTAATCCGAGTTGTCCGGAAGGGCAGCCGGTCGAAAACCATAGTGTATGATGTAAGAGGCTAGATACTACTAGTTTTGCATCAGGAAGGGCGACTAGTCTTAAAACAAATTCTTGCGATTTAAAATCTTTGTTTTGCGTCAGGAAGGGCATCCGGCTGTAAAACAATAGTTCATGATTTAAAATCTAAGAAGTGCATCTAGCCGCAGAACTCTCCCATTATACTACTCACGGAAAACCATCTTCAGGGCTGCCGACAGTGAGGTTCGAATCCACTATGTCCCGAATACTGGATACTGGCCGCACTTAAGCGACTGCAGTTATCGAGCTCGGTACAGTGGGGTTCGAATCCGTTATCCCCTAACCGCACAGCTAACTCGCCTGGTCCACAAAGTATATGGATATTATTGTTGTTTATTGAAATTTCTTTCCTGTCACTGCATATTTACATACGGCAGGGAATAACATTTGCGATAAAGAGAAGTTATAACTTCATTTACTTGATAAACTGATAAATTGAATTTTTACATGTACACATCCTCTGTGGATCAGTGGTAGAGGGTCGGCCTCCGGATCCCAAGATAGCGGATTTGATAGGGGTAGTCGGATTTTTGAAGAGCGGAAAAAGTCCATTCGACACTCCATGTTGTACGATGTCGGCATGTAAAAGATCTCTGGTGATACATTTGTTGTTTAGCCGACAAAATTAATTAAAATCTCAGCCAGAGACGCCCAAGAGAGATCTGCGTTACTCTGTCTGCCACCTAGTAGGCCTAGAATATAACGAAACGTTGAAATTGACGGGCAGTTGCAACAGATGGCGTCAAATTAAAATATCTGCACACGCTAGCTGAGGCCATACGATTATTATTATTATTATTATTATTATTATTATTATTATTATTATTATTATTATTATCATTATTATTATTATTACTACATGTACACTGAAAATACTACGGACACAATGTGGAAACGTGGACACCTAGTAAGAATGGATGATAAACGACTGACAAAAGAAATCTTCAGATACATAATGCGGTTTAAGGCCACCTCCAAGTGTGTAGAAGCGGTCAAGAGGGATACGGAGGAAGTTGTAATTACACTACAGATGATGCACAACGGAAGGGAGTTCAGAACAAAAGTCTATAATCTAAAATCATTTGAAGAGAAACCATTAAAATTACCCAAACAGACCATTTCCGAAGAGGAGAGGAAGATAGGAAGCGAAAGAATGAAGAGAAGAGAAGAGAAGAGAAGAGAAGAGAAGAGAAGAGAAGAGAAGAGAAGAGAAGAGAAGAGAAGAGAGGCCAAGAAGCCTTAAGGTCTGTGTGATCCATAACTGGCTAAATTTGGAAATTAATGTTTATATGTCTACACGTTTAAATGACTCATTGAACTTTTCAGTGCGAGAGTGGCCACTTCTTGGCTTATTTGCGTACAAATATCAAATAACTTGCAGACATTTAGAAATACCTTTGGAATAGTTTTTTTTTTTTTTTTTTTTTTTTTTTTTACGTCGCACCGACACAGATAGGTCTTATGGCGACGATAGGACTGGAAAGGGCTAGGAGTGGGAAAGAAGCGACCGTGGCCTTAATTAAGGTACAGCCCCAGCATTTGCCTGGTGTGAAAATGGGAAACCACGGAAAACCATTTTCAGGGCTGACGACAGTGGGGTTCGAACCTACTATCTCCCGAGCACTGGATACTGGCCGTACATAAGCAACCACAACTATCGATCTTGGCACTCGTATTTTTTTCTTCTTCTGATCTTTTGATCTGCTTCATTTGTTTCAGAAATCTATCATTTGAAAATATAGGGTTTCGGAAAATGAATTAGGATCATTAAGCCAAGTACAGAGAGTTTATTCAAAGCGTATTTCTTTTCGAAGTATTCTGCTGTCGGATTATATATCTATTTCTTCTCACTCTCAACTTCTTGTGTCTGCTCAAAGCCTGTTTCAAGTCTGGATCGATCATGAAACCCAACTTGTATTTTCTTTCTTGCAGATTGCAATGATGTGCACGCTTCTCGTAATGTTAGCAATTTCGTGGGACTTCCTCAGATATTTCATCATTCTTTCCTGATAGAGAATCTGCTATCTTGCTCGTAATTCGATGGTGGCGAGCGTTACGTGCATGAATGTAAATACCCAGTTACTCGTTTTTCTTTTCAAGTTGCTTTAGGTCGCAACGACACAGATAGATCTTGTGGCGACGATGGGATAGCAAAGGGCTAGGAGTGAAAGGAAGCAGCCATGAACTTAATTACGGTACAGCCCCAGCATTCACCTGGTGTAAAAATGGGAAAACAATGAAAACCGTCCTCAGGGCTGCCGGCAGTGGGGTTCGAACCCACTATCTCCCGAATACTGGATACTGGCAGCACATAAGCAACTACAACTATCGAGCTCGGTACTCGTATTCTTCTTCTGATCTTCTGATCTGCTTCATTTGTTTCAGAAATCTAACATTTGAAAATATAGGGTTTCGGAAAAATGAATTAGGACATACCGAGATCGATAGCTGCAGTCGCCGAGGCTGTGCCTAAATTAAGGCCACGGCCGCTTCCTTCCAATTCCTAGGGCCTTTCCTATCCCATAGTCGCCATAAGACCTATCTGTGTCGGTGCGACGTAAAGCAAATAGGAAAGAAAAAAGAATTAGGACATCTGAATGTTAGTAGAAATTACTGTTAGGAACACTGCGTTTTAGGAAAGTAATTTTAGGAAAAATGACAGAGAATCTGACTTATGATTCAGAAATATTTTGTGATATTCTTCACTCATTATATTAATAGTCTATCAGACCAATTAATTCTCTTCATATTATGTTTATAGTTTTCATTTTTACTGACCACTGGCACGAATTTGAGGAAGAAGTGAAATGTACGAGATGGATAATAACTCAATAATAACAATATATATAATATCTTTACCATTATTTAAATGATATTAAAATGAACACACGCTTAGTTCAAGGCCCACCATTCAAACAGGTTGTTTAGATCAAGACCCACATTTCAAACAGGTCGCTTAGATCAAGACCGATCATTCAAAAAGGTTGCGTAGTTCAAGGCTGACCATTCAAAGAGGTTGCTTAGTTTAAGGACGACCATTCAAACAAGTTGCTTATATCAAGACCCACCATTCAAACAGGTTACTTGGTTCAAGGCCCACCATTCAAACAGTATGGTTTGTTCAAGGCCAATCATTCAGATAGTACACATAGTTCAAGGCCCAACTTTCAAACAATATACTTAGCTCAAGGCCCACCATTCAAACAGTATGATTAATAATAATAATAATAATAATAATAATAATAATAATAATAATAATAATAATAATAATAATAATAATGGTATTTGCTTTACGTCGCACTAACTACTTTTACGGTCTTCGGAGGCGCCGAGATGCAGGAATTTAGTCCCGCAAGAGTTCTTTTACATGCCAGTAAATCTACCGACACGAGGCTGTCGTATTTGAGCACCTTCAAATACCACCGGACTGAGCCAGGATCGAACCTGCCAATTTGGGGTTAGAAGGCCAGCGCCTTAACAGTCTGAGCCACTCAGCCCGGCCAAACAGTACGTTTAATTCAAGGCCCACCCTTCAAACAGTATGCTTAGTTCAAGGCCCACCATTCAAACAGTATGCTTAGTTCAAGGCCCACCTTTCAAACAGTATGCTTAGTTCAAGGTCCAGCATTCAAACAGTATGATTAGTTCAAGGCCCACCTTTCAAACAGTATGCTTAGTTCAAGGCCCAACATTCAAACAGTATGATTAATTCGAGGCCCAACATTCAAATAGTATGATTAGTTCAAGGCTCACCTTCAAACAGTATGCTTAGATCAAGGCCCACCATTAAAACCGTATGCTCAGATCAAGGCCCACCATTCAAACCTTATGCTCAGTTCCAGGCCCAACATTCAAACAGTATGATTAGTTCAAGGCCCAACATTCAAACAGTATGCTTAGATCAAGGCCCACCATTAAAACCGTATGCTCAGTTCAAGGCCCATCATTCAAACCGTATGCTTAGTTCAAGGCCCACCATTAAAACCGTATGCTTAGTTCAAGGCCCACCATTAAAACAGTATGCTCAGTTCAAGGCCCATCATTCAAACCGCATGCTTAGTTCAAGGCCCACTATTCAAACAGTATCGTTTGTTCAAGACCCACTATTCAAACAGTATGCTCAGTTCGAGGCCCACCATTCAAAAGGTATGATTAGTTCAGTGCCCACTATGCAAAGAGTATGCTTAGTTCAAGTTCAAACGGTTCGCTTAGTTTAGGACCCACCAGTCAAACATTCAAGTAGTTCAGGATAGAACTGAAAGAATCGATATAATTCAAGAATCAGTCGATAGATGAAATGACTCGCTCCCGTGACGCAGTTTAGCCATCTGGTAGGTATATGTTTTACATGCACTGAAAAGGGTTTTCTTATGGGATGTTTATATGCTGGTAGATGCCAAGTGCTGTATGTAAGTACAGTATCGTTGAGTTCCACTTTCCACACTATTCCGAGGGACGTAGAAAGTATAAAGTTCAACACAGTATGAAGTAAAATACTTGAAGGTACCAAAGCAAAGCAACGTCATCTCCGTACAGGCCATGAAAGCCCTTGGAGGGGTGGAGGGCTCCTACCATTCGTAACCTCGGCACTTGATGGGGGTAGAGTGGTTAGCTCTACGCCCGGCCGCCTTTGCCCCGAGGAATTAACCCGGTACTCATTTTATATGTAGGCTGAGTGAACCTCAGGGCCATATGCACCTACGGAAGTGGAAATCTCGTTTCTTAAATTTTACGACTTCCTGACGGGGGTTCGAACCCACGTCCTTCTGGGCGAACCAACCACGCCTTTACCGCCTCGGCCAGGCAGCCCCTGCTAGGAGGTACCATATATGTTAAATAAGGAATTTTTTGACGCAAAATTTGGAACTTAGATGAAGTAATGGTTGAAGTACAGCTGCAATGATGGCTTCGGCACGGTATTCTAAGTGTTGATAAGCACGAATGATTATGGTCCTCCCTGACGTCGATCATTACTCGTTTGATGGCAACTTTTAAGGAATTAGTCGCACTTTGAGAATTTTGATTAGTCTCCTGTTCAACAACGCGGGTGGGGTGTGTGGCTACATGCTGGTGTCTTGTGATCGTGCAGAGTGACCGCCATCAATTCTTGTGACATCACAGCCTTATGCACAAGACACGCAGTCTTGCTGAAACACGTACATCCTTCCATTGCGTACACTGTCCATTCAGTGCTTCACAATTGCCTCTCGCGCTTCACTGTAGCAAGTTAGTACATCAGATGCAGAATATTAAAAATGACAACCGCAGAACGTCCGTCAGGACCGTTACCAGAGAGTTCAAGGTGTCCGAGTGCCCAAAGCCATGCGGAGAGAAGTAGGGTGGCATTACATATCCGTCACTACTCATCACCCCTAAAATAGCACAGTTGCGATAAACTTAATATATGATATCAGAATGATGTTTACATAACAACATGTCGTTTTTTCTGTTAACCTTTTAATCCGGGTAGACTATTTCTAATTGTAAGAATGAAGAGCATGCCAAGCTCTTCGGAATATTTCAGCTTGTTCAGTAATCACTTTGATCGGAACAGTAAGGTTTCTTGCGTGTGCGCCGATATGAAATGCCCATTCCTCATAACATACAACTTACAGTATATCGAATATCCCCTTGCACCGTAGTGTGAATTGTGCACTCGGACACCTTGAACTCTCTGGTAACGGTCCTCACGGACGTTCTGCAGTTGTCATTTTTAATATTCTGCATCTGATGTACTAACTTGCTACACTCATACTACATAATCAGCGTGAATGCTATCTGCACTTGGCTGTGTGCTACACATCCCCTCCAGAGGCTTCCAGCTGCTTCAGGACTTAGTGCACAAATTACCTGGTGACTTTCAAAAACCGTGCAATCGTAATATCGCTGTGCTGTGCGTGTGTCGCAAAACTCACCGTGTGACTTTTCATCTCCTTCGTTATCTGAGACTTTGACAGTGATGTGAAAGAGTAAAGCACACCAGTTGATTCTCACATAACGCAGGAAAATGTCCTCTGATACCTTACGCATCCGGTAGATGTTCACTAAATACTTTTGTAGTCTCCAGCCTCCCGCCTGAAGTTTCTGTGAAGAAACTAAGCACCTCCGCTGCTCATAGTTAGTGGTTAATTTTTACTTCCGTTTCTTTGATTTTCCAGCCAGTACGTATGACTATTATTTATAAGTAATCCAGAATTTTAGGCTTTTTAATTCAGAAATTCCGAGCATTTTGCCCCAGTGTGGCAGAGGTTTCGTCAGTTATACTACCATACATTTTCAAGTGCACTGTTGACACAAGCAAACAAGCGAGCAAAGAAGTTATTTCAATATCTAACCCTGAGGAGGGTAAACGGAACGTCAGCAGAACTAACAACTCCTGAGCCAGAGATTAGGAAGTTCCTTAAGTTAATGATTTTGAAAAACTTCGAAGTATGTTTTGTACATACAAAAATAGTTGATAATTTCAGTTTTGGCGCAGAGATTACCCCATATTCAAGAGAAGCCCCAAGACGAGACTCATAATCAAAATCAACCTCTGTTACCCAATTTATTTTCAATAAAAGTATTGTTACTTAGCTAAATGGTAATATTACATATGTGGGTGTACAACTGAAATTATTCTTGTGCGTCTTCTTGGCACTTGTTACACATATTTACTCAAATAATGAATAAATGAACAAATAAATTAATTTAACTAAATAAATAGTAAACATAACAATTCATAACAATAATAGCATTAATAAAATTAATAATAAAGTATAATAATACTGCTGCCAGCCTGCCTTATACGACAATGTAGTGATATGGCGCAAGGGGAGACAGGTACTTCCACTTATATAAATGTCTGCCCTTGGCTTTCATATCAAAAATGAAGTTCCTAAAACGGAACGTCATATGTAATTTCACCGATTACGAGTATTATTCAAGCTCTTTAGTTCTTTTAATGGGGAAATTACCTCTGGTTTTCCTCATTGTGGCAGTGGGCTCGTCAGTTGTATTGCAACACATTTTATTTTGTTTTATAATCTGTTATATTACATTAAGTCTAAAAGTGTTCTCTCAGTATAATTTACCTGTGTTCGTGAGCGATATCTCTTCTTGTATATATTAATAAATGAATGCATGTACCTATAAAGTAATAGAAAACGCATAAGTTTGATTTTTTTATCGCACAATGTTCATACAATTTTACTTTCACTTTTTCTTCTTTTCCAGAGAGCGGCAAGCGGATGACCAAATGGAAGGAGAGTTGATGTGAGGAAACTTCTTTTTTTCCCTGTTAAATAAAATGGTTAGCGAGCTTTTAAGCAAGTTGGTCGTGATAAGAAGACAGTGAGAACAATATCCAGATGTGAAGGAAGGAAAGAAGGGAAGGCCGTAGCCGCGGGGCCTGCTTGGACTTACTTGTCAAACTTCAGTACAGCATTCAAAGTTTGTGTTGGAAGGAAAATTTCATTTTGAATGTACATGCATAATTTATTGGAATTGCTACCCTACAAGTCCAAAGGAGAGTCTGGACTCATTCAACCTGTAACTGCGATATGACGTTCTTCTTTTTAAAATATTCTAGAAAGAAATGCAAGTTTGCAGTTTTACGAGAATGTTGGCATCACGATCATAGCCAATCGTTTTGTGTGAAGTCCGAGCCACAGGGACATGCATTTCAATTATAAACAATCCACTTTAATATTATTATTAGTATGAATTTTCTCAAAACCCATTAACTTATTTTCACTTATTACTAATGACCTGGATAAGTTGGAATTCAAGAGGACAAACTGGGGCAAATATTCATTCATAGGACGAGGAGTACGAGATTGGAATAAAATATGAAGGGAAATGTTCAATAAATTTCCAGACTCATTGAAAATGTTCAAGGAAATGCTAGGAAAATAAGTGATAGGGAATCTGCCACCTGGGCGACAGCCCTAAATGCAGGTGATTGATTGATTGATTGATTGATTGATTGATTGATTGATTGATTGATTGATTGATTGATTGATTGATTGATTGATTGATTGATTGATTGATTGATTGATTGATTGATTGATTGATTGATTGATTGATTGATTGATTGATTGATTGATTGATTGATTGATTGATTGATTGATTGATTGATTGATTGATTGAAATTAATTAAGTAGTTAACTGGAGTGTGATAGCTGAGTATCATATTACGACCCTTTCAACAAAACACTCCCTGTTGGTGAGGGCGATAGAATACGTCCACTGTCTCACCTGCCTGTCGTAGGGGGTGACTAAAAGGGGGACCAGCAGCGTGAGCTGGTGACTACGGTCCCCTTGGCTAAGATTACTACTGCTTCCACTTACTCGTGTTAGCCCCCCTCACTTTCATATTTCCGATACAACTCCATTTGTTCCCCTCTTGTCCTATTCCAACCCCAATGGGCTAGGCCTATGGAGTCTTTTACTTTCACGCCTTAGTAGCCCTACAATTTCTTTTACCGATACCTTTATTCTATGAAATGTCGGAGCTCTTCCTTGTTCCCTTCTGATTATATTAAAATAGATGGTTTCTCAGCTGTTCTTCCTCTTAAAAGTAATTGTCATCACTATCACTTTCAATAAACCGCTTATGATTCGGATCAAGACCAGTGTATGAGCTATTTTGTGTTTGGCGATTAAAGGAAGTACCGGTATATCCCTGTCTACTTTGACTTCAGTGCAAATATTTTACTTCCATCTTTCACCTTATATCCTTCTTCCATCTCAACATCCTCATTTATCTAGCAGTCACTGTAATTGTATACCACCATGTGTCCATTAAACCTTATATGTAATAATAATATCGTATGGTTATTTCTAGTCTAATGCAGCCCTTATAAGGTAGACCCTCCGACTAGGGTGGAAACTGCGCGTTATTGTAGTGAAGGATAGTGTTGTATGTGGTCTATGCGTTGCAGAGATGTTGAGAACAGTACAAAAATCCATTCTTCGGGCCAAGGGAATTAACCATTCAAGTATAAAATCTTCGATCCGGTCGATAATCGAAACCGAAGCCCTCTGAACAGAAGAGCACTACGCTGACCAGTCAGCAAAAGAACAGGTCAACCTAATAAGTGGAGGAAGGAAGGGAGGAATGAAGGAAGGAAGGAAGGAAGGAAGGAAGGAAGGAAGGAAGGAAGAAAATAAAACCACTTTTTCCTTTGCGAAAATCAATTGATCATAAGAATGTCTGGTGGTGGTGATAATTTTAAGGGAAAGTACAAACATTATCAGAACCTCCTGTAATAATTGATGGCTATACCAGCCCCGTGATTAATACTAATCGGAGTGAAAACATGGAAGCGATCCGACACCTCCAGGATTCCAGCAAGATATAGCAGATATCTTGGATTCTGGAGGTCAAATGGACTGTATCGCGATTGACCTGTCTAAAGCATTTGATGGGGTGGATCATGGGAGACTACTGGCAAAAATGAGTGCAACTGGACTAGACAAAAGAGTGACTGAATGGGTTGCTATATTTCTAGAAAATAGATCTCAGAGAATTAGAGTAGGTGAAGCTTTATCTGACCCTGTAATAATTAAGAGGGGAATTCCTCAAGGCAGTATTATCGGACCTTTATGTTTTCTTATATATATAAATGATATGAGTAAAGGAGTGGAATCGGAGGTAAGGCTTTTCGCGGATGATGTTATTCTCTATAGAGTAATAAATAAGTTACAAGATTATGAGCAACTGCAGCGTGACCTCGAAAATGTTGTGAGATGGACAGCAGGCAATGGTATGTTGACAAACGGGGTTAAAAGTCAGGTTGTGAGTTTCACAAATAGGAAAAGTCCTCTCAGTTTTAATTACTGCGTTGATGGGGTGAATGTTCCTTTTGGGGATCATTGTAAGTATCTACGTGTTAATATAAGGAAAGATCTTCATTGGGGTAATCACATAAATGGGATTGTAAATAAAGGGTACAGATATCTGCACATGGTTATGAGGGTGTTTAGGGGTTGTAGTAAGGATGTAAAGGAGACGGCATATAAGTCTCTGGTAAGACCTCAATTAGAGTATGGTTCCAGTGTATGGGACCCTCACCAGGATTACCTGATTCAAGAACTGGAAAACATCCAAAGAAAAGCACCTCGATTTGTTCTGGGTGATTTCCGACAAAAGAGTAGCGTTACAAAAATGTTGCAAAGTTTGGGCTGGGAGGAATTGAGAGAAAGAAGAAGAGCTGCTCGACTAAGTGGTATGTTTCGAGTTGTCAGCGGAGGGATGGCGTGGAATGACATTAGTAGACGAATAAGTTTGAGTGGCGTTTATAAAAGTAGGAAAAATCACAATATGAAGATAAAGTTGGAATTCAAGAGGACAAACTGGGGCAAATATTCATTTATAGGAAGGGGAGTTAGGGATCGGAATAACTTACCAAGGGAGACGTTCAATAAATTTCCAATTTCTTTGAAATCATTTAGGAAAAGGCTAGGAAAACAACAGATAGGGAATCTGCCACCTGGGCGACTACCCTAAATGCAGATCAGTATTGATTGACAATTGATTGACCTCGAAAAATAAAGGTATCGGCAAAAGGAAGACAAGGGCCACGAAGGGCGTGAAAATTAAAGACTCCCTAGGCCTCGCAACCTAATACCGTCGGGGTCGGAAAAGAAAAAGTGTTGACCAAGGGAGGCCGGATAAGGTACATGAAAGTGAGGAGCCTGGCCCAAGTAAGTGGGAGCAATGCCAGGGCTCAGCTCAGGGCCAGTGGTCGCCATCCCGCGCTCCCAAGTTGAGAGTCCCTGGGGCATCTTTTAGTCGACTCTTTAAATATGTCTCCAAGTCATGGTGATTCATCAACGGCTGCTAATTTCAGATGACCACCACTCATAAGACATAGCCTGCACGGTTGCTAGGTAACCTTGTCTGACCTTACATCCGTGCCAGCACTGTTGCTATGGTTACACTCCGTATCACATTTTTTCTCGTCACGTTACACAGATTTTCGGATGAGCCTCAGCCATAAGACACATTTATGTCAAAAGTGAGCTCACTGGCAACGAGAAGTGCAGTCAAGAGCACGGAATCGTACCGATGCATCTAGATTCAGAACCTCCTGTAATATTTGTTGGCTACAGCAGCCCCGTGATGAGCCAGTCCTTTACTAGTTCGGTGTCAGTTCCGACACACAAGCACTAACCTATGAACAAAGTCCAGCTCTAGGTACAATTGTGAAAGGGGAGGAGTAAAGAAAATTTAACATTGTGTGCTTAATACGATTAATTGATATTCTTTAGGTAAGAAATTTCTTCTCGTAACTAGACACAATCTTTATTTCTATCTTTCACAATCCATTTACCTTCCAGGGTTGGCTTTTCCCTGGGATTCAGCGAGTGATCCCCATCTCTATCGCCTCAAGGGCAGTGTCCTGGAGCGTGAGACTTTGGGTCGCGGAGTACAACTGGGCGAAAAGACCAGTACCTCGCCCACGCGGCCTGACGTGCTATGCTGAATAGGGGGCTTGTAGAGGAATGGGAAGATTGGAAAGGATTTACAAGAAAGGGAACGAATCGGCAGTGGCCGTAAGTTAGGGACCATTCCGGCATTTGCCTGGCATTTGCCTGGCAACGAGAAGTGCAGTCAAGAGCACGGAATCGTGCCGATGCATCTAGATTCAGAACCTCCTGTAATATTTGTTGGCTACAGCAGCCCCGTGATGAGCCAGTCCTTTACTAGTTCGGTGTCAGTTCCGACACACAAGCACTAACCTATGAACAAAGTGACCTCGAAAATGTTGTGAGATGGACAGCAGGCAATGGTATGTTGACAAACGGGGTTAAAAGTCAGGTTGTGAGTTTCACAAATTGGAAAAGTCCTCTCAGTTTTAATTAATGCGTTTATGGGGTGAATGTTCCTTTCGGGGATCATTGTAAGTATCTAGGTGTTAATATAAGGAAAGATCTTCATTGGGGTAATCACATAAATGGGATTGTAAATAAGGGATTTCTTGTCTACACTCTAGTAGGTGTGTAGATAGTCCTGTAGCTGGCAATGAAAATTGCATCCTAATATCCTCTATGTAGAAGGATTCTTTCGCTAGCTCGTAAACTAATCTTGTAAATGACCTTCCACCTCCACAGTTCCAACAATTCCTTCACAGAAGCTACATTGCGACTGCAGGCATTGTCGTCCTGAATTAAGAACTCACTCTACAGTTATTACAAGATTACCAACGTACAGAAAGAACTGTCTCTACAACGACATTTTATGAAGTGGGAAACCACGGGAAACCACTTCGGGGATGGCTGAGGTGGGAATCTAAACTCCTCTACTCAGTTGACCTCACGAGGCTGAGTGGACCCCGTTCTATCCCTCGTACCACTTTTAAAATTTCGTGGCAGAGCCGGGAATAAACCCGGGCCGCCGGGGTGGCAGCTAATCATACTAACCATTACATCACAGAGGCGGACGTTCTGTCATTTATGGTTCCATATTGTGGAGGTAATATGTGCTGCGGGTCAGTATTTCTTCCACAACATTATCACATAGCGGTTTTCTCAGGCGCAACGACTGAACATAAATTCAAAATTAAAAGTAAATACATTGATGTCTCAGTAAATAGCAATCCGATGATAGGGGAATTCAGTTGCAATAGTAGGCCTTACTTTACTCCCAGCCGTAAACCTGCTTCTGAGTATATATTTGACTAACAATTTATCTGATTAAAAAAAGTTACATATTTTGTTCTTTTATGGCATGTCGTTAGATGATGCTTGGTACACCTTTGGTAACATAGTACACATACACATTTGACACTCGGGCTGTGGAATGTTCTGATTGAACATTTTTTATGGTGGAAATCATGAATGGCGAGTCTCGTTATTATATGCCTTTGATCCTGATTCTCATTGGTCCATGTTCTGTCCACCATGGCGTCAGTAATATAAAAGTCTTGATCGATCTGTCTTCCCTTTGCTTGTCTACACTCTACCTGTAGCTGGCAATGAAAATTGCATCCTTATATCCTCTATGTAGAAGGATTCTTTCGCTAGCTCGTAAACTAATCTTGTAAAGGCCCTTTTTCCAGCTCTCAAAGCACATTTTAAGAGACGCTATTTGACACCCTCTATTATTTCGAGATCATTGATTGTGAAGTGATCCCATATTATTTATATACCATATGCCACAATGGATGAGATGGACGTATTAAATAGTATCAAAGCTGTAGTTAGATTTTTATTTTATAGATGACTCTGATGACTTGCGCTGACCTCTCTTGTATATGATAACTGAATGATCTTGCTGAGGGTTATACCCAGGTAATTAAATTTGTTCACTACGATTAATGGTCCGTTGTACAACGGGAGGGTGTCTTTAACAACTGTAGATTTTTCGCCTTTCCTAAATGCCATTTGAACTCTTTTAAAGGCTAATTTCAAAGTGATTTTCATTACCCATTTTTCTAGTTATATAAATGTTCTTCAGTGTAATCCCCATCAACATTTTTCACCCGTTATCAGATGTGTGGAAATTGCAGTATACCAGCAGCAGTGCCGTCTTTGTTGATGTCCGCGAGGGAACGCCCTACCGCTAGAAGTATGGCGTCCCGAGTATGGAACACTTCCTTCGGAATGGTTCCTTTAACTTGGGGAATTAATTGAAGATAAAGGGACTCACGGCTGGTTAATAGGATGGATACCCCAGGACCTTCCACCTCCACAGTTCCAACAATTCCTTCACAGAAGCTACATTGCGACTGCAGGCATTGTCGTCCTGAATTAAGAACTCACTCTACAGTTGTTACAAGATTACCAACGTACAGAAAGAACTGTCTCTACAAAGTAGCAGAACGCACGGTATTATTTGTCAGTGAGATTCGGAAATGTAGAGGTTTCAATTGAAGCATGTGAAAATGGAGTGATTTTTATTTGTAACTTAAAAACGATCAGAAGCTTGTATCAAGGAGAAAGGTCTTAACAATTAACACACCACGTATCTACATCATGTACCAATGTACACAGGATTTTATAAATCATTTTCTTCATTGAAAATCTAAAAAGAGTTCGAATCCTTGGATGAATGGTCAGCCTTGAGGTCTTTAGCTCAGAGCGTTCGGGGTTCGATTCCCAGCCGCGTCGGGTTTTTAAACGCGTATGGTTAATTCATTTGACACGGAGACAGAGTATCTCCTACTCATACCACTCACCGCACTGCCAACACTCAGGATCAAATGCATCCCTTCAGATAGGGTTGAGGTCAAGAAGGGCATTCGCCGGGCTGAGTGGCTCAGACGGTTGAGGCTCTGGCCTTCTGGCCCCAACTTGGCAGGTTCGATCCTGGCTCAGTCCGGTGGTATTTGAAGGTGCTCAAATACCTCAGCCTCGTGTCGGTAGATTTACTGGCACGTAAAAGAACTCCTGCGGGACAAAATTCCGGCACCTCGGCGTCTCCGAAAACCGTAAAAGAATAGTTAGTAAAGCCAATAACATTATTAAGAAGGGCCATAAAAGGAGGGTCATAAAACATGGCCAAATCCACCAGGGCGTAAGAAAAGCCGCAGAATAAAAATAATGAAAATGTAAAAAGGAAAGTATAGTTTTTGTAATCCAACTACCCTTAAGATAATGAAGTATTACAATTATTTCAGCAGTTAGGAAAATCCTGCACGACATTTTATGAAGCCATTATCATTGCTGAGAGTGCAGAAAAGCTTTTGTGATTTGGTGTGAATATGTTGGCTGACTAACTGTATATAATTTAACTAGGGTGTCATCAGTCAAATACACTGATTGACAGAGCAAATGCAACACCGAGAAGGAGTGGTCAGAACTTTATGCCAATTGCAGGGTAGACTGACGTCACTGAGGTATGCTCATGATGTGAAATGCGCACGTAGCGAACGATAAATGGGACACAGCGTTGGCGAATGGCCCACTTCGTACCGTGATTTCTCAGCCGACAGTCATTGTAGAACGTGTTGTCGTGTGCCACAGGACACGTGTATAGCTAAGAATGCCAGGCCGCCGTCAACGGAGGCATTTCCAGCAGACAGACGACTTTACGAGGGGTATGGTGATCGGGCTGAGAAGGGCAGGTTGGTCGCTTCGTCAAATCGCAGCCGATACCCATAGGGATGTGTCCACGGTGCAGCGCCTGTGGCGAAGATGGTTGGCGCAGGGACATGTGGCACGTGCGAGGGGTCCTGGCGCAGCCCGAGTGACGTCAGCACGCGAGGATCGGCGCATCCGCCGCCAAGCGGTGGCAGCCCCGCACGCCACGTCAACCGCCATTCTTCAGCATGTGCAAGACACCCTGGCTGTTCCAATATCGACCAGAACAATTTCCCGTCGATTGGTTGAAGGAGGCCTGCACTCCCGGCGCCCGCTCAGAAGACTACCATTGACTCCACAGCATAGACGTGCACGCCTGGCATGGTGCCGGGCTAGAGCGACTTGGATGAGGGAATGGCGGAACGTCGTGTTCTCCGATGAGTCACGCTTCTGTTCTGTCAGTGATAGTCACCGCAGACGAGTGTGGCGTCGGAGTGGAGAAAGGTCAAATCCGGCAGTAACTGTGGAGCGCCCTACCGCTAGACAACGCGGCATCATGGTTTGGGGCGCTATTGCGTATGATTCCACGTCACCTGTAGTGCGTATTCAAGGCACGTTAAATGCCCACCGCTACGTGCAGCATGTGCTGCGGCCGGTGGCACTCCCGTACCTTCAGGGGCTGCCCAATGCTCTGTTTCAGCAGGATAATGCCCGCCCACACACTGCTCGCATCTCCCAACAGGCTCTACGAGGTGTACAGATGCTTCCGTGGCCAGCGTACTCTCCGGATCTCTCACCAATCGAACACGTGTGGGATCTCATTGGACGCCGTTTGCAAACTCTGCCCCAGCCTCGTACGGACGACCAACTGTGGCAAATGGTTGACAGAGAATGGAGAAGCATCCCTCAGGACACCATCCGCACTCTTATTGACTCTGTACCTCGACGTGTTTCTGCGTGCATCGCCGCTCGCGGTGGTCCTACATCCTACTGAGTCGATGCCGTGCGCATTGTGTAACCTGCATATCGGTTTGAAATAAACATCAATTATTCGTCCGTGCCGTCTCTGTTTTTTCCCCAACTTTCATCCCTTTCGAACCACTCCTTCTTGGTGTTGCATTTGCTCTGTCAGTCAGTGTACAATGTCACTGTACCACCAGGTCTTTTAGTGTTATACTACCTGAAGACAATCCGCTTCGCTTTGTTTTTTGTACACCCCTGCAGCTTTCTCTATATAATACAGAAGACATGCATTAAAAAACCACTCCTTTCTGTTTTTTTTCGGGGTACATATATATCTTACATTCTAAGTCATTTCATAAAAATACATTCTTATACACTGCATTCGATGTCTTGTTGCCTCACACATGCACAAACAGATTTTCTGCTTGTCCGATACGGGAAAAATGCAACGTTGAGATGACCATGTGTGAAACAGGAATCCTTCAAATTAACTCCGCAATTGTGGAGCGTTTAACGCTGAGTCATATTGATAGTCACACTATAAGCTAATCTCACTGGAAATTGTAATCGTTTGAAACAAAATGACAAATCACTTGAGATCAATGGAATTCTTTGTATAAAAACCGAATTTCCTCTTTCTCTGCCGGTTAGGATTACTGCCTCGATATCGTTAAGGAGCTGTTTCAAAGTATCTGCTTTATATTCAAGAATTACAGAAAATACTCACAGGTGTACTCAAGCTATGGTTCTGAGATCGCCATAATCCTGCGAGATGAAGCGAAGATGATGTATAAAACCAAGGAGTACACGTCACAGCTTTCTAGAGTACATTCTCAGTCCGATCTTTCCAGTACATTGCCACTCATTGTAATACATTCAATGCTGAAGTCAGCCAGTTTCAAGTTTCACATCTCCCTCACCCTCACAGCTGCAGACACGCAACCCCTATAGTGTAGGGATGGGAGACTCGAGGCTACTACCACACACAATCACCAGTGGTCTATGATGCGTAATTGTGGCTGCAAGGTGTAATATACGGACACAAACATCCATCTTTTATAGGCCTATAGTCGGCCGATTTCAAC